>NC_083224.1:26496951-26823379 GCF_032191835.1 Heteronotia binoei | reverse complement strand
CATTCAGCTTCTCAGCCATTTCCCTATCCCCCTTCAGTAATCCTTTTACCCCTTTGTCATCCAAGGGCCCCACTGCCTCCCTGGCTGGTTTCCTGCTTCTAATGTATTTGAAGAAATTTTTATTGCTGATCTTTTATGCTTTTTGCAATATGCTTCTCATAGTCCTTTTTTGCCTGCCTGATCACAGTCTTGCATTTGATTTGCCACAGCCTGTGTTCCCTTTTATTAACCTCACTTGGGCTAGCTTTCCACCACTTAAAGGAATCCTTCTTACCTTTTACAGCCTCCATTACTTTGTTTGTTAACCATGCAGGCTTTTTTAAATACCTATTTGTACCTTTCCTGACTTGTGGTATATATTTTATCTGAGCTTCTAGGGTTGAAGTTTTAAAAAGCCTCCAAGCTTCCCCAAGGGTTTTGACTCTATTTACCTTTGCTTTCAATTTCCTCTTCACATGCCTCCTCATGTCAGAGAATTGACACCTTTTAACATTAAAAGTGGTTGTGTTGGTCTTTTGGGGCAACTCCCTATTTATACGAATGGTGAAATCAATAACATTATGGTCACTGCTTCCAAGTGGTGCAATCATTTTTACGTCTCTCATAAGGTCTTGGGCATTACTTAGGACCAAATCCAGATGTTTGAGGAGCCATGAAGGAGGGAGGGAGGAAATAGATAGGGAGGGGATCTTCCTGAGGATATCAGGAAGGTCTCCGCAATTCTATAAAGCCAGCAAAGGCTCTCACTAAGGTTTTAAGCCTTAATGAGAGCCTTTGCTGGCTTTATAGAATTGCGGAGACCTTCGGATCCCTTGGAAATGGAATAAATGCATGTTTTAATTGACATTTGAATTTTTTTACTAAATCTCAGGCCTGAAGAGATTGTGGATTGAAACCATGAAGTGAAAGCTAATGGTCCTGTTGTGATTTACTTTCCACGGGGTTTTGAAAAGAAGCACATTCTGCTGTGGATTTTGAGTATGGACTCTTTCTGAATGATATCCTCGTGTTGTATGACTTTGTAGAAACTGTGTACACTGTGCTTTTAGCGTTACACTTGGCTTATTAAATACCACGACTCTTTGTTATTACAGCATAGAAATTTTGATCACAATAGCCTGTATACATCAGTGGTTGCTATAGGCCAGGAGGTTGGCAACCCTAGCTGTCTCAGTGTAAAACAGTTCCATGTGTCTGACCAAATAGCTTGTGGGCAGGATTGCAGCTTTGTTTGTTTGTTTGTTTGTGAAATTCCATGTGTTTAATCTTCCAGGCGTTCCACGGATGTTTTGTTCAATTAGAGCCCTTAACCAAAGTAGGTAGGGGTAGGAAAGAGTGAATAAGGAGACAGGTAGGATCTAGATCAGAGGTGTTAAACTCATTTGTTATGAGGGCCGAAACTGACATAAATGAGACCTTGTTGGGCTGGACCACGTGTGTACCTATTTAAGATTAGGTAGCAGAGATATAAACTTCATAAAGGATACAGAGAAACACAATTATTATTATTTTATTTTTTTAAAAAAAAACATGCTTAAAACATTAGCACTTGTTGGTCTTAAAGGTGCTTTCTTTGTATTTCTCCCATGGAACCCAGGGAACCGGGCATAGGAAGCCGTGGCTCTTTCCTTCCTTACCCAGGGAACTGGGGGGGGGGGGGGGCAGAGTCTCAGTCAATAGAAGGAAGAGAGGCTTGGCTCAGTAGCTTTGCTATGTGATTGAGAGAGCCTGGAAAAACAAGCCTCCCGCCCCTTCCTCCCCAAGGAAGTGCGGGCCCTGCGGAACTTAGACCAGTTCCGCAGGGCCTGCAAGACCACCCGCTTTAAACAGGCGTTTATCAATGACTGAATTATAGGTGCACAACAAAGGAAACGCCAAAATGGTCTGGTCTAGGGATCCACCACCACTACGCCATCTGACAGACATAGCGTCAAACAATAATGTTTACTGCCAGACTTAATAGTGTTAGATTTAGAAATGTTTTAATTAATTATTGATTGGTTTTAATGTGATTTTAATGTCTTATTATTGTATTGTTCACTTTTAAATGTTGTTAGCCACCCTGAGCCTGCTTCGGCGGGGGAGGGCGGGATACAAATAAAATTTTACTTACTTACTTATTTACCAAGGGAGGAGCCTAGCCAATGTGAGAAAATAGAGGTTTTGCTCTGTAGGTACTGTGCAATTGAGCAAGCCTTGCAAAGCCAAATGTTATGCAGAAGAAAGCAAGATATAGGGAGAAGGAAGTAGATGACAGCCAATTGCTGAGGGGCCTGATAGGAACCCTCCAGGGGCCTGATTCGCCCCCCAGACTGCATGTTTGACACCCCTGATCTAGGTGATTTTGACAAACAGTTACCAGGTTCCTCTTTTGTTTTGACTCTTTTCCTTGTAGTCCAATTAGTCCATACGTCCTTCCATATTGCGCCTAATCTACAATTGTATTCCTCATTATCATCTTTGTGAGAATACACTGCTGTTTCCTCTGGTCTCCTCCGATCCCTTTGATGTTTTTACTTGTACAAAATTAATTACATTGTACCTTCAAGCATAATTTTAACAGTGTCTCTATTGCGCTTTGCCTGCCTTTAATTAATGCTCTTCTAATGTAGGTTTTAAAGCCAAATGGTGCAATATTCGAAGCATCAAAGAAACAAAAGATCTAACAAAGCAGAAAAGGGAAGGAGCAAGACAAAGCAGCCAGCAATGTATTCTCATTCGGGGGGGGGGGGGGGGGCGGAATATGTCACTTTGACTTTATTTTAGATAGCACAACTGAAGAACAATTTCCCCTCCTCTCTCAGTAAAATTGCTGGGGAAGGTGCATGCCAAACTGGGAGATGAAGCTATAATGTCGCATTGCATGTGGAATTAATGATATTTTCCCCCATGCATAGCTCTTTAGGTGTGTGTATATATATATCTCTAATTTTCTCTCTGATAGCAAAGGGAGTGGCCCAGTGACATTTTGTACAACTGTAAAAGGATGGATGAAGGAGAGAAGAGCCTTGTGTGCACATGAACGTTTATACCTTGAATAAAACTTTGTTGGTCTTAAAGGTGCCACTGGACTCAAACTTTGTTCTCTCTGGCTCTGACCTGGAGAGCCCAGGCAAGCCTGATTTCATCAAATCTCAGAAGCTAAGGAGGGTCTGTGGTTACTTGGATGGGAGACTATCCTTGAAATACCCAGTCGGAAGGCAGAGGCAGGCTTATTTAACCACCTCCCTGAATATCCTCCAGGCCCCCAGGAGGAGTCAGTCACCAGAGATCAACATGACTTCCAAGTGCAGACACACACAAACACACACATGAAAAATACAATAATACAAAAAAAAATGCCTTTGTTCTTTCTGGCAATTAATGTAGCAACTATCAGCAGGGTCTGTTAAGTAAGTTTGCTCGAGTCTTAGAGAAGAAGGAAGCTTAGCTTTTTGCTATACTCAAACTTCCCTGTGCCCCCAGTGGCTGCAGCCAGAACTGCATCTTCAAAATGGAAGCAGAGATTGGATTTATGCTCCGTCCTTCACTTGGGCTCTCAGAGCGGCTTATGATCACCTTTCCCTTCCCCCTCCCCACAACAGACACCCTGTGAGGTTGGTGGGGCTGAGAGAGCTCTCCCAGAAACTGTTCTTGAGAGGAACAACTCTGAGAGAACTTGTGAGTGACTCAAGGTCACATCAGCAGCTGCATGTGGAGGCAGCAGAATATCGCTGGCTTTGAGGGCCCCTTTTAAAGGCCTTCCTTAAGCTGCACCCTGGGCAGATTGTATCCCTTCATACACAAACACACACACGTCATTGAGAAGGTGTCACCTTGAATGACAGCCAGTGTGGTGGAGGCTACAAGCATAGGGACTGCCATCTCTCCATATACCGCCCGGAGAGCTCTACGTTCAGTCAAGCAACATCTTTTAGTTGTCCCTGACCTAAAGGACGTCCACCTAGCCTCAACCATGGCCAGAGCTCTTTCCGTCTTGGCCCCTACCTGGTGGCACTAGCTCCCATTGGAGATCTGAGCCCTGCAGAGCCTGTTGCAATTCTGCAGGGCCTGTAAAACAGAACTGTTCACCAGGCCTTTAGCTGAGTCAGCGGACGTCTTCGAACACCAGCATAGCCTCCCTGCTACAGGCAGGCCCATCTGTATACACTAGGCTTCCTAACCCTCCCGCCCTGGCGGGGGACCCCAGGATTTCCACCCTCTTCCCCCCCTCCCCCAAAAAACGGAAGCGGGGAGACGGGGTGGAAACGGCGCTAGGGAGCATGGCGAGCCGCCGCATCCCGGAGCCGGCGAGGCCGCCACGCCGCGCCGCTGCTGCCCCCTCCCCGCCCACCGCAGCTGTTCTTCCGAGATGAGCCCAGGCTGAGCCCATCTCAGAGGAGCAGCCAAGAGGTGGCAGCAGCACAGGGGAGGGCGAGGCAGGCCAGGAGCATGGCGAGCCGTGAATCTGGGCCCTTCTAGGACCCGGACTCGCGGCTCGCCATGCCCCCGGCCCGCCTCCACCCCGCCCTCCACTTCCACCCCAGAGGCGGGGCGGGTGAGGCCGCCGCGTCACTGCCGCCTCTTCTCTGCTCGCCGTGGCTGCTCCTCCGAGATGGGCTCAGGCTGAGCCCATCACGGAGGAGCAGCCACAGCGAGCGGAGAAGAGGCGTCAGCCGTGCAGCTGCGTCACCCGCTTCGAGACGGGGCGGCTTGCCGTTTCCGCCCTCCCCCCTAGCTCCACCCCAGTGTCTCCTGGCTCCACCACCAAAGTCTCCTGGCTCCACCCCCAAAGTCCCCAGATATTTCTGGGGTTGGACTTGGGAACCCTAGTATACACTACTTAGAGAAGGAATTGATCCTGACTACTACCATTTGTGTTTTGTCAGCCAAGGTCTAGGTTTTTGACTCGGCCATCATATGAAATTGTTAAGCTGAAATGGATTGCTTGGTTGTTTTTAGGTCGTTTTTTAAAAGTTATGTAATTGTTTTAGTGATGTGACCTGCCCTAAGCCCATTTCGGGAAGGGCAGGATCGGGTCGTTTTGTAGAAAAATAGGTGGTCGCGCTCATTAGCATAACTCATTAGTAAATGCCGCTTGCCTGGGGCTCTCCTGGGCTGCACCCCCCCCCCCCAGTCAAAGGCCAACAAGCCACCCATTCTCCAAAATAACATAAGAAGTGGAGAAAGGGTGATGTGGGCTTCTCCGGGGGTTAATGAGGGTTGCTGGGGGCATGGCAAAGCCCCTGGGGGCTGGCTGGCTACCCACTCTTCTAATTTAGGGATTGTTATGCAGCTGCACCTACTATTCAATGGACAAATGAACAAGGTAGGTGGGGAGGAAGAGGGGGAACCCTCCAAAAGGTTCAGGAGCTGTGCTCCTGTGAGCTTCTGCTGAATCTGAGGCCTGGGCAGGATAGAAATCAATCAATCTCCCAGGGATTGCAGGGCTGAGGTTTGGCAACCTTGCTACTAGCACTAGCTTTCAGAGCAATGCTACCTCTGACTATAGAGGCCCCCTTTAGTTAAGACTACCAATACTTTATGTCAGGGGCAGTGATGCTCTGTATTCATGGTGCTTGGGGGGCCAAAACTCCAGACCCAGTTTGATGTAGTGGTTAAGTGCACAGACTTATCTGGGAGAAGCAGGTTTGATTCCCTGTTCCTTCACTTGCAGCTGCTGGAATGGCCTTGGGTCAGGCATCACTCTTGTAGGAGTTGTCCTTGAAAGGGCAGCTGCTGTAAGAGCTCCCTCAGCCCCACCTGCCTCACAGGGCATGTGTTGTGGGGGGGAAGGTAATGAAGATTGTGAGCCGCTCTGAGACTCTGAGATTCAGAGTGAAGGGAGGGATATAAATCTTCTTCTCCACACACACGTGTCCCCTTCTCTTTTTACAAGGTGACTGGGTAGAGACATTTTCTAAACATAAAGACCTATTCAGAAGATATCTACAGTGTTTAAGAAACAACCCCCCTTATTTTGTCATAGCTCCGTCTTCCCTGAAGCACGACATATTAGACCAAACCCACAAAGTAGACCCATTCACAGTAACCAACAAAGAGGCTTGCCAACATTCAGGTGCTGGGAAAGGGGGGGGGGAAACCCAAACCCAGGTTTCTGTGACCAACCAGCTTAAAAAAAACCCTTACAAATAATGGAGATACATGAAGATATATTCAATCTACAAAATATAATAACTTACGAATGAAATTTCCATAGAGAAGTTATCCTAACCTATATACAAAGGCACCCCTGATTTTTTTTAAGCTATCCAGAAGGAAGTCAAAGTTCATATCAACTTGAATAAACAGTTTCAGTCTTCCATGGGTGCAGCATTCAAAGTCAGGAGATAGGACTCTGCTCTCCTCATTTCACATTCGCTTTTTCCAGCGTACACCTATAGTATTCTGATCATGGCAAGAACGCATACAAGCCCAACTAACTCTCCAGTGCAGTAATCAAAAGCCTTGCCAGAGAAAAACAAAGGCTTTGCCTGCTCCTGCATAGCAACCCCAAACTTTCTTGGTGGTCTCCAATCCCAAAAAGCAATCTAGGAAGACCCTGCTCACTTCCCACCTCTGCCCTCCATTTCTTGTCCTCACTCTAGTGAGTAGTGGGAAGAAAATAGAACGGGGGAAATCACTGATGTTTTGATACCACTTTGATGGCTTCACTGTTTCCTGTGACACTCTAGGAACTGATAGAATCTCTTTGGTATTTACCATAGAGTTTTGATGATCCCTAGAGCGGCGTTTCCCAAAGGCAGGGTCGTGACCTGGCACTGGGCTGCAGAGCCCTCAATGCGGGTCCACGGGGCCTCAAGTCCCCTGGCTGCCCCTCCCCCCGCCTTCCCCCACATCACGCCTTCCTCCCCTGGGTCACATGGCTCCACGGCTCCTTCTCCCACCCTTCCCTATTGCAGGCAGGTCAGTTTCATCTGGCATAAAGCCCCCCCCAATCGCTCGGAAATCGGTGTGGAACTCATTCCACGCCGGGCCAAGCCGGCGGCAGCTCAAACAGACTGCAGCTGAAAAGGGTGCGTGGTTCCTCCTTCCTTCCCATCCAGGAAGTGCTGGGGAGGGAGGAGCCACGCGCCCTTTTTGGCCACGGTGTGTTTGAGCTGCAGCCGGCTTGGCCCGGCATGGAATGAGCTCCACGCCAATTTCCGAGCGATAGGGCTGTCAGGTGGGGGGGGCTTTATGCCAGATGAAACTAACCTGCCTGTGGTGGGAAAGGGAGTGAGAAGAAGGCGCGGAGATGCATGACTCGGTGGGGGGGGGAGGCACATTGCGGGGGAAAGCGGGGGAGCGGCCAGGGAACTGGATGCCCCGTGTACCGGGGTTGAGGGCTCCGTGGCCAGATTTCCTATTGAGAGTGAGCAGTTTTAAAGGTGAGTTGCTCCCGTTTCTTTTCCTTTCTTTTTTCTTTTTTCCTTTTGTCCCTCCTTTCTTTAACTCTTTCCCTCCCTTTCCCTTCCTTCCTATTTCCTTTCTCTTTTTTCTTTTTTCCTATATTTGTTTCCAACTCTCTCTCTCCTCCTCCTCCTTTTCTTTCTTTCTTTCTTTCTTTCTTTCTTTCTTTCTTTCTTTCTTTCTTTCTTTCTTTCTTTCTTTCTTTCTTTCTTTCTTTCTTTCTTTCTTTCTCTCTCTCTCTCTCTCTCTCTCTCTCTCTCTCTCTTTCTTTCTTTCTTTCTTTCTTTCTTTCTTTCTTTCTTTCTTTCTTTCTTTCTTTCTTTCTTTCTTCCTTCCTTCCTTCCTTCCTTCCTTCCTTCCTTCCCCCCCCTCTCTCTTTCTGTCAGTCAATCTTTTCTCCATCTTCCTTCCTTACCACCTTCCCTCCTCCCTTCCTTCCTTGCCATTGCTAATCTGAGTAGACCTGGGGGGGGGGGGAGGGAAGAAGCTTTAAATGCCCTGCCATTTTATGTTTTCCCAGGCTGGGATCATTTTATATTTTTGGTTTTCTGCTGTGTAGTCCTTGTGCTTTTTCTTAATGTTTTATTTTTACAATTGTATTGCAAAATCCCACTATTCTCCTACCTTTCCTAAACAAAATATTGCAAGAGTTTTAGGCTTGTTTGTCCATCATTTCCTGTCTCCCGGCTCCACCCCCCAAGTCTCCTGGCTCCACCCCCAAATTTTAGTTGGCTACGAAAGAGAAATGTAAAAATAACCAGGCCACGAGAGGGGGGGGGGAGTTTGGGAATCCCTGCCCTAGAGTATTGGTGGAGAGCAGTGATACTTTCCCCTCTAGGGCTGCCAAGCCCCCCGGTCCGGGTGGGGTTTCTCCCGCCCTGGAGGTTCCCAATCCAGCAGCTCACATTGGGCCAACAGGGGGAACCTCCCCTGACATCGCTGGAATGATGATGTCACCCTGAAGTCACATCATCGTGCCGGCGACATTGTGCGCTGGCCACTCTAGGCGCTTCTGTGAAAACTTCCAGTTGGCGTCAGCCAGTTTGGTGTAGTGGTTAAGTGCGTGGACTCTTATTTGGGAGAACGGGGTTTGATTCCCCACTCCTCCACTTGCAGCTGCTGGAATGGCCTTGGGTCAGCCATAGCTATCGCAGGAGTTGTCCTTGAAAGGGCAGTTTCTGTGAGAACCCTCTCAGCCCTACGCACCTCACAGGGTGTCTGTTGTGGGGGGAGATGCTATAGGAGATTGTAAGCTGCTCTGAGTCTCTGATTCAGAGAGAAGGGCAGGGTATAAATCTGCAATTCTTCTTCTTCATCATCACTCAGCATGCACTCTGTGCACGTGAAAAAATCCCCCACCAGAGG
The DNA here is from genome assembly GCF_032191835.1 of Heteronotia binoei. Classification (NCBI taxonomy): domain Eukaryota; kingdom Metazoa; phylum Chordata; class Lepidosauria; order Squamata; family Gekkonidae; genus Heteronotia; species Heteronotia binoei. The sequence goes on along the minus strand of NC_083224.1, from coordinate 26,814,622 downwards.
ATGCAGGGGACTTGGGAACCCTATTCCCCTCCCAAGCCATGCCCTCAAACATCTACCAAGGAAATCCTGGAAAGCTGCTGCTAGTCTGAGTTGTAGGGTTCCCTGCTTCCCATTTCTCCTTGGTTTGGGGCCCCCCAACCCACTGGCATGGAGCTGGCCATAGAGTTTTACCCAAATCACTAGAGTGTCCCCTGCACCATAGAGTTTTTAGTTTAGTTTAGAGCTTTTTGCTCACGAGGATCATTCTCCACCTGCAGCCAGGTAGGACCTGGCAACCCTGAGTTGACAGTAGGGAATTACAGGCCAGTCAGTCTGATTTCAATACCGGGAAAGTTGGTAGAAACCATTATCAAGGACAGAATGAGTAGGCATGTTGATGAACACGAATTATTGAGGAAGACTCAGCATGGGTTCTGCAAGGGAAGATCTCGCCTCACTAACCTGTTACATTTCTTTGAGGGGGTGAACAAACATGTGGATAAAGGGGAACCAATAGATGTTGTTTACCTTGACTTCCAGAAAGTTTTTGATAAAGTTCCTCATCAAAGGCTCCTTAGTAAGCTCAAGAGTCATGGAGTAAAAGGACAGGTCCTCTTGTGGATCAAAAACTGGCTCATTGATAGGAAGCAGAGAGTGAGTATAAATGGGCAGTCTTCGCAGTGGAGGACGGTAAACAGTGGGGTGCCGCAGGGCTCAGTACTGGGTCCCATGCTCTTTAACTTGTTCATTAATGGGGCCAAGTTTGTGGATGACACTAAATTGTTCAGGGTGGTGAGAACCAGAGAGGATTGTGAGGCACTCCAAAGGGATTTGTTGAGGCTGAGTGAGTGGGCGTCAACCTGGCAGATGAGGTTCAATGTGGCCAAATGCAAAGTAATGCACATTGGGGCCAAGAATCCCAGCTACAAATACAAGTTGATGGGTTGAGAACTGGCAGAGACTGACCAAGAGAGAGATCTTGGGGTCGTGGTAGATAACTCACTGAAAATGTCAAGACAGTATGCGATTGCAATAAAAAAGGCCAGCGCCATGCTGGGAATTATTAGGAAGGGAACTGAAAACAAATCATCCAGTATCATAATGCCCCTGTATAAATCGATGGTGCGGTCTCATTTGGAATATTGTGTACAATTCTGGTCACCACACCTCAAAAAGGATATTATAGCATTGGAAAAAGTGCAGAAAAGGGCAACTAGAATGATTAAAGGTTTGGAACACTTTCCCTATGAAGAAAGGTTAAAACGCTTGGGGCTCTTTAGCTTGGAGAAACATCGACTGCGGGGTGACATGATAGAGATTTACAAGATTATGCATGGGATGGAGAAAGCTGAGAAAGAAGTACTTTTCTCCCTTTCTCACAATACAAGAACTCATGGACATTCAATGAAATTGCTGAGCAGTCAGGTTAAAACGGATAAAAGGAAGTATTTCTTCACCCAAAGGGTGATTAACATGTGGAATTCACTGCCACAGGAGGTGGTGGTGGCTACAAACATAGTCAGCTTTAAGAGGGGATTGCCACTGTGTGACACAGAGTGTTGGAGTGAAAGGGCCATTGGCCTGATCCAACATGGCTTCTCTTATGTTCTTATGACAGTACTGGCTTCGATTGGCCAAGGGTCTTATTCTATACAAGGCAGCTTGTTGTGTGCTCATGTGTATGTATATGGGGTTGGGGTTGGCATCTACAGTTGCCAGGCCATACCTGACAACCAGCGAGAGCTGTTGGGACAGGGATATGAAGGGCATGATGTAGAATTCCTAGAGCTCCCCTCAGTCACTGCCAGGTTTTCCCTAGAAGTAATGTAACAGTGCATGTGATGATGCATTTTTATTCCATCCTGCCACCATCCTGGAGCAGTATCAAGCAACAGGTCCCGGAGTGTGGAAGGCACAGAATTCTCTGCCCAGTCAGAGGACTGGTAAGTCTACTGGCATCCTTACACATTCACAGCTGCTTTTTGTTATTTCCCATATTGCCAGACCAGACCCCCTAATACAGGGGTGTCAAACATCTGGCCTGGGGGCCGAATGAGGCCTCCGGTGGTCTCCTATGAGGCCTCCAACCGACTGTCATCTGCTTCCCTCTCTCTTGCTTCCTTCTGCGTATCAGCTTGCTTTGCAAGGCTTGCTCAATTGCACAGGAGCTACAGAGCAAAACCTCTATTTTCTCCAGAGAAGGAAGCGGGCGGGGGGGGGGGGGAGAAAGAGCTAGCTTTGCCAGGCTATCACAATCACACAGCATGGCTACTGAGCCAAGCCTCTCTTCCTTCTGTTGGCTGAGGCTCCTCCCCCTCCTGGCCTCTTGGGGAGGACAGGAAAGAGCCTGTGAGCGTTTTCCCACATAGCTTACCTCGGAGCGACATCCCTCTTCACCGTGCAGCGTCTGCGCGGATTTTGCACCAACTGCTCCACATAACCAGGAAGAGCCGCGGCTTTTGCATCGCAGATGTAAACTGGTTTTTAGCGGTTTACATCTGCGACGCAAAAGCCGCGGCTCTTCCTGGTTATGCGGAGCAGTTGATGCGAAATCCGCGCAGACGCTGCGCGGTGAAGAGGGACGTCGCTCCGAGGTAAGCTATGTGGGAAAATGCCCAGAGTTTCCTTTGCCAAGTTCCCTGGATCCCATGGGAGAAATACAAAGAAGACCAATGAGTGCTAATGTTTTAAGCATTTTAAAACATATATATATGTTTTTATATATGTAATTGTGTTTGTGTCCTTTATAAAGTTTATATCTCTGCTATGTAATCTTAAATAGGTACGCATGTGGCCCAGCCCAACATGGCCCGACCCTACAAGGTCTCATTTATGTCAGATCCAGCCATCATAACAAATGAGTTTGGTACTTCGCTAATAGAATCTATGAGCTTTTTCCCACACAGCTTACCATGGAGCGAAGTCCCTCCTCACCACGCGGCTTCTGCTCGGATTTCCCACCAACTGCTCCGCGGAAGCAGGAAGTGCCAGGCCTTTTGCGTCGCAAATGTAAATCGCTAAAACCCGGTTTACGTTAGCGATGCAAAAGCCGCGGATCTTCCTGCTTCTGCGGAGCAGTTGGTGGGAAATCCGAGCAGACGCTGCACGGTGAGGAGGGACTTCGCTCCGCGGTAAGCTGTGTGGGAAAAAGCTCATAGAGTTGGAAGGGACCTCCAGGGTCATCTATTCCAACCCCTGCACAATGCAGGGAATTCACAAATATGTCCCCCAAAAAACTTCCAGTGACCCCTGCTCCATGCCTAGAAGATGGCAAAACAACAACAGCAGGCTTTTATACAAGTGGAAGCAGCACACACTCGTCTGTGAAAAAGAGATGTGTGTGCCCAACTGCCTCCTCCGTGCAGGGAAGAAAAATACAGCAGATGCGGAGCAGTGTTATGAAAGTGCAAAAAGAGCGCTTTCCATTCCACCCATTCCAGTGTGCTCTTTCCCAGGGGCATAATCAAGAGGATAAGCTGGCTGCATAAAGAAGGTTATTTAATGTAATTAAAAAGGTTATGTCTGCTTTTTAGTCACGGCTGGTTGGAAGCTCTTGTCATTCAGCGCTCTGAAATATGTTCGGCTGTCTTTTCCCGCAGCTACGTTTATTGTTCAATGGAGATGACTGACCCGAGATAAGCAGTCTGCGTTCAAACGCTCACTAGGATTCCAATTCACATGGTGAATGGACGTGATGTGTTCCGAGTCACAAGGGCAAGAGAACAGGGTGCCCGTCCCTACTACCATGAACGGATCTCATATCAGGTGGGAGCACCATGTGCAGCAGTTAGGTACATGGGTGTCATGTGTCATTTTGTATCTTTATCCATTCATTAATTTAGCATTTCTCATTGCTTTCCCTTGGTGGCGAAGTGTGTGGTTAAGTGTGCGGACTCTTATCTGGGAGAACCGGGTTTGATTCTCCACTCCTCCACCTGCAGCTGCTGGGATGGCCTTGGGTCAGCTATAGCTCTGACAGAGCAGACCTTGAAAAGGACCCACCTACCTCCTTGAAAGGACCCACCTACCTCAGCCCCACCTATCTCACAGGGTGTTTGTTATGTGGGAAGAAGGTAAATGAGTTTGTAAACCACGTTGAGACTTGAGATTCAGGTGAAGGTCGGCTATAAATCCAATATCATCATCTTCTTCTTCTTCCTCCTCCTCTTACTCCTTGCATTTCTACCCCCACCCCCCAGGTTTTTGGAGGGTTTTTTTAGGATTGTAGGTACAATTTCTACACCAGTTGAACATATTTGTCCCAGATGCATAGAACTAGCAGTGAGAAATCATTACAACACACAAACAAGAAAAAAATATTTAGAGATGTGTACTTTCTGTAGGGAAATGTTCAAAACACAGGAATACAAAACAGTCAAAAGTGATGTTTATTCTTCGCGATGCAAGGAATGAATGGAAAGAGGGATTTGATATCACATTCCAAGGAGAGAGAAATCCAAAAGCATCTCTAATGGGGAGATCTGTAAGTATGATTTGTTTAGTTCTCCACTCAGTAAAAAAGGGGAAGTCAAGTCAAACCAGTGTGTATGCCAGCCTCTTGCATGTGGTGTCTACCTGGCACATGATGTTCTGTGCATGGCATGTGTTATATATGTGGACTCAAGAGAAGACTTTGGGTGTTCCTGCCTGGATCATTGGAGCCATACAGACTGAGCTTGGGGACTTGGGAACAATGGGCTGCAGGATCCTAATCTCTGCAGCTCTGGACCAATCACAAGCCCCCACCAGTTTGAATGACTCAATTACGTGCTTGCGCCGGAACCCAGAGATGTATATAAATTTGACCTTGTGGCTCCAGCACTCAGTCTTGTAGGGTAGCCCTCTACTATGCGACTCCTAATAAAGAGCTTTGTTATCACTAGGCTTCCCAATCCACAGGTCCCAGCGGGGGATCCCCCGTTTTGACAGGCTTCTCCCCGCCCCCAGCCAGCTGGCCGGTGGGGGAAGCCCCGCCCCCACAGTCATCCTGTAGTTTTAGAGCTCCTGCAGGTTTAGAAACCTGCAAACAGTTTTTAAAATGTGTGCCTTTAAGGCTGAGTAGGAAGCAGGAAACAGGAAGGGCTTCATGGGAAAGGATTAGTAACACTTTCCTCAGAGAATGCCCCCTCCTTTTCTTTTGCTTTCGTTTTCAGAGCAAGTAAAATTCTGCAGGAACAAGACTCTCACACACAAGTATTTGTGTGTGAGAGAGAGGGAGAAGGCAGGGGATTCCCTGGTTTGGAGCCCTCCCCCCGCTTTAGAAAGTGTGAGGGGGGAGGGAAATGTCTACTGGGCACGCTATTATTTCCTATGGAGAACAATTCCCATAGGGAATAACGGGGAATTGATCCGTGGGTATTGGGGGCTCTGGGGGGCTATTTTTTGAAGTAGAGGCACCAATTTTTTAGTATAGCATCTAGTGCCTCTCCGCAAAATACCCCCTATGTTTCAAAACAATTGGACCAGGGGGTCCAATTCTATGAGCCCCCAAATATGGTGCCCCTATCCTTCATTATTTCCTATGGAAGAAAGGCATTTTAAAAGGTGTGCTGCCCCTTTAAATGTGATGGCCAGAACTCCCTTGGAGTTCAATTATGCTTGTCACACCCTTGTTCCTGGCTCCACCCCCAATGTCTCCTGGCTCCGCCCCCAAAGTCCCCAGATATTTCTTGAATTGGACTTGGCAACCCTTGTTATCACTGATCCGGAGACTCCTCAATGGGTAGAACCCCCAATACAATAGCATGAATACTGAGCTATTAGACCTCCATTATGTGAATCAGACTACAGCCCATCGTGTGCATTAAATGGGGGAACATAGCCCATGGTGTTCCAGTTTTGCTTATTGAATTTCAAAAGAAAAACTTTCTGAAGGTTGCTGGGTCCCCCCTGGCAAGGAATGGGGGTGGGGTAGGGTTGCCAGATCCAGGCTGGAAAACTCCTGGAGATTTGGGGGTGGAGCCTGGGGAGGACAGGGACCTCAGTGGAATAGAATGCCTCAGAGTCTACCTTCCAAAGCAGCCCTGTAGCCAGAAATTTTGGGTGGGGAGGCCATGGAGTCTTGGCTGCTGCTTCCAGCAGCCAGCCTCCGGGCCCCAGCTCTCTCTCTCTCACGCTTTTGGGGGTGGGCAGAAGAGCCCGGGGAGAGCAGGAACAGTGAAAACAGGGCTGTGGGAAGAGCTTGGGAGACAGGGAAGGGTCTGGGGAGAGCAGTGGTGGCAAAAACGGGGCTGTGGGGAGAGTTGGAGAGGCAGGGAAAAGCCCGGGAGAGCGGGGGCAGTGAAAACGGGGCTGCAGGGAGAGCTTGGGAGGCAGGGAAGAGCCCAGGGAGAGCGGCAACAGTAAAAATGGGGGTGCGTGGAGAGCAGGGGAAGCGGGGAGAGTGGTGGCGGCGAAACTGGGGCTGCAGGGGAAGCAGGGAAGAGCCTGGGGAGAGCGGTGGCAGCAAAAATGGGGCTGCAGGGAGAGCGAGGAAGAGCTCGGGGAGAGCAGTGGCAGCAAAAAAGGGGGCTGTGGGGAGAGCGGGGGAGGCAGGGAAGAGCCTGGGGAGAGTGGTGGCAGCAAAAACGGGACTGCGGGGAGAGCTTGGGAGGCAGGGAAGAGCCTGGGGAGAGCGGTGGCAGTGAAAACGGGGCTGCGGGGAGAGCTTGGGAGGCAGGGAAGAGCCTGGGGAGAGTGGTGGCAGCAAAAACGGGACTGCGGGGAGAGCTTGGGAGGCAGGGAAGAGCCTGGGGAGAGTGGTGGCAGCAAAAACGGGACTGCGGGGAGAGCTTGGGAGGCAGGGAAGAGCCCAGGGAGAGCGGTGGCAGTGAAAACGGGGCTGCGGGGAGAACTTGGGAGGCAGGGAAGAGCCCAGGGAGAGCGGTGGCAGTGAAAACGGGGCTGCGGGGAGAACTTGGGAGGCAGGGAAGAGCCCAGGGAGAGCGGTGGCAGTGAAAACGGGGCTGCGGGGAGAACTTGGGAGGCAGGGAAGAGCCCAGGGAGAGCGGTAATGGCAAAAATGGGGCTGCGGGGAGAGGCAGGAACGGGGTGGGAAGAGCCCGGGGAGAGTGATGATGGCGGCAAAAACCGGGCCGCAGGGAGAACAGTGGGGAAAGGAGGGGCCACACAGGTGGAAGTGGGGGTTGGGTGAAGGTGCAGTGCCCCCCCCCAGGCCCCACTGTGGCTACGGGCCTTTTCCAAAGTATCCATTTTCTCCAGGGGAACTGATCTCTGTACTCTTGGAAATAAGCTGTAATTTCAGGGGGATCCCCAGGTCCCACCTGAAGACTGGCATCTCTAGATTCCTTACTTAGAATTCTTTTATATTCCCTTCTTTCCTGGGAGCTGAGGAACTAGGCATGATGTGTGGTTGTCCCTGAATAGATTTCTCAAGGATCTGTAACTCATTTTCAGTACGTTATCTAGCACGCCCCAAGATCTCTCTTTTGGTCAGTCTCCATCTGTTCACACATCATCATCTTGTATTTATAGCATCATGTGCAACTTGCCATGCTTTCTTTAAAGAGAGATGGGACATGGTTGACAAAGAAATGTTCTGTTTCTTGGTATGAAGTGGTGGTAACAGAGAGGAGGATGTGGAATGGGAGGGAGGAAGGACAAAAAGACCCTCAGAAGCTGAGGAGCATCTGGCTTGTATTTGTCATTCCCCACCAGGGTATGGGGATCCCCTACCACTGGCTCTTGCTTCCTGCTGCTGTTCGGAGTGGCAGTGGGAGAAAATAAAATAAAAAATGACTGTTGGGCCAATGGTGTGACATCACTTGCGGGGAAAACCTGGAAGTGACGTCATGCCTCCCTAGGAATTGCTGAAAACGTGATGGTCAAACCCAGGGGTCATTTTGTAGAAAAATAGGTGGCAGAGGTCATTAGCATAACTAATTAGCATATCCCCCCCCCAGCCAAAAGCAACCCAATGCAAGAAAGGAGAGCCCTGGGTGAGCGAGGCCTGCTTGGGCTGACTTAGGGTTGCCAAGTCCAATTCAAGAAATATCTGGGGACTTTGGGGGTGGAGCCAGGAGACTTTGAGGGTGCAGCCAAGAGACATTGGGGGTGAAGCCAAGATCAAGGCTGTGATAAACATAATTGAACTCCAAAGGGAGTTCTGGCCATCACATTTAAAGGGACGGCACACCTTTTCAATTCCTTCCTTCCATAGGAAATAATGAAGGATAAGGGCACCTTCTTTTGGGGCTCATAGTATTGAACCCCCTGGCCCAATCTTTTTGAAACTTGGGAGGTATTTTGGGGAGAGGCACTAGATGCTATACTGAAAATTTGGTGCCTCTACCCCGAAAACAGGGCCCCCGCAGAGCCCCAGATACCCGCGGATCAATTCTCCATGATTTTCTATGGGAATAAATCTCCATAGGGAATAACAGAGTTCCCACCAGACATTTCCCTCCCCTCCACCCGCTTTCTGATGACCCTGAAGCGAGGGGAGGGCCTCCAAACCGGGGGATTCCCTGCCCCCACCTGGGGATTGGCAACCCTAGGCTGGCTAGAGATCCAGCCAGCCCAAGCAGGCCTTGCTTGCCTGGGGTTCTCCTGGGCCTCCTTCCCAGTGAAAAGGCCAGCAAGCCACCCACCGCCCAAAAGCACATAAGTGGAGAAAGGGTAGTGTGGTCTTCTCCAGGGATTAATGAGGGCTGCTGAGGGTTTAGCAAAGCCCCTTGTGGCTGGCCCGCTCTCCTAATCAAGGGATTGTTAAGCAGTTGCACCTACTATTCAATGGACAAGGTAGGTGGGGAGGAAGAGGGGGAACTCTCAAAAAAGTTCAGGAGCTGTGCTCCTGTGAGCTCCTGCTACGGTTGCCAAGTCCAACCCCAGAAATATCTGGGGACTTTGGGGGTGGAGCCAGGAGACTTTGGGGGTGGAGCCAGGAGACACTGGGGTGGAGCTAGGGGGGAGGGGGGAAATGGCGCCGGGGAGCGTGGCGAGCCACCCCGCCACTGCCGCCTCTTCTCCGCTCGCCGTGGCTGCTCCTCCGAGATCGGCTCAGGCTGAGCCCATCTCGGAGGAGCAGCCATGGCGAGCGGAGAAGAGGTGGCAGCAGCGCAGCGGCCTCTTCTCCGCTCGCCGTGGCTGCTCCTCCGAGATCGGCTCAGGCGGAGCCCATCTCGGAGGAGCAGCCACATCGAGCGGAGAAGAGGCGGCAGCGGCGCGGCGGGTTCGCCCGCTCTGCCTCTGGGGTGGAAGCGGAGGGGGGGTGGAGGCAGGCCGGGGGCATGGCGAGCCGCCAGTGCCTCGCCCTCTCCTTCTCTGATTTTGCCTGCTCCTCCAAGATGGGCTCAGCCTGGGCCCATCTTGGAGGAGCAACTGCAGTGGGCGGGGAGGGGGCGTCAGCGGCGCGGCGGCCTCGCCCGCCTCCCCCGCTCTGGGATGGGGCGGCTCGCCATGTTCCCCGGTGCCGTTTCCACCCCCTCCCCCTGGTTCCGTTTTTTGGGGGAGCGGGGGAAGAGGGTGGAAATCCTGGGGTCCCCCGCCAGGGCAGGAGGGTTTGGAAGCCTAGCTCCTGCTGAGTCTGAGGCTAGTTTCCAGCAATTTCTAAAGAGGCTTGATATCACATCCAAGTTTCCCCACTAGTGACATCACACCTTTACTAATAGCCACCCAACCCCATGTCCCTTCCTGTTTTCCACTGGCAACCGCAGCCTGGTCTCTCAGCCCCCCCCCCCCCTTTTCTGACCATGGCATACTAATTATTGCTTTCTTTTGTTTGGATGCAAAATAATCATGTTTTAAGTCATTCCCATATCCTGAGTATACCAAACCCTGAGACACATGGATGAGGCCCAGGTGACATCATATACTTTCACAACGCAGCCTACTGAATCCAAATCAAGGTTGATTCTAGCTCACATAACTGGTCTGAGTTGGGCATCCCTCCTTTAAAACCTGAAGACTTTTGATTTCTGTTTCCATTATAGCACCTATTAGCTGTTGTTAAGCTTGTTCAAGAGCCCAATATTGCTTGTTAAATGGTCTAATTTTTTTTAAAAAAGAAAAATGAATAAAACAGTTGGCCTTAGATCCCTGCAGCTTGCCAACAGAGCTTAAACAAGTGTCCAAAAACATTCAAGATGACTCATATCTGTTCCAGGGAATGTCACCAGTATGAGATCTAAAGCTGCCATACTCTGCAAAGGGCTCTTTAAGTTGAAGGAGCAGCCGATTTAGTCAAAGTTCTGTCTTTCATTTTCTTAGAAAATGTCAAGAGAACTATATTTCAAAGTACCGCACTACAAAAGATGGGTCGTTTTCAATAATGAAAAAAATATATATATAAAATAAAATAAAAAAATCTTTTATTTCAGAAACAAAGGAAGGTGGGGACCATGAAGGAATGAATTCAACTCAGGTGTATTTTGGGTGCCACGAATCGAGGAGAAAAAGTGGCTTGCCCTCTTATTACTGAAGCCAAGAAGAAAGATGAGCAGGATCGTCTTTGAGATTTCTGCCATTTGAAGCGGGCCAGTATGAAGGAGCTCGAGCTACGTTTTGTGAAATTCCGGCGTTTTAGATTGCCCTTTGTGTCTCTATTTTTTTTTTTTTTTTGCTTTTATCCCTCAATTCCATCCTTTGTACGCTTCACAATGAAGACAAGTCATTTCTCCCATTTGTGGGGTTCCCTTCTAACTCACCAAAAGGGAAATTGTTCTGTGTCATTTTTTTAAAAAAAATATCCCGATGATTTAATTGTTTGTAACTTTAAAACATCATTGCACAGGTGTGTGTGAATATTTGCTTTAAATGCATTCACTCATTCTTTATATTTAAATATTGATACCTAAATCATACCATTTGGCCCCCACCCTATCCCTTCCATTATCTCCTTTCTTTGCAGGGAACAAAAAAAAAAATGCTATATAATATATGGTGTTATAGCACCTAAAATCCACAGTGCTTTAATGCCAAGATAATGAACACATTTGCATAAGTGCGTTTCATGCTTGAATAGTCTTTATTGTTTATGGGATGGCTATTAATAAACCCAACTGTGGCCTGGAAGAATAATGCTATTTGAGGAAGGGCATTGGCTAGCTTGGTGGGTTTTTAAAATGCAAATTAGCTTAAATGGGGGTCAGAGGGAGAATTTCTACCAGCAAACTCTCTCAATTTTCTTTAATAAAATAAAAAATAAAATAAAATTTCTAGTACTTCTGGTTGCCTGGAAGAAACCATCATGCATGCAAAATGCAGGAATTAAAACAGTTCCATTAAGGTTTCCTAGGGTGCATTTGCCCATCCTTCAATATAACGTTTTGCTTTAGAAGATCAGTAACCCTCTGAACTTTTCTTGTCTCAAAAATCCAAATAATTGCTATGGCACGATCAGTGTTCCTTCTAAGCTGTGTTAGTGTGAGCTAGCTCACATTTTTTTTTAGCCTCCGGCTCACACCTTTTTGTCTTTGCTCAGGAAAAAATGTCCCCAGAGCAAACTAATGTATGCAGTAGCTCACAATTTTAATGTCAGTAGCTCACAAAGTAGTATTTTTGCTCACAAAACGCCACAGCTCAGAGGGAGCATTGGGCGCAACAGGGAAATATCTCATAATGTGCGGATGCAGCCTTAATGTGTCAGTTCCTTTCGGAACTCCAAGCCCTGAGAAGTTCCAATGGAAAGAATTCTGGAACTGTCATATCCCCCTGAGCCCTGTTGATCAGGAGAAAAGCAAGCACTACATATTTTATATAAACTAAGTTTTGAACATATGAACATATGAAGCTGCCTTATACTGAATCAGACCCTTGGTCCATCAAAGTCAGTATTGTCTTCTCAGACTGGCAGCAGCTCTCCAGGGTCTCAAGCTGAGGTTTTTCACAACTATTTGCCTGGACCCTTTTAGTTGGAGATGCCGGGGATTGAACCTGGGACCTTCTGCTTCCCAAGCAGATGCTCTACCACTGAGCCACCGTCCTTCCCCGTCCCTTTCTTTTTAAGTGTTGTTGCATTTTCCCCGATCAAGTCACAGCTGACTTACAGTGACCCCCGAAGGATTTTCAGGGCGAGAGACACTCAGAGGTGGTTTGTCATTGTGTGCTTCTAAACCACAACTCTGGTATTCCTTGGTGGCCCCCCATCCAACTACTACCCAGGACTGACCCTACTTAGCTTCTGAGATCTTATGGGACATGGCTAGCCTGAGCTATCCTATTAAGGGCAATTAAAAAAAAAAAAGTCTTGTTAGCAGCCCCATGGTGCAGAGTGGTAAAGCTGCATTACTGCAGTCCGAGCTCTCTGCTCACGACCCGAGTTCGATCCCGGTGGAAGCTGAGTTCAGGTAGCCAGCTCAAGGTTGACTCAGCCTTCCATCCTTCAGAGGTTGGTCAAATGAGTACCCAGCTTGCTGGGGGGAAGGTGTAGATGACTGGGGAAGGCAATGGCAAACCACCCCGTAAAAAGTCTGCAGTGAAAACGTCGTGATGCGACATCACCCCAGAGTCGGAAACGACTGGTGCTTGCACAGGGGACTACCTTTACCTTTATATCATCGTAAAAGAGTCCCATGGAATGAAACAGCGCTTTGTTTGTAGCAGGAACTCACTACTATATTAGGCCACACCTCCTGATGTAGCCTTGGAAATTACAGTAGGCCCTGTACTAAGACCCCTGTAAGCTCTTGGAGAATTGGCTACAACAGGGGTGTCTGGCCTAATATGCAAAGGAATTCCTGCTACAAAAAAAAGCCCTGAAATGAAGTAATGGAAAAATGCCCTCCCTCAATCTGTTCATATCTAAAAGTCCTCTGATCTGGGCATAAGATACCCTGGACTCAGGCAGAGTTATGACTGAGGAAAGATGCTCAGGTTCCCAGTACTTTTTGCCCCTTTGGTCAAGAGAAGAGTTTTCGCCCTCCTTTTACCTTCCATTATGAGCCTGCTCTATAATTTGTGTCATCGCCACCTCACCAACATTTTTGATTCCCTGTGTAGTCTCTGTTTCGCCGTCCCTTTGAGAGTTCTGTTTTCTCAAATGTATCATATATACTTCTAGAGTTGGCTAAAATATCAAAGCCTTAACATTACTTTAGCTAGTTCTCAGATATCACTTGGGTTCACACTTCAAAGACATCCACGTCTTCCCTCTTCATGTTCTAAAAAGACCTGAGTTTGCACAAAAGAGGGATGCTTAGCAAAGTAAGCAGGCTTTCCTCTGGTTATATGTTACTAGGAAAATGCCATTGTTATGGCAGTGCAGTGTCTGTGGAGGCGAATTCTACTTCCAGGTTGCCCGCATGCTATGTTTAGGGATGAGCACAAACCACATCTTTGCCGTTTGGTTTGGTTCATGGTTTGTGGCTGAACCACAAACTGAACCACATCCTATATGAACCAGGAGGTAAAGATCTGTAACTCTCTAAGCTAAGGAGCCTGCCTTATATTTCACAACTGACAGGATATTTGAGGGAGTGAGAGAGGAATTGTGTTTTACCCCCTTTTTAATAAAACCCTCAATCTGGTACAGTGCTAAAAAGTGTGGTTGTGAGCACTTTCTGTATAATAAATGCTTTATACCTTTTGATCCTGCTAGTGGTTCTCTGTGCCACATAGACCTCCACCATCTTCGACACAGCATTTTAAAAAGAGCACCAGGAGGAAGAGCAGGGCAGTCAGATGGTAAGTGGCTACTCCCCTAGTCAGGGCTTTTTTGGTAGAAAAAGCCCAGCAGGAACTCATTGCGTATTAGGCCACACCCCCTGACCTCACCATTGTTTCACACAGGGCTTTTTTGTAGAAAAGGCCCAGCAGGGATTTATTTGCATATTAGGCCGCACCCACTTATGCCAAGCCAGCCGGAACTGCATTCCTGTGCCTTCCTGCTCAAAAAAAGCCTTGCCTTTAGTGATGCGCAAGACAGCAAGCAGTCCCCATGGTAACCAAACTCTGGGAAGCCGAAGACACAGAGGTAAGGCCTCAAAACTTGGGAAGGGAAGCTGGGAGTCCTGACCTTCCTAGCAGGCAATTCCTACAAGGGTCAGATGGTGGCAGCAGTTGAACAGAGAAGGATAAAAGCCCCTCCAGGTGCTGGGAAATCCCAGGAGGGCAGTGTGGAACAGGGCCTGCAGGCCAGAGCAGGATTGTTCTAGCACAACGTGTACAACTTGTCAAATCTCCAGTGGCCAGCCTAAAGCCTCATTAGACAAAACCCCTGCCAGACCTTCCAGCTTTCTAAAAACACTTGCCAGACGCCAGGAAAGGTGGGCACCATAGCACGCATGGTTAGGAAGGTCATTGGGGACCTCTGTTCTAAATAAAGATCCTAACCATCTCTCCCAGTGTTCCAACCACTTTAAGAACATAAGAGAAGCCATGCTGGGTCAGGCCAATGGCCCATCCAGTCCAACACTCTGTGTCACACAGTGACCAAAAAACCCCAGGTGCCATCAGGAGGTCCACCAGTGGGGCCAGAACACTAGAAGCCCTCCCACTGTTGCCCTTCAAAACACTAAGAATACAGAGCATCACTGTCCCAGACAGAGAGTTCCAACAATAAGCTGTGGCTGATAGCCACTCATGGACCTCTGCTCCAGATGTTTATCCAATCCCCTCTTGAAGCTGTTGATCCCTGGCCTGTTCCAGTCCTGCTAGGGGTTCTGCTTCTCATCTGTGCTGCAGTGTGACAGAACACCCCAGGCAAATTCAGGGGTGGAATTCTAGCAGGAGCTCCTTTATGTATTAGGCCACACACCCCTGATGTAGCCAATCCTCCTAGAGCTTACAAAAAAGAGCCTTGTAAGCTTTTGGAGGATTGGCTACATTGGTGTGTGTAGCCTAATATGTAAAGGAGCTCCTGCTAGAATTCCACCCTGGGCACATTTAATCTGCCCTGATATACACAGGGGAAAATGTTTCTTGTGGAGGTTATTGTGATTCTGTCTTCTTCCTGACGGTTTGCAGATTGTATAGATGGGCTGACCATCTGCCTGCTGTCAAGGTTCGGCTGGCTGCTTGGGTGAACGTGAGCGCTGATTCACCTTTCCTTTCACTCTGGGAGTCCTAGACCTCAATTACCAAAACGACTACCCGCACCATTATTTGTTAGACAGGAAGGAAGTGTGCACAGCTCTTTCGGGGTAATGAGATGTGAGAGGAAGAAGGGGGAGGGGAGGGGAAAGTAGACCCAATAACCCAAACAAAAAAAATGGCAAAGTGCAAAGCAAAAGAGCAAATGCTCTTTACTCACTGTATCATTTACATGTCACATAAAATCTGCTTTGACAAAACTATATAAATATACAAGAAGAAGCATCCACTCCCGCCAAAAAGCATCGATTTTGGCAGGAATGGATCATCCTTTCCTTTTATAGATCTCTCTCTCTCTCTCTCTCTCTCCAAGAGTACGGTAATGGACTACACAGCTATACAAACGCACATGATCTGCCTTACACTGAATCAGACCCATAAGCTGGGTACGGATGGGCAGCTTGGGGTAGCGGTCTCCCATCACAGAAGAAAGCTGGCATAGTGGGAAGCACCCTGGGGGTAGTCAGATAGCACGTGACCTGCCACCAGAACAGGGACGGGCTGCATGCACCCCGGAGAATCAGTCACATTGCTTCCCTGGTGCTCCCCGGCCATTCAGATGGCGACAAGAATCGCTTCAGCGATTTTCTACCACTTAATACCTGGTAGCTTTTTGAAGCAGCAGAATGAAGGTGGAGGACGAGGTAAGGGTGGAAGTGAGGCAGGACCCAGATGTACGTGTTTGAATGTACCATTTACATTCCTGTGTCGGCCCAAATTGGCCATCTGAGTTCAGCCTTAGTCTCTCGAAGTCAGTATTGTCAACAAACTGACAGCAGCTTTCCAGGATCTCAGGTGCCTACTGCCTGACCCCTTTAACTGGAGATGCTGGGGATTGAACTTGGGACCTTTGGCATGCTGAGCAGATGCTCTGCCACTGAGCCACAGCCAGATATGACGGTCTGATCCAAAATAGCTGCTTCATATGCGCACATACCTGTGTGCCATATAAGAACATAGCCATGTTCCTATATGGTAGCCATGTCGGTCTGTGGTAGAACAACTAAATATAAGGACTTCAGTCCAACTCACATCTGATGAAGGGAGCTTTGACTGTTGAAAGCTTATACCACCAAATCTTGTTGGTCTCAAAGGTGCTACTGGTTTCAAATCTTGGTAAGACCATAGTTTCAGTAGGGCTGCAGTAGCATCTTAAAGACCAACAACAATCCAGGGCAGAGAACATGTATTCCAACCACGTTGAAACTTTAGAACATCAGCCTTCATCCATATACATTGAGTGGCCATGGCTGCAGGGTAGGGAGGGACGGTGGCTCAGTGGTAGAGCATCTACTTGGGAAGCAGAAGGTCCCAGGTTCAATCCCCAGCATCTCCAAAAAAGGGTCCAGGCAAATAGGTATGAAAAACCTCAGTTTGAGACCCTGGAGAGCCGCTGCCAGTCTGAGAAGACAATACTGACTTTGATGGACCAAGGGTCTGATTCAGTATAAGGCAGCTTCATATGTTCATATGTTCAAGTAGAGCATCTGCTTGTCATGAAGAAGGTCCCAGGTTCAATCCGCAGCATCTCTAACTAAAAGGACCAGGTGGTAGATGATGTGAATAGAATAGACGCTGCCAATGAGAATCCATTCTCCCTTGCCCTTGATACTGCATTTTGCTGCACTGCTGTTGCACCAGGTCCCATCACCGCATGGATGGGAGGGGACCTACACTGACAGAAGGATCTTGGTAGGGATGGGATGTACCCAAACTGCCAGTCCTGTAAATGAAAGCCATTATGGAGAGCAAGGGAATTGTGATGTTTCAGTCTTAAAATTAGGTCTGATTTGAATGGGACTAAATGGAGCTAGCTGGCATGAGGCTTGCAGCCAGCGGCCAATACATATGACACTGTCGGATTGCCAGCATCTATCAGGGTTTTCCGTTCGCGATGTTCCTCTTGCAACAATATCGAAGCAGCAGATGCCAAAAAGGAACCACACAGGGTTTCGGTGAGCAGAAAAAAGGTTTCTAGCTGTTCCTGAATGCTTACAGATGCCTATTGAAAGAACGTTCAAACAATGAACGCAGCAGTGAGCGTAAACAGCAAGAGGGTTTTAAACGGTGTTCTGACAAAAGCCGGCTTTCTCAAAATATTCCTTTTCTTGATGGGAGTTTTATGCTTCTTGCCAAGGAAAAAAGGAAGTGGAGGCTTGGAAAAGCTGTGCCTTTAAGACCGAGGGTCAGATACAGGCATTGGTTAAAAACCCCAGGGCTTTTTTTCCAGGGGGAATACAGACGAATGGAGTTCCAGAACCTCTTTGTGGGAACAGAATTATCTAAAAACATTTAAAAGTTCATGAGAGGCACCAGGGTGTTTCTCCTTCATTTCCCTCTCAAGTAGAACAAAGTAGAAGTCAAGTGCACCTTGAAGACCACCTTGAAGATTTCCCTATGAAGAAAGGTTGAAACGCTTAGGGCTCTTTAGCTTGGAGAAACGTCGACTGAGGGGTGACATGATAGAAGTTTACAAGATAATGCATGGGATGGAGAAAGTAGAGAAAGAAGTACTTTTCTCCCTTTCTCACAATACAAGAACTCGTGGGCATTCGATGAAATTGCTGAGCAGACAGGTTAAAACGGATAAAAGGAAGTACTTCTTATGTTCTTATAAGACCACTTGATTCCTACTTTGTTCTACTGCTTCAGACCAACACGGCTGCCCACTTGGTTCCCTCTTGAGTGTTCTGGCACCTCTTTTCCCAGGGAAAAAAAAAGATTCCTGAAAAACTCTCATTCTTAATTTCATTCTCAGTTCTCTCTTGCCTGCTCCCTGGCTGCAGATTTCCATTGAAAATCTATGTATTTAAATATCGGCTCGTTGCAGCTTAGCCGCTGTTCCTTCAAGAGAATCAATCATCCGCTTTTAAAAATGAATGTTGAGGCACTAAGCAAAGAGGGTGGGCTAGGAATCTTTTGGAATAGATTAAAAAAAAATAGCAAGCTGCCGAATTCAATATTTGTATATATTTGTTCCTAAAACCCTAAATCCAATTGCATCCATAATGAGGAGGGGGGGAAATAGACTCATTTTGCACACGAAATTATTCAAAACAAGAGGGGGGTTTGGCGGGGAGGGAGGGGGATATTTCTCCCAGATCCATTGCAATTCCATGTAGCTCGAGCCCCATCTTTGCATAATGCAATCAACTTTGTTTAAAGTAAAGCTATCAACAGGATTATAGCATTTGCAATTGATTAATCACCAGCCTTTAAACAAATTAATCAATTAAATTTAAATAAATCTGCATATTACCCACACCTCGATAGAGGTGTTTGTAGAGATCTTGACGAATGTGTGAGAGCTTACAGTTCCATAAACAAAGCGCTACTGCTCATTATTAAGAGAAAATGCTATCTTCATTTTCCTTTTGGTAAAAAGCGAAATTCGATGTGTTTGGAGAGACGGGCTATTAGGAATTCTCCTGAGTTTCTTTTTCAACTAATTAAGAAAAAACAAAAAAAACCCCCTCCACAGCTGCTTTGAAGACTGGAGAAGGGGCACTGGGCAAGGGAATATTCCATCATTTCCTGTCTCCCCCTCTTCCATGATTTAACTAGCCCCTTTGAAGTTCTTTGGAGGAAGGACTCTGGGTCAGTGCTAAAATATCTGCTTGCCAGGACTTTTTTTGTAGCAGGAACTCCTTTGCATATTAAGCCACACCCCCTGATGTAGCCAATCCTGGAGCTTACGGTAGGCCCTGTACTAAGAGCTCTGTAAGCTCTTGGAGGATTGGCTACATCAGGGGTGTGTGTAGTGCCAGATTAAACCTTGTGGATGCCCCTAGGCAGTCAAAACCCTAACTCGTCACAATTTATCTCAGAGTCTGAGCACCCGCCCTGTCACCCACGGCCCCTTCTGCAGCCTTGCAGGCACCTTCTCAAAAGCCCCTTTTACTAAGCTGCAGGGGAGAAGCAGAGAGAGGCAAACTTGGTGGCAATGCCAGCAGCAGCTGCACCAAGCAAGTTGGGCAAAGAGCGGCTCAGTTGCTGGCTGCATGTGCAGCCTGGGAGGGCTGCAACCAGGGGGGGAAATAGTCCAGGCCCCCTAAAGGTGTGGGGGCCCATAGGCCAGTGCCTACTTGGCTTAATTGTTAATCTGGCTCTGGGTGTGTGGCCTAATATGCAAAGGAGTTCCTGCTATTAAAAAAGCCCTGTTGCTTGGCATGCAGGCCTCAAGCTGCATTTAAAATTTATTCTGACCTACATCATCCTTAAGCTCTTAACCCCTAACCCAAGATGCCAGTCAATGTCTAAGAACGAGCTAATCTAGCTGCTGGTTGGCAACGGTAGCTGTGGCTCACTGGCAGAGCATTTGCCTGGCATATGGAAGGTCCCAGGGTTCAATCCCTGGCATCTCCAGTTAAAGGGTCTGGTGGTAGTAGGTGATGCAAGAGACGTCTGTGTAGGATGAAAGGGATGGTGGCTCAGTGGTAGAGCATCTGCTTGGTAAGCAGAAGGACCTAGGTACAGTCCCCAGCATATCCGACTAAAAAGGGTCCAGGCAAATAGGCATGAAAAACCTCACCTTGAGACCCTGGAGAGCTGCTGCCAGTCTGAGTAGACAATACTGACTTTGATGGACTGAGGGTCTGATTCAGTATAAGGCAGCTTATCAACAGAAGCATAGTGTCCAGATCACGTGAAGTGATGGTATAGCTTTACTCTGCTTGGTAAGACCTCACCTGGAGTATTGTGTTCAGTTTTGGGCACCACATTTTAAGAAAGACATAGACAAGCTGGAACGGGTCCAGAGGAGGGCAACAAAGATGGTGAGGGGTCTGGAGACCAAGTCCTATGAAGAAAGGCTGAAAGAGCTGGACATGTTTAGCCTGGAGAGGAGGTGGCTGAGAGGTGATATGATCACCATCTTCAAGTACTTGAAGGGCTGTCATATAGAGGATGGTATGGAATTGTTTTCTGTGGCCCAAGAAGGTTGAAATTAAAACAAAAGAGTTTCTGCCTCAACATTAGGAAGAACTTCCTGACTGCTAGAACGGTTCCTCAGTGGAACAGGCTTCCTGGGGAAATGGTGAGCTCTCCTTCCTTGGAGGTTTTTAAACAGAGGTGAGATAACCATCTGACAGCAATGAAGATCCTGTGAATTTAGTGGGGGGGGGGAGGTATTTGTGAGTTTCCTGCATTGTGCAGGGGGTTGGACTCGATGACCCTGGAGGTCCCTTCCAACTCTATAATTCTATATAATGTAAACCCTGCATTCATATATAATGACCCTGGAGAGCCATTGCCAGTCTGAGTAGATAATACTGGCTCCGATTCAGTGTAACGCAGATTCATGTGTGTTCAATTGCGTTGTTATTTAATATAGTTTTTTCTATATATCTGGCCCTCATTTTATCTATTTAGAAAATATATCTGTTGCCACTTCAGAGAACTGCTTGAAGAAACCTGAGACAAAACCAGTAAACACGCTCACTACAAGCAAAAGCCTCGGCGGGGAGGGCGGGGTATAAATGCGAAAAAATTTTAAATTAAATAAATAAATAAATAAAATAAAACTCAACCGTTTTGTATAGACAAGAATCCGAAAATCCCTTTTCCTGTTTTAAACTTCTTTTTGCTTCTCTCCATGTTCAGGGTCTTGCAAATGCTTTAAGCCTCTGCATGTTCTCTGTTTAACAACTATATCCCCATGAGATACCATTAGCCACGGAATGGAAGACATTGCCTTGACCTTTCCAAACATCCCTTGGACAAGGCAAACTTGCATTCTGTTCTTGTATTCGCTTTGCTAACTCGTTCGAATTGATGCGCAGGAGTCAGCCATGGTGTCTCTATGAAGTTTCTCAGCTATTCATCAGGCAGTCTATTCCATGGAGACTTAGCAAACCACTGAAATGCCCATGTTAGGAGACAAAGGCTTAGATCAAAACATACTCTGACCAAGTGTTTACAAGGGTGCTTCAGCACTGATCACGTCTAATGCACCCTTTCCCTGTTCCTCCTTTCTGCCTTGGAATGCGTTATATCACAGGGAGTTGGGGTTTTGGTGATGTTCCTTTATTATAATGTATAGTTATTTTAACATGATTTCTTAAAGGAAAAGCCTTTACTTTAGTTTCACTTTTCACATGTAATAGTGGTTTGGTGTAGATAGGGTTGCCAATCCCCAGGTGGGGGCAGGGGATCCCCCAGTTTGGAGGCCCTCCCCCTGCTTCAGGATCATCAGAAAGTGGGGGGGGAGGGAAACGCCTGCTGCACACTCCATTATTTCCTATGGAGTCCGATTCCCATAAGGTATAATGAAGAATTCTGCGGGTATCTGGGGCTCTGGGGGCTCTTCTTTTTAGGTACAGGCACCAAATTTTCCGCATAGCATCCAGTGCCTCTCCTTAAAACACCCTCCAAGTTTCAAAAAGATTGGAGTAGGGGGTCCAATTCTAGGAGCCCCCAAAGATGGTGCCCCTATCCTTCATTATTTCCAATGGAATGAAGGCATTTAAAAGGTGTGCGGTCCCTTTAAATGTGAAGGCCAGAACCCCCTTTGGAGCTCAATTATGCTTATCACAACCTTACTCCTGGCTCCAACCCGAATGTCTCCTGGCTGCACTCTTAAAGTCTCCTGGCTCCATCCCCAAAGTCCCCAAATATTTCTTGAATTGGACCTGGCAACCCTAAGCATAGAGCCAGTTTGGTGTGGTTAGGAATGCAGACTCCAAACTGGGAGAACTGGGTTTGATTCCCCACGCCTCCACATGCAACTACTGGTTGACCTAGGGCAAGCCACAGTTCTCTCAGAGCTGTTCTCTCAAGAGCAGTTCTCTCAGAGCTCACTCATCTCCACCTACCTCACAGGGTGTTTGTTGCAGGGAGAGGAAAGAAAGGAGAGTGTAAGCCACTCTGAGTGAAGGGTGGGGTATAACTCCAGTCTCTTCTCTTCTTCTAGCTGCTGGCTGTGGCTTATGGTTGCCAGCCTTCAGGTGGAGTCTCACTGGAGATGCTGGGGACTGAATCTCCCTGGGGAGGTTGTTCCATAACTGTCAGGCTACCACAGGAAAGGCCCTCTCTCATGTACCAACCAAACAAGCTTCTTTGATTGATGGGATAGTCAGGAGGGCTTCTCCCTGGGATCTTAATTCCCTGGTATAGAATAGTGGGTTCAACGCATGGAAGAGGCGAAGTGGTAGTGAACATCAGTTCTTTATTAGGTACAGCATTAGGTAGGCTGCACTTCAAGACTGAAGAACTGGGCCAAAGGGGCCAACTATATACAACTCAGGGTTCCCACGCTAGCACGTTATTGGGTCATTCAAACCAGCAGAAGGCCGATGATTGGAGCAGGGCAGCATGGATTTGGATCCTGCTGCCCATTGTTCCCAAGTCTCCAGGCTCCGTTCTAATGGTTCCAAAGAGCCAGGCAGGAACACCCACATAAGTCTTCACTTGAATTTTCATACACAACACTTGGGTAGGAACATCTGGGAGAAGAGGTTTCTATGGAACTTCTTAGTTGTATAAATGATCATCTTCATTGTGTGTCTATCTTCATTTTTGTTGATAAGCCCCAGTTCTGTAGAACTTTTCTGTTTACATTCCTTCAGCCAGTGGAAGATCATCCCCCACCAATGAAAGTTGCACCAATGAAACAAAATGTAAACATTAGCAGAAAACGCCCTTAAGATCCAACCTATTCTTAGTCATGGCACATAAATGTAGGTAAGCACTACAGATAGGGTTGTCAACTCAAACTTGGGAAAACCTGGAGATTTGGGGGAGGAGCCTGGGTGCAGTTTGGGAAGGGGAGGGACCTCACTTGTGTTCAATGCTGTAGACGCTGCCCTTCAAAGCAGCCATTTTCTCCAGGGGAACTGCCTGGAGATCAGTTGGAATTCCAGGCGATCTCCGGTCCCCCACTTGGTGGTTGGCAAGCCTAATTACAGATCTGGGCATATATTCTATCACTCTACTTCCCCCCAAGAGAAGTGGTCCTTTTGAAGAATTTTTAAGGCTGCAGTTGCAAACAGACATGGTAGGGATCTAATCTCCCTAGACTCAGTGAAACTGATTTTGGAATAAAGATGAACAAATTTTGGGTAAGCTCCAGGTCCCACCCCTGACCCTGGCAAGCTCAAAGATCTCTGAAACCCCACAGTTTGAACGTTGGTGAGCCCCCCAAGCTCAGGTTTTTCCCTGGGCATCTTTCCAACCTGAAAATGCTCAAAAGAGCACCCAGAGGAAAAGAATCAGTCTTAACCTAAACAAACCCTCAAAGATTAATTTCTGATAGTTAACAGTGGACAAAGCAAATTTAACACAAAAGTTTCTGGGAGAAACTGTTTGCTTTAAGCTGAGCAGGAACGTCATCGAAGGGCAAGGGGGGGATAAAGGGGGGAAAGCCTTTGTGTTGGGGAGGGCAGGGAGTTGACTTGGCCTTAGTTAGAAGTGAGTTGTGTGGTTTACTTTCTTCAGGACTCAAAATGTTGGGTTTTGTTTTATTTCTTAAGAGATATTCGGTTAATATAGCAGAGTCTTGTCCAGTCATAGATGCATGAGACTCTGCAGTGAATAACTGTCCCAAGAAGTATAATGTAAAACAAAAAAAAAAAAAAGTAAACTTGCATTTATATAATTAGATGCAGTTCACATTCAGGTTGCAATCGAAAGGAGAGGGAGAAGCCTAATCTCAAGAGTCCTTTCCCTATCACAGATGGCCAGCTTGCCTGACATTGTATGTGTGGGAGGACAAGGGCATTGTCTCTACAGGCATAGACCTGCAGAGACATGTGTCTCCATGGAAGACCATATGGAGAGAGAATGAGAGGTCAAAGCAAGACAGAGAGGAGGGGTCCGATGGCCCTCAATCTGCAAGACCCAAGCGAGGCTATTATTGAGAGGATTTATTTATTTTATTTGATTTCATTTATAGCCCACCCTTCCTGCAAGGAGGCCTAGAGTGGGTTCCATCCTAAAACCATTCAATAGAATCCATTAAGTAATTAAAACACCATTAAAAACCAAAACATCAGCCTTGAAACTAAGCCGTGCCTCGACAGTTATTCAACCAAGTGGGCCCAAGTCACTTGGACCTAAACTTCCCTGTGTTGGGTAAATAATGCACGAAGGCAAGGGATCGTTATTTTTTTAAATGAAGCTCTCTATCTTAAATCTGTTAGGAAGGGGGAATAACAGGATGGTCCTTAAGAAAGTAACAAAAGTTTCTAAAAATGATGTATTTACTTTAGAAGGTAGGCTTACACGGGGCTTTTTGGGTAGGAAACGCCTATCACAAACTCATTTGCCTATTAGGCCACACCCCCTGACGTCACCATTATTCCGCACAGGACTTTTTTGTCGAAAAAGCCACACAGGGACTCATTTGCATATTAGGCCACACCCCCTGACACCAAGCCAGCCGGAACTGCGTTCCTGCATGTTCCTGCTAAAAAAAAAAGCCTTAGGCTTACATATAAAACATGGGCAGCGGCTGCAACAGACAAGGCACAGTTAATGAAGGAATAGATAGGCAGGCAGGCTAACAGGCAATTAGCCTCTTTTCTACATTCCTGACAGAGGGGAAAAAAACAACGATCTCACTAGCCAACCAAACACTAATAAGTTAAAACCATCCAAACCCTTTATCAAACACACCAATTAAAGCACAGGATTGGCTCTCAGCCCAGTTGTCTTTCCAGGTCAGGTCTGTGATGGAATCAAAACAAATGTGTTAACTTTGTAATGACTGCAATTTAGATCTTACCATATCCCAACCTACTGAAGGGGAGGCCAGACATTTTGGAGGTCATTATTACATAGACCATAGGTTGGAAGTGACTTGAAAAAAGAGGGAGAGAGGAAGCTAGCCTATGCAAGCCCCTCAAGAGTTGTTGCATTTTGTGGGATGGGATATGCACATTGTCCCCCTTCCATGATTCTGCATGGTTCTGCAGCTTGTTGCTTTTTTTTTTTTTTTGCTCTTAAGTCACAGCTGACTTCTGCCAACCCCGAAAGGTTTCTTGGGCCAGAGATGTTCAGAGGTGATTTACAATTGTCTGCCTCCGTGTAACAACCCTGGTATTCCTTGGAGTTCTCCCATCAAAGAAGAAGATGATGATAATGAATTTATATCCTGCCCTCTACTCTGAATCTCAGAGTCTCAGAGCGGTCACAATCTCCTTATCTTCTCCCCCCCACAACAGGCACCCTGTGAGGTAGGTGGGACTGCGAGAGCTCTTACAGCAGCTGCCCATTCAAGGACAACTCCTGTGAAAGCTATGGCTGACCCAAGGCCATTCCAGCAGGTGCAAGTTGAGGAGTGGGGAATCAAACCCAGTTCTCCAGATAAGAGTCTGCGCACTTAACTACTACACCAAACTAGCCAGGGTTGACCCTGCTTAGCACCTGAGATCTGACTAGATCAGGCTAGCTTGGACAAGGGCTTTTTTTTTTAACAGGAACGCCTTTACATATTAGGCTACACCCCTGATGTAGCCAATCCTCCAAGAGCTTACAAGGCTCTTCTTACAGGGCATACTGCAAGGTCTTGGAGGATTGGCTACGTCAGGGGGGTGTAGCCTAATATGCAAAAGAGTTCCTTCTACAAAAAAAAAAGCCCTGACTTGGATCATCCAGTTCAGGGCTGTTGCTATGGATGAGCCTAAAATCACTAGATGCAGACTGTTTCCTAACAATTTCCTGCAAACAGTGTACGTTGGTGCTGCATCACTGCGTTATCTTTTAAAAATTCTGACTTTTTTGTATCGTGGTTTTATGCTTGGTTGTTTTAGTATCATTCTTCATGTACTGTATTGGGTATGCGGCTTTGAGCACAGCCATGTAGTTGGGATTAAAGAACTGTAACCAAAAAAGGAATTTTAAGAAGCGGCCCTGAGAAACTAAGAGCTTGTGTCCTACTCTGGAGCAATGGGGCCGCGCCGAGTTATGGTCTGCAGCAGTCTCACAATGCAGAAGCTGTTTCTTAAGGCTACAGCTCTTCTATTATCTTGATCACAATACTGTTCCAAGGCTTGCAATATGCCTCCCGAACTTTTCAGATCTTTGATTCGACACAATTCTCCATAATGTAAACAACTGTCAGCTCTTGGCTTTTAATCTTCCTTTCTTTTGCCTTTTTTTCTCCTTGACTGATTCCTGCTGTGTTGTTTCTTTTTAGACTTTCCCTTCTCGAGATGCTCACAGTGCAATCCTAAACACAGTTAGCCCTTTCTAAGCTCCTTGATTTCGAAAGGTATAAATGGGTTTAGGATGGTGCTGTTATCACGCAATGCTGTGCAATGATGCTCCAGTCTAATCCCATCAAAATCAATAAATCTAGAAGACTGGATTAACTCTGTATGGGATTGCACTGTCTCCTTTATGCACACCCCCATCCCTTTCTTCCATTGAACTCTTTGGCTGCTAACAGACCGGCACTTTGGACCCACTCAGAGACGCCTCTGAAATTGACCCAAAAAATCCCTCCACACACAGACATCTGCCACCCATCCTTGTCCCCTACTCACCCCATCTTCCACCCTCTGCAGTGCAACTGAAAAAGCTACCACTTCTAAAGTGGTAGCAAATTTTTGAGCCACACACCAGTCGCCTCCTTGGCATCTGGAAGTGGAAGGGCGCAAATGAGGTGCCTTGGCGGTGCAAAACCACCGCCAAGCCACCCTAAGTCGCATGCGCATGGCTATTGAAAATGTATGGGAACAGGCAGGGGTCATTTTGTAGGGAAATAGGTGGTGGAGCTCATCCAGGGATTGTTATGCAGCTGCACCTACTATTCAATGGACAAGGTGGTGGAACTCTCAAAAGGAGGAGGTGGAACTCTCAGAAAGGTTCAGGAGCTGTGCTCCTTTGAGCTCTCGCTGAATCCAAGGCCTGGGGACAGGAATGGTGTGCAACGGCCATCTGAGCATGCCCATGTCACCCCATGGGCAGCTTGTGGTAGAGCATGTGGAGGCTTCAGGATGGCTCTTTTTGAGCCATCCTGATTTGGAACGCCTCCCAACCGCTCCAAAATGCCCGTCTGTTATCAGCCTTTCCCCCACCTTAAAAAAAGTCATATAAGCTGGCCACCATCTTGAAATCTTGTATCAATGAATCCCACAAACTGATTATATGTCATATGAAGGAATGCTTTCTTTTCTTCGTCCTGAAACGTGCAAGCCCCTCTGGGAATGAAGACATGACATGTCAGATATGGGTTGGACCTATGGTTGCCAGCTCTGAATTTGAAAATACCTGGAGATTTGAGGGTGAAGCCTAGGAGAATAGAATTTATGGAGGGTGGGGACCTTGGTGGGGTAGAATGCCATGCAGTCTACCTCCCAAAGCAGGTAGACATTTTCTTCAAAAGAAGAGGCATCATTATTATAAGAGGATATTATAGCATTGGAGAAAGTTCAGAAAAGGACAACTAGAATGATTAAAGGGCTGGAACACCTTCCCTATGAAGAAAGGTTGAAACGCTTGGGGCTCTTTAGCTTGGAGAAACGTCGACTGAGGGGTGACATGATAGAGGTTTACAAGATAATGCATGGGATGGAGAAAGTAGAGAAAGAAGTACTTTTCTCCCTTTCTCACAATACAAGAACTCGTGGGCATTCAATGAAATTGCTGAGCAGTCAGTTTAAAACAGATAAAACGAAGTACTTCTTCACCCAAAGGGTGATTAACATGTGGAATTCACTTCCACAGGAGGTGGTGGCGGCCACAAGCATAGCCACCTTCAAGAGGGGTTTAGATAAAAATATGGAACACAGGTCCATCAGTGGCTATTAGCCACAGTGTGGCCGCTGTGTGACACAGAATGTTGGACTGGATGGGCCATTGGCCTGATCTAACATGGCTTCTCTTATGTTCTTATGTTCTTATTGTTTTTCTTCAAAAAGAAGAGGAATCAGTGTTTAAAATAATAAATAAATAAATGAGTGAGTGATGCATGAAGTCTGGAGATCAGTTATAATTTCAGACAGGTCTTTTCTTTTTTTTGAAGCAGGAGCTCCTTTGCATATTAGGCCACACACCCCTGATGTAGTCAGTCCTCCTGGAGCTTACAAGACTCGTAGTGCAGGACCTACTGTAAGCTCCAGGAGGATTGGCTACATCGGGGTGTGTGTGTGTGGCCTAATAGGCAAAGGAGCTCCTGCTCCAAAAAAAAGCCCCGATTCCAGAAAATCTCCAGCCCCCACCTGTAAATTGGAAACCTAGTTAGACCAGACTTTATTCATGACTGATTTGCACTGTTTATTTAAATACATATTTTTCAATGCATCCCTATTCTTGTATGGGCTGTTCTCCAAATGGAAATCACTATCAGATGAACGCATGAAGCCACTTTATACTGAATCAGACCCTTGGTCATCAAGCTCAGTACCACCACATTTTATTGATTTAAACTGCATTGATCTATGCCATTTTGGTTTCCTTTGGGAAGAAAAGTGAGATAAGAAATGCCCTAAATAAATAAATGTGGGCCTGGGCTTTTACTCGAACCCTGCTGCACATACCCAGAGGTCTCTAGACCAAGCAATGGTTATTAGTTCTGTTCCAGAAAGTCTTCCACCAAGGGCAACATCTGGGTATCTGAACGAGACAGGATAACATCCCTAGACAGAATTCTCATGAATCAAGAAGCACTTGAAACATTGATGTAGATTGTGGCATGGGTAATGATAA
Organism: Heteronotia binoei; assembly: GCF_032191835.1. Classification (NCBI taxonomy): domain Eukaryota; kingdom Metazoa; phylum Chordata; class Lepidosauria; order Squamata; family Gekkonidae; genus Heteronotia; species Heteronotia binoei. The sequence goes on along the minus strand of NC_083224.1, from coordinate 26,785,969 downwards.
TGCATGCATCTTCCGGGCATGGAGCAGGGGCCATTGGGGGTGTAGAGGGAGGATTGTTGTGAATTTCCTGCATTGTGTAGGGGGTTGGACTACATGGCCCTGGAGGTCCCTTCTGTCTCTATGATTCTACATTTTACTGTCTGTATTCTCAACCTGTAGGCATGATCAGGCCTGGCGCTAGAGGTTCTAGCACCACAGTCCGAACCTCGCCCCCCCCCCCAAGGGGTCTATTCCCCCTAAGGGCTCTGAGAATGCTCGCTGCCACACCCCCTGACTTTGCCCGGTGAGGCCGGAAGGGCAGCGGGCACAGTGTGTGAGGGGAGAGGGCGCCTCCTGACTAGGTGGTGCTCCAGGCCACCGCCTACTTGGCCAACTCCCATGAGCCAGCCCTGGCCATGATTGACAATGCCTTTCTAGTGTGTGCATGCATGTTTGTTTTGCCATCAAAGTTCATAAATTCACTACTCTGAAATACAATTTTGTTGTGAGAGATCCCCAATTTTTCCTTTAATGTCCAAGCGTATCCTAAACCAAGCCTGGATAACATTGCACAAGAGAGCATTAAGACAGCACCTAGACACTCGTGATTGGAGGACTGGCTCTTCTGTAGATAGGGTTGCCAGCTCCAGGCTGAGAAATACCTGAAGATCTTGGAGGAGGAGCCTGAGGAGGGTGGGGTTTGGGGAGGGGATGAACTTCAATGGGATATAATGCCATAGAGTCCACCTTTCTCTGGCTTGGATAAGATGTAATAAGAAATTTCCACGTCCAGGGCTTTCTTTGTAGCAGGAACTCCTTTTCAAATAAGGCCACACACCCCTGATGTAGCCAATCATATGAACATATGAAGCTGCCTTCTACTGAATCAGACCCTCGGTCCATCAAAGTCAGTATTGTCTACTCAGACTGGCAGCGGCTCTCCAGGGTCTCAAGCTGAGGTTTTTCATGCCTATTTGCCTGGACCCTTTTTAGTTGGAGATGCCAGGGATTGAACCAGGGACCTTCTGCTTCCCAAGCAGATGCTCTACCACTGAGCCACGGTCCCTCACCAATCCTCCAAGAGCTTACAGTAGGCCCTGTAATAAAAGCCCTGTAAGCTCTTGGAGGATTGACTACATAAGAGGGGTGTGGCCTAATATGCAAAGGAGTTCCTGCTACAAAAAAAGCTCTCTTCAGGCCCCTCCTGAAGTTTGGCAACCCTATGAGAGCTGTATTTTAGACAGATGCAGGGCTTTTTTTTGTAGCAGGAACTCCTTTGCATATTGGGCCACACCCCCTTGATATAGCCAATTATCCAGAGCTTACAGTAAGCTCTGTAAGAAGAGCCCTGTAAGCTCTTAGAGGATAGGTTACATCAGGGGTGTGTGGCCTAATATGCAAAAGAGTTCCTGCTATATATAAAAAAAGCCCTGGACATGTGTACAGTCAAGCTTGGGGAAATCAGTCAATTCTTCCTGTTTTCTGTAAAGAGCTTATGCACAGTGCTAATTGGCTGCCTTATGTGGCAATTATGAAGTCACCACCTGCCCAGTGGGAGCAGTTCTCAATTTAGTGCCCGTAACTTCCAGTGTTTCCTAACAATTAGAGGCAACTTGCTAGGCTAGGACTTTTGGTCTCGTCCATTTGCCTTTGTGTACTTGTGCAATTAATGTGAAGTGTTCATTCACTCTCGCATAAGAGGAACATAGAGAGAAGAAGGAGCTCAGGGTGGTGATATTACTGAGATGTTTGCCTAATTAAACTTGGCCAGCCTTACAGTCCCATGGCTTCCTCATCAGCATGAAAGACCTTCCTGTAACATTTACAAAGATCTCATTTGAATCTCTCTCTTCATCATTAGCAGGCCACAAAATGGATCAAAATATTTCCGTTCAATGAAATGAAAAAAGATTTAGAGGGAATTTAAATCTGTCTTTTATATGGAGAAATACGGATAATTTCCACAGATTCGGCAGGAGAATTAATTTAAGCAATGCAAACGAAAGGTCAAAGCAATGCAAAACTCCAGCGCAGAGACGCTTTTCAGATCCCAAGTGCTGACCATGGCCAGCCGTCAGTCCTGTTTTGCATTAACAAAACCTAAGATTTCCTTTTATGAGAATATAGACTGAGCTAAGAGACTTCAGGTGTTCTGCAGAAGTGTCAGCCAGCAATTGCATCACTAGTTCTGCATTTGGTAGATAACATCTGAATGGAACTTGGGGTATCTCCCCACTAGGGTCTTTTCAAATGCATGTAATGCAGACTAAGTGACCTACCTTCCTTCCTTCCTTCCTTCCTTCCTTCCTTCCTTCCTTCCTTCCTTCCTTCCTTCCTTCCTTCCTTCCTTCCTTCCTTCCTTCCTTCCTTCCTTCCTTCCTTCCTTCCTTCCTTCCTTCCTTCCTTCCTTCCTTCCTCCCTCCCTCCCTCCCTCCCTCCCTTCCTTCCTTCCCCATCAAGTTGCAGCTGCCTTATGTTGACTCCATAGCCATGTTGGTCTGAAGCAGTTGAACAAAGCAGGTGTCAAGTGCACCTTTAAGACCAACCAAGTTTTATTGAAAACGTAAGCTTTCGTGTGCTCTATAAGCACACTGATCCCCTCATCTGATGAAGTGTGCTTAGAGAGCACACGAAAGCTTACATTGTCAATAAAACTTGGTTGGTCTTAAAGGTGCGACTTGACTTCTGCTTTGTTCAGTTGACTCCATAGAGCAGGGGTCCTCAACCTTTTTAAATAGGGGGCCAGTTCACTGTCCCTCAGACTGTTGGAGGGCCGGACTGCCGTTACTGTACAAGGCCGCGGGCTGTCAGTTCTCCGTCTTCTGCATCTCTCTCCCTTCCCCACACCACACACCCCGGCCTGGGAACTCACCTCACCTCGGTATTGCCTCACACTCTGTCTCTGCCGCCTCAGCCCAGTGCCAGAAGCATGCGTTGCTAACGCGAGTTTAGGTCGAACGTCACTTCCGGTCTGATTTTGCCATAACCCGGCGGGCCGCATAAACGTCCTCAGCGGGCCGCATCTGGCCCACGGGCCGTAGGTTGAGGACCCCTGCCATAGAGTGTCCATAGAGCGTCCAAGGCAAAAGACATTCAAAGATGATTTGCAATTGCATTCCAATCTGGTGGTCTCCCATTCAAGTGAAAACCAGGGCTGAGCTTGCTTAGTTTTGGAGATTTAGTGAGATCAAATTAGCCTGGGTTATCCAGGTCGGAAAGCTAGATGCCTACTGGGGTAGCCAGATCAAGAATTCTAAACACCTACTTGTTAGGTGCCGCCTTGTAAATGCCCTGTTCCTTACAAAGGAAGTCTACCCAGATGCAAACCACCTCTGTTCATCTCTTGCCTTCAGAAACCCATGAGGGGGTCGCCATCAGTTGGTTGTGACTTGATGGTAACTTTTAAATAGAGGCTTCACATTTTGTATACTACGGTGCATTAAAATATGGAGACAGGAACTTGTGGAAGGAAGGAAGGAAATGCAGACTAAGTGATCTTCCTTCCTTCCTTCCTTCTGACATGCTAACTCTGGGGTCCCCAGGAAGGAAGGAAGGATTTGGAACTAGCAGTTCAAATGTGAAGGAAGCATGCATCATCACACATATGATCAGAACCCAACCAAATGTTGTGATACTGAAGAACTGCATGCCTTTAAAAATGTAATTCCAATACAATTTGTGCATCACTAGGTGGAGTAGTAGTTAGTGCAGGGGTCCCCAACATGGTGCCCACGAATGACATGACACCCATCAACACTTTTTCCTGGCACTAGCCACCTGCTTTTAGAAAGTGGTTGGGGCCAGATGGGGATTTTGCTTACCAAGACTTCTGATTGGCCATTGGAGATTTGATTGGCAGTGCAGTTTTTTTTTTAATTGCTTTAGCAGTAGCTGCCACCACAGCACAAACATCTTCATGGTATGATTGAAAGTTAGTTGCTGTAGCTGTTTCGTGGCTGGCTCCGCCTCCTGTGGCAGCCATTTTGTGGCTGCACCCATCATATTATATTAGAATTCCAAAGGTGCCCACAGGCTCAGAATGGTTGGGGACCCCAGAGTCAGCATGTCAGACTAGGATGTGGATTCGAATTCCAAAGCTATTGCGATGTTTACCAGGTGATATTAGGCCAGTTTCTATCTCTTTCTCTCTGGGATGCTTAGACATCCATCAATTAGACTCACATGCTGTTTGCCAACTGCAAACAGGCCTGAATTTTCAGCAGTCATTTTGATGATTCTTTAATCTGTTCACTGATGTTTGGCAGGTTGTTTCAATGTATTTCTTCTTAACCATGCAGCCCAATGCAACTGGTTTTTCATGCATGCAAATTCTCACGCAGCATGATTGAGGACTTCTGCCTCCTCCCCCAGCCACTGTATCCTTGCTGCAGAACTGCTCACATAAGAGAAGCCATGTTGGATCAGGCCAATGGCTCATCCAATCCAACATTCTGCGTCACACAGTGGCCAAAAACCCGGGTGCCATCAGGAGGTCCACCAGTGGGGCCAGGACACTAGAAGCCCTCCCACTGAGCCTCCCAAGCACCAAGAATACAGAGCATTACTGCCCCAGAAAGAGAGTTCCAACAATATGCTGTGGCTAATAGCCACTGATGGACCTCTGCTCCATATGTTTATCCAATCCTGTCTTGAAGCTGTCTATGCTTGCAGCTGCCACCACCTCCCGTGGCAGTGAATTCCATGTGTTAATCACCTCAGAAGGCAATTATCTAAATAGATAGATGACTCACAAATCCTATGAACTGAACATCAATAAACGCTGTGCTTCACACACACACACACACACACACACACACACACACACAAATATTACCTTGATGCAAACCAGCTCAGCAGTCAGTTGCAGCTGTGGCAATGAACCAAGCAGACCAAGTGATCAGCTCACACCCAATTGCCAACTTTAAATATGGCAAGTGAAGATGCGACGGTGATTTGTCTTCAACATCTGTCACCCCACTGATCACCAGCATCGATTTGGCTGATCTGTCTGGCTAGGTGGGTATCCCCTACTGGGGATGGGCTTGAACTGGGAAAATGTGGTTTGTTTCATGGTGTGACCAATTTGTGAAGAATGAACTGTCATGGACTTTTAGGAGACCAACATTCATCACAAACTTTAGTTCATGAGCTCAGGGCTTTTGTCTTTCTTTTCTTTTCTTTTCTTTTTTTGTAGCAGGAACTCCATTTCATATTTGGCCACACACCCCTGATGTAGCCAATCCTCCAAGAGCTTACAGCAGGCCCTGTAAGAAGAGCCTTGTAAGATCTGGGAGGATTGGTTACATCAGGGGTGTGTGGCCTAATATGAAATGGAGTTCCTGCTACAAAAATAGCCCTGCATGAGATGGTTTGTACCCATCCCTATCTCCTACCTTCCTCACCACTCCAAGTGTATCCATCCCAAAGCTGCAAGTTTGGTGGAAGAGGACAGCCATCCCAGATAGAAGGAGCATACCATTCTTCATCAAGGGCAATATTGTAAGTGCAACAGCTGAACATGTTTGGTGTAGTGGTTAAGTGCGCAGACTCTTATCCAGGAGAACTGGGTTTGATTCCCCACTCCTCCACTTGGAGTTGCTGGAATGGCCTTGGGTCAGCCATAGCTCTTGTAGAAGTTGTCTTTGAAAAAGCAGCAGCTGCTGTAAAAGCTCTCTCAGCTCCACCTACCTCACAGGGTGTCGGTTGTGTGTGTGTGTGGGGGGGAGGGAGGTAAAGGAGCTTGTGACCACTCTGAGATTCAGAGTATAGGGCGGGATATAAGTCCAGTGAAAGAAGAGAGCACAAAACTCAACATCAAAAAAACTAAGATCATGGCATCTGGCCCCATCACTCCTTGGCAGATAGAAGGGGAAGACATGGAAGTAGTGACGGACTTCACATTTCTGGGATCCAAGATCACTGCAAATGGAGACTGTAGCCATGACTTTAAAAGACGTTTGCTCCTTCAGAGGACAGCTATGGCGAACCTGGGCAGTATAATAAAAAGTAGAGACATCACCCTGCTAACAAAAGTCCGTATAGTCAAAGCGATGGTATTCCCAGTAGTGATGTATGGCTGTGAGAGCTGGACCATAAGGAAGGCCAAGCGCAGATGAAGAGATGCTTTTGAGATATGGTGCTGGAGAAGAATCTTGAGAGTCCCTTGGACTGCAAGAAGATCAAATCAGTCAGTCCTAAGGGAAATCAACCCAGACTGTTCCCCAGAAGGTCAGTTCCTGAAGCTGAAGCTCCAATATTTTGGCCACCAAATGAGAAGGGAGCACTCCCTGGAGAAGATCCTAATGCTGGGAAAGACAGAAGGCAAAAGAAGAAGGGGATGGCAAAAGTTGAGTTGGCTGGACAGTATTACTGATGTAACAAACACGAATTTGAGCAGGCTTCGGAGGATGGTGGGAGACAGGAGGGCCTGGCGTGACTTTGTCCATGGGATCGCAAAGCGTTGGACTCGACTGTGCGACTGAGCAACAACAACAACACCACAAATCCAGTATCCAATGTTCATAGCAAAATGCACTGCCTCAATAGTCTTTCTCTCTAATTTATTTTTTTTAAAAAAGAATAACATGGTGAAAGCACATAGAGAGCCAGTTTGGTGTAGTTGTTAAGTGTGCGGACTCTTACCTGGGAGAACCGGGTTTGATTCCCCACTCCTCCACTTGCACCTGCTGGAATGGCCTTGGGTCAGCCATAGCTCTCGTAGGAGCTGTCCTTGAAAGGGTAGCTTCTGTGAGAGCTCTCTCAGCCCCAACCACCTCACAGGGTGTCTGCTGTGGGGGAGGAAGATAAAGGAGATTGTGAGCAGCTCTGAGACTCTGAGATTCGGGGTGGAAGGTGGGATATAAATGCAATATCTTCTTCTTCTTCATAGTCCATGTGTTCCACCCTGTGCTCCTTGGAGATAAGGTAGGATTTAAAAAATGTGACCGATTATTTCTGTGCTAACATGCTGTGTTAATCACAGGCATCAGCTTAAAATAAAAACTGCATTAACAACAAAAAAAAGTTTGTGTTATCACTTGTAAATGCACCTCTTAAGTATCCATAACATCTGAATAAGCAATTTTTCAATTAAGGCTTCAATTTCCCCCCATTCTGAGGTAATAACTTCACTTTGGCATTTTCCTTCTGTCTTTAAAGGCCAATCCATATACAATATTTTAACTTTTTTGTTACATTATTATGACGCCTTGTGCCAAGTAAATAACACTCATAGTAACCTGTGCTTTCCTTGCCTAACAATAAAAAATGAAATGTGCTATTTAATGGCTCAGGAATTCTTTTTTTGCAATGCATCTAGAGAAGGAAAGCCTTGGCACTTAATCATGAAAACTGGAGAGGGGAGGAGCTCTCCAAGTTATTTTTCTTTGTGACAATCCAAATGTGCATTTTATTGTACATGGATCTGTAGATCTAATGTCAGCATGCATTTCTGTTTATTGACTCATTTTATCATAGGCAACTGTCACGAATTCTTATTAATGTCTTCGACGGATCAGAGAAATTCTGTAATAAACACCTATGTCCCTCTAAAGCTGGGACTGAAATGAAACAGATAGTTAAATGTACTGTAACGCTGGGTGTGAATATAAGACAAAGAAGAGTAGGTTTTTATCCTTCACTGTTCTGTAGCTTGAGGGGTCTCAGAGCAGCTTACAATCACCTTTCCCTTCCTTTCTCCACAACAGGCACCTCATGCGGTGGGTGGGGCTGAGGGAGTCCGGAGAGAACTGTGGCTGGCCCAATGTCATCCAACAGGCTACGTGGAGGAGGGGGGAATCAAACCTGGTTCTCCAGATTAGAGTCCGCCACTCTTTGTACTATGCTGGCTCTCAAGAGTAGGTTTTTATAAAGATAAAGGTAAAGGTAGTTCCCTGTGCAAGCACCAGTCATTTCTGACTATGAGGTGACGTTGCATCACAATGTTTCCATGGTAGACTTTTTATGGGGTATGTTATGTATGTTGAATTGTATCAAGGATCTGGGTATTCCTATTTAGCTCACTGGAGCTGGAAGAACAGAGCTTGAGGAACTAGGAACAATGGGCAGCAGGATCCTGATACCTGCTGCCCTGCACCGATCATAGGGCCCCGGCCAGTTTGAATGGCCCAATAACCTGCTAGAGTAGGAACCCAGGGTTGTATATAATTATGTCCCTGTCAGCCGGTTAGCCACTCTTGTTCAGGCAGCCCTATACCATGCTGCCTTTAATAAAGAGCTGTTATCACTGTTACCTCATCTTCTCGATGCTTTGAACCCACTATGTTACAGCGTGGTTTGCCATTGCCTTCCCCAGTCATCTACACTTCCCCCCCAGCAAACTGAGTATTCATTTTACCAATGTCGGAAAGATGGAAGGCTGAGTCAGCTTTGAGCCAGCTACCTGAACCCAGCTTCTGCCGGGATCAGACTCAGGTCGTGAGCAGAGCTCAGGACTGCAGTACTGCAGCTTTACCAGTCTGCACTACAGGGCTGCTAGGTTTTTATACCCCACTTTTTTTCTACCTTGCTTGCTGAGGGGAAAGTGTAGATGACTGGGGAAGACAATGGCAAACCATCCCGTAAGAAGTCTGCTGTAAAAACATGATGCGATGTCACCCCAGAGTTGGAAACAACTGGTGCTTGCACAAGGGACTACCTTTACCTTTCCCACTCCCTACCTTAAGGAGTCTCGAAGTGGCTTACAGCCTCTTTCCCTTCCTCTCTGCACAACAGGCTCCTTGAGAGGTACGTGGGGCTGAGAGAGCTCTGAGAGAGCTGTGACTGACCCAAGTTCACCCAGCTATCTGCATGTGGAGGAGTTAGGAATCAAACCTGGTTCTCCAGATTAGAGTCTGCCGCTCTTCAGCACTGCACTATGCTGGTTCTATGTCTGCATATCCACAGACATAGCAGGGAAAAAATGCACCGTGGACAGCATTAGAAGGAATAGGGAGGGGGGATTGGGAGGAGGAGAGGGAAGAAAGGAGACCATGGAGTTTTGGATAGGGGCAGGGCTTTGTTGCAGAAAAAGCCCAGCAGGAACTCATTTGCATATTAGGCCACACCTCCTGACACCAAGCCAGCTGGAACTGCATTCCTGTGTGTTCCTGCTCAAAAAAATGCTCTGGATAGGGGAAAGGAGAGAGGGAGGTGGGTGAGAACGAGAACAGAGCCTGATGAGATGGAAGGAAGAGGCCACCATCAGAGCCAGCTACTCGGGAGGGAGAGAAAGTGCAGCCAATGGCAGCAGGGGCCAGCAAAGGTGAAAGAGGGAGCAAGGAAAATGAGAGGCCAAAATTGGGGAAAGCAGTGCCAGTATGGGTTGGAGAGCCAACAGGGGAGATAATCGGATAGCTCTTCTCCTACAAGTCTGTGTGGTCACTCTCTCGTTATACTTGGAGTTGCCAACCTCCAGGTGGGGTTTGAAAATCTCCTGGAATTGCAACTGATCTCTGAACTGCAAAGATTGGCTGCTTTGGAGAGGTGGACTCTATGGCATTATACCCTGCTGAGGTCCTTCCCCTTCCCTACCCTTGCTCTCTCCATGTTCCACCTTCAGATCTCCAGAAATTCCAAGCCCAGAGCTGGCAACCTTAATTACACCGGATGCCTGCATTAGTAAAAATCCAAGAAGTTGCAGGGAAAGAAATAGAAGGAAATAGTTGGATACTGTAGTATCTTAAATGGCCAATCCCTGACCTCTGTCCTCTATTAGTTCTTTCCGGTTCACCGCATCACTTTTTGATGCTCAGAATGGAGGAGATTATTGCATACAGAAGATCATAGAATTACAGAGTTGGAAGGAGACTCCAGGGTCACCTAGTCCAATCCCCTACCCAATGCAGGAAATTCACAAATCCCTCCCCCTAATTTCACAGAATCAGCATTGCTGTCAGATGGCCATCTAGCCTCTGCTTAAAACCCTCCAAAGATGGAGAGTCCACCACCTCCTGTGGAAGCCTGTTCCACTGAGGAACTGCTCTGCCAGGAAGTTCTTCCTAAGGTTTAGCCAAAATTGATTTAATTTCAACCTGTTGACTCTGGTCCAACCTCCACACCATCCTCTATAGGACAGCCCTTCAAACACTTGAAGATGATGATCATATCACCTCTCAGTTGTTTCCTCTGCAGGCTAAACATGCCCAGCTCCTTCAGCCTTCCCTCATAGAACTTAGTCTCCAGACCCCTCATAATATTCATTGTCAGTCTGTTGACATGTTCCAGCTTGTCTATATCCTTCTTAAATTGTGGTGCCCAAAACGGAACACAATACTCTAGGCGAAGTCTAACCAGAGCAGAGTAGAACTATACCAGCACTTCGTGTTATCAGGACACTATACTACTTTTGATACAGCCAAAATCACATTTGCCTTTTTAGCTACTGCATCACACTGCTGACTCATATTCAGTGTAATGTCCACTGACAGCTATTATGCTTTCAATATTTTTAAGGGAAGGTGATCGCATCAGATCTCGGAAGCTAAGCAGGATGGGGGAATACCACGAAGGAAGACTCTGCACAGGAAGGCAATGGCAATCCACCTCTGCTTCTCATTGCCCTTGAAAGCCCCTTGCTGGGGTCACCATAAGTCAATTGTGACTTGATGACACTTGCATATGTAATATGATTTTAGAGAGTAGCACTGTTGGTACATCCAGTTTGGTGTAGTGGTTAAGTGGTGTAGTGGTTAAGTGTGTTAAGTGTGCGGACTCTTATCTGGGAGAACCGGGTTTGATTCCCCACTCCTCCACTTGCACCTGCTAGCATGGCCTTGGGTCAGCCATAGCTCTGGCAGAGGTTGTCCTTGAAAGGGCAGCTGCTGTGAGAGCCCTCTCCAGCCCCACCCACCTCACAGGGTGTCTGTTGTGGGGGAGGAAGGTAAAGGAGATTGTGAGCCGCTCTGAGACTCTTTGGAGTGGAGGGTGGGATATAAATCCAATATCTTCTTCTTCTTCTTAGCAGCCCCGTGGCACAGAGAGGTAAAGCTGCAGTACTGTAAACTCCAGGAGGATTGGCTGTATCAGCAATCTGTGAGCAATCAATCCTTTTATTAGCTCTTTTGACCAAAAGTCTTAAGCCAAAATGCCAACAATTAGTATAAATATTTAGCAGATAGACAATACTAGTCGTCAGAGGAATATAAAGTACCAAAATCAGAAACAGCATTTAAAATATTTAAAACCTATAACAATATAAAAGATGGTAAAAGGCTAGAAAAGCTCTAATAACATAAAATCAAAGTAATCACCTTAATTGCAATCGGAATACACGTAGAACACCTTCGGTAAGTTAAGTATATATAGCAGAACCTATTATAGTTCTCATTAGAACAGCCCACTTCTTTGACATTTTACAGAAAGCACCGTCATTAGGAATTTTGTAACAGAGTAAGTGGCTTCTGGATTAGTATCTTCCATTAATAGAGAAACCACCCAAAGTTCAATTGGTAGTTGTTGTTTAGAAAGAACTGGGATTATCCATGGAGACCTTGGAACCACCCAATGTTGGCAGAATAATAAAAGATGGCCAAGTGTCTCAAATGCACCGGATCCACACTCACAAGTGTGGTCCGAGTATGGTACTTTTAAAAGGAAAGGAAAGGTCCCCTGTGCAAGCACCAGTGGTTTCCGACTCTGGGGTGATGTCACTTTCACAACGTTTTCACGGCAGACTTTTTACGGGGTGGTTTGCCATTGCCTTCCCCAGTCATCTACACTTTCCCCCCAGCAAGCTGGGTACTCATTTTACCGACCTCAGAAGAATGGAAGGCTGAGTCAACCTCGAGCTGGCTACCTGAAAGCCCGTTTCCGCCGGGGATCAAACTCAGCTTAGGACTGCAGTACTGCAGCTTTAACACTCTGCGCAGTGTCCTGTTAATTCAGTGGTCGGAAAAGTATTCAGTCTAGAAGTGTGAAAGCGTGTCTATGGCTAGGTGTTCTAAGGGATCTCATGTACGAAGGAAGAGTTACAGGAGGAGGAGCAATTCCTAAAGGAAGAGTAGAGCTATATCAGTGGGTGTGGCCTAATATGCAAAGAAGTTCCTGCTACAAAAAAAAAACCTGTTTACAGAGAAGATGGCTTTCTACTTGGCCTTCAGTTTCCTGCCTGCCAATATGCCCTTTGGATTTACAACAGCTCCTTGGAGAAGAAGCAGACTCATTTTCTATGCACAGCCAAGGCAGGGCACAATGTTCTGAGAGGCGCCTCCATAGCTCCCGTTTTATCATCAGTCGGGGTCTGCGAATCTGTTTGGAATTAATGAGGAAAACTTTTGAAATATTAATAAGGACTTCGTTGTGAGGAGCTTTGATTTGTACAAAACTGGTGCCTCCTTTCCCAAACCACCGTGGACCGGGGCCAGTTCCTTCAGCACAACGCACCATCGTTTGTGTACAGCTGCAAATGTTATTCCGCTGGCACTTAGAGAAAACAAGAATATATTGATTAATTGATAGGACTCTTGCCATCTCAGCTGCTCGGAAGTTAATTACGGGAGGGCATCGTGGAAAGAGAGAGAGAGAGAAATCCATCACCGTTTGTCCAACGTAGCAAAAGATATAACAGCTAGGATCCATATGCTTGTTAATAAAAAGAAGAAGAAAGACAAATAGAAATGTTTCACTAGATGGGCAATTAAGTTGGTGATGGGAACACAAAAGGGAGCTGCCCCAGTTTCTGGGGGAGGAAGAGCAACTTAGCAGGGCTGGTTCAAGCTCTTTCGTTGTCACTGGCAAGGTATACCTGTCCCTTCTTGGGTCCACACACACACCAACTGCTAAAGCAAGCTCCTCTAGCAATATTTGTGCCCAGCTGGTGACAGCATGGCGCCACAAGGCGATACCAGTCATTAATAGTTGGAAGCAGGGCTTTTTTTGTAGCAGGAGCCCCTTTGCATATTAGGCCACAACTCTCTAGAATTCCACTCCTGCATTTATTCAAGTAGATGTGTTTATTTATTATATTCAATTTTTGTATTGTCCATTCCCTGCAAGCAAGATTCAATTCACATTTGGGTTACAGTCAAAAGAAGAATGAAGCCTAATCTAAAGGGTCCTTTCCCTATCACAAATGGTCAGCTTGTCCAGCATCATGTGTGGGAGAGCATGAGGGCATTGTAACTACAGGAGAGACCTGCAAAGGCATGTGTCTCCGTGGAAGGCCATATGAAAGAGAGAGTGAGAGGACAAAGAGAGAGGAGGGATCAGAGGGCAGCATCCAGGTTAAGGAGCAGAGATGCATCTAGGGTTGCCAAGTCCAATTCAAGAAATATCTGGGGACTTTGGGGTGGAGCCAGGAGACTTTGGGGGTGGAGCCAGGAGACATTTGGGGGTTGAGCCAGGAGCAAGGTTGTGACAAGCACAATTGAACTCCAAGGGAGTTCTGGCCATCATGTTTCAAAGGACTGAACACCTTTTCAATGCCTTCCTTCCATAGGAAATAATGAAGGATAGGGGCACCTTCTTTTGGGGCTCATAGAATTGGACCCCCTGGTCCAAACTTTTTGAAACTTGGGAGGTATTTTGGGGAGAGGCACTAGATGCTATACTGAAAATTTGGTGCCTCTATCTCAAAAAACAGCCCCCCCCCAGAGCCCCTGATACCCACGGCTCAATTCCCCATCATTCCCTATGGGAATCGTTCATGGAGGTGCATGATGGCTCTGGGGGCGGGGCTTCCCCCGCTGGCCAGCTGGCTGGGGGAGGGGGGAAGCCTGTAAAACCGGGGGATCCCCCTCTGGGACCTGGGGATTGGGAAACCTAGATGCATTCCATTCAAGGAGATGACACTTGGCTTGCCAATCCCCAGGACCCAGTGGGGGTTCTCCCGCTTTCCCAGGCTCCTTCCTGCTCCCAGTCAGCTGGCCAGCAGGGGGAAGCCCCACCCCCACAGCCCCCATGTGCCTTTCCATCTCCAGAGGCTTCCGAGTCAGACTCCACTGGAAAGACTTCCTCTTGGGATGATGTATCTGCGTCTTTAAGGCTGAAGGGGGGCGGGGGAGCAGGCAGAATAACATGGCTGTGAAAGCAGCCTAGACCCTCCATTGGTTGCACAATCTTTGTAGAGGTCAGTTGCTCTGTGGTACTTTGAAGAAGTTGGAAGTTCAGCAACTCGTGAGTAGAGATGCCAATCCCCAGGTGGGGCAGCAAATAGGTAGAAACCTCCGCGAGAAGCCAGCCTCAAAAATATTTAACAAATAGTATAAGTGTTTTATAAATAAACAAGTATGAACACTATAAGGTGAAATTAATCAAAAAGAACACATAGACCACACCCACACTCAAGAGCCAGTTTGGTGTAGTGGTTAAGTGTGCAGACTCTTATCTGGGAGAACCGGGTTTGATTCCCCACTCCTCCACTTGCACCTGCTGGAATGGCCTTGGGTCAGCCATAGCTCTGGCAGAGGTTGTCCTTGAAAGGGCAGCTGCTGTGAGAGCCCTCTCCAGCCCCACCCACCTCACAGGGTGTCTGTTGTGGGGGAGGAAGATAAAGGAGATTGTGAGCCTCTCTGAGACTCTTCGGAGTGGAGGGCGGGATATAAATCCAATATCTTCATCTTCTTCATCTTAATAGACGAGTCAACGTTGCAAAAGTCATAGAACTAGTTCAGGTCATAGCAAAGGTAGGTTCTTCTGGGGAGTCCAACGCTCCAAGATGTCCTCACAACTACAATGAAGAAATAATCCAACGCAGCAACTTGGAAACTCTAATGCCGATATTTCTCTTGGAAACTCTGCTCATTTGTAAAATGTATGATGGTGTTCAGAAGCTGGTAGAAGCTTTACTGTGAAACGGGATCAAGTACAACCCTGTCACATTTTCTATGCCTTGCTGTGTTGGATTATTTCTTCATTGTACTCATGTGGACATCTTGGAGTGTTGGACTCCCCAGAAGAACCTACCTTTCCCACGACCTGAACTGGCTCTATGACTTTTGCAATGTTGATTCGTCTATTAAGAGACTTGAGTGCGGGTGTGGTCTATGTGTTCTTTTTGATTAATTTCACCTTATAGTGTTCATACTCGTTTATTTATAAAGCATACCAGGGGTGTCAAACATACGGCCCACAGGCCAGATCAGGCCCACAGATGGCTCCAGTCAGGCTCCCCAGCAACTGACAGTCATCTGCTTCATCTTCCCTTGCCTGCTTTTTTCGGTCGTCATTTTGTGTTTCTCCCCGGATAAGCCAGAGCAGTAAAGCAGTCTTTCCTTCTCCCCCCACCCTTTTCCCAAAGGGAGGAGGAGGGAGGAGCAGCCTTAGCCAATGAGGGAGCTTGGCTCTATAGCTCTGCTGGTTGATTAAGTTTGCCGGGCTTTTTTAATCACTGCAGAGCTACTGAGACAAGCCTTTCTTTCTTCTAATGAATGGCTGAGGCTCCTCCCCCTCCTCCTGCCCTGGGGAAGGAAAGAAAGAGCCAGAGCTTCCTTTGCCCAGTTCCCACCATCAGGAGAGCTGCAAATAATGCTTTTAAGACTAGCAACATTTTAGTGAAGGTTTGAGCTTTTTGCCTTGCTACAGAGAGAGAGAGAGAGAGAGAGAGAGAGAGAGAGAGAGTTTTGTTGGGCTTGTAACTGGGTTCCCCTCCTCTTTTTCACTGTACTCATGCCCTCCGGTCTTTCTCAATAGGAAAGCATGTGAACAATTTAGAAGAGAAATATCGGCATTAGGCTGAGAGTGTGTTCCACCCCAGGTTTACCCAGCAAATTTTCCTTAATTTTTCTTTCACATTTTCCTTTGATTGGGGGTCTTGAATTTAGACTTCCCAGATAGTAAGCTGACACTTACCACTGTACATGGCTGTCTCTCTAATCTTGTAGTTGTAGGGTTTTTTTTTTTTTGGGGGGGGGGGCGGAGTTGTATTTTTTTTTTAGTTGTAGTCATTATTCTGGGGGAAATTATAGTTTTGTAGACAAGCGCATAGCCCTCAGTCTGTGCCATGGTGCCTTCCCATGTTCTTGACTAGTACATGAAGCAACTTCTGTACAAAAGCTCACAATGCCCAGCTACTTCATGTTCCTCTGGGTCTTAGGCTCAAAGCATTGACCATGAGATGTCTGTAATGAATGTCAATGAATCAAAAGTAGGTTTGCAACTTACAGATGTGCACACCTGAACAGCACGTATTCAAGACTGGTACAGCACAGACATTGTCTGCAGTTTTTGATGCAATCATTCATAGCAAGAGGTGGCATTTATCAGAGACTGTAAAACAAAATATTGTAAGCGGGTAATATTTTAAGCAAAAAAAAAAAATTCTTTAATTGTGTATCTGTGCCCTTTATAAAGTTTATATGTCCGCTACCTGGCATTACATTTTGTGATACGCAAGGATTGGCCCGACAAGGTCTCACTTATGTCCGGCCCTCATAACAAATGAGTTCGACACCCCTGACTTATACTATTTGTTAACTATTTTTGAGGCTGGTTTCTCGAGTAAGTTTCTACCTATTTCCTGCTCCATTTTCCCGCGATTCTCTGTTGGTTACCCAATCCCCAGGTGGGAGCAGTGTGAGGAAAAGCCCCCTACTTTTCATACATGTGAACATCATGATCACCAGCATGGTTGCCAGGGTGCCTGGAGATTTGACTCTCACGCATCTGCTCTGAGAAGTGGACTTTGCTTACAGTTTCTAAGGCTTATATGGCAGCTTTGCATTCTACATCTCTGAAGAGTGTTAGCCAGAACTACAGACATGCTCCAGCTGCTCCTTGTGTGCCCAGTCTTGGCCACTGCAGTGGAAGAAGCCAGGCCACCATGTTTCCAGCCTGCCTCCATGGACCTAGAGCTAACAACAGCAGAATCCAGCTTGCTTTCCTGACCCAAGCTTACCCTGCCAGGCTGAACTCATTCCTTCTTAGTGGGAAAGTCACACGTACACACCCTGAGCCTGCAAGCCACCCATCTGTTTTATGAATGGATTAATAGCTCAACTGTTGATCCTAATTGCTCAGCAATACCAGAACAATTACTCTTGCCCAGCAGAAGATGAGATAAGAGGAAGGACATCTCCTGTCTTCATCAAGTCTTTTGTCTAACCCGGGTGGTACCTAGGCCAGTATTTTATTCCCTATTGTCACCTTCCCAGCTAATCCCATTTAATCTTAAGTATCCAGCCATTTCCATTCTCACCCTAGTCTAATACCTTGGAGCCGCCCCAGGCAGCATTGCAGCTTGGAAATTTCCAGCTTCACCAGACTAAGGTGAAGTTCATTGGTCAAAACTGGCATCCAATTAGGTGTCAGCAAGGGATGTCCAGCCTTCTTGGTCATCATAGAGCCTCCCCCTGCTCCTCCCCAAGACCTCCCAGTCCCTAAGGGTCTGAGGAAGCCTATTTAACCTCTGACCCAACTCCACTCATGTGTGCTTCTATTCAGCAACCCACCTTCCGCTGTCTAGATCCATCCCCAATTCTAGCCACAGTTTTGGGTCCATTTCCCCTGTCCTCTCATGTCGCCATTGGAACCTTCCTGGAAGAACTACGATGGTAAATATCGCCCTGTATGTCTACCCTGATATGTGTCCCTATCAATCTATCTATTTTTCCTAGACCTGTATGAATGTGTGAATGTTTTGTATTTTACCTTGTGTGAAAGAACTACTATTCTAAATAAATTACAATTGGTTTTTATTAAATTAGAGTCCTTTATTTGAGCATTGACTCTCTGAATGGTTGAGCCTGGTATACACAGATAACAAAGATTCCTATTGGGCCAGCTGTCTCTCAATCTAATTCCCCAATCTCATTTTGAGAGCAGTTTCCCTAACAGCAGGCCCTCCTCTGCTTCAGAGTCCTCAGAAATGGGGGGGAGGGAAATGTCTGCAGGACACTTCATTATTCCCTATGGAGATCAATTTCCATAGGGAATAATGGAGAATTGATCTGAGGGTATCTGGGGCTCTGAAGGAGCTGTTTTTTGAGTAGAGGCACCAAATGTTCAGCATAGCATCTAATGATTCTCCCCAAAATGTGCTCCAAGTTTCAAAACGATTGGACCAGGGGGTCAAATTCTATGAGACCCAAGGGAAGGTGCCCCTATCCTTCATTATTTCTAATGTAGGGAAGGCATTTAAAAGGTGTGTGGTTCCTTTAAATGTGATGGCCAGAACTCCCTTTGAAGCTCAGTTCTGCTTGTCACAACTTTGCTTATGGCTCCACCCCCAAGTCTCCAGGCTCCACCCCCAAAGTCTTCTGGCTCCACCCCCAAAGTCCCCATTGTGACCTAAGGGTCAGTTTGATGGCATTTAAACCTTGGAAGGTGGTCGGACGATCCCAGGAGGAAGTTCCTGAAGACTGGTTTGTTGATCTTTTGCCATTAACCGAAGGTTGGCTTGTGAAGAAGCTGCAGGTGCAGCAGAACGCGATTTAAGCCGGTGATTGCGTGAAGGCAAGAATTTCTCCTTCGGAAGCCGACATCAGTGGAAGGACTCCGTTTGGAATTTACTCCTGAGTAGTATTACTCCTTATAGACTTTTTGAAAAGAATTCATCGGAGTCATCCTTAGGAACAGTGTTTCTGTTTGGGACTTTATGCTCTCTATGTGGTTTATGGTTTTGGAGTGAAATTTGGATGTTTTTGCACAATATAATATATGGATTTTTGTAAATTTTGTCAAATTGTATCCTTGACACAATTGTTTTTAGATTTCTGTTTATATTGTGTTGCCATTGTTTTCTCTGCTCGTCTAACCTCCGTGTGGTGGCTGGACGTCTTCTGGAATTACAACAGTCCTCCAGTCAACAGAGATCAGCTCACCTGGAGACAATGGCCTCTTTGAAAGGTGAATTCTTTTATTATCCCCCATCGAAGCTTCCCCTCCCCCAAACCTGCCCTTCTCAAGTTCCACACCCGATATCTCAGGCTGGCCACCCCAGTTGCCCATGGTGAGGTGCCCCATCCTATCACATAGAGGAATAGCCAGTTGGAAGGTTTAGCCTTTTCTCGGTTTAGAGCAACCACTGATCAGCCCTTTTCTGAGAGCAGCAGAATTCCTGGATCTGGCCCAGTGAAAGGATTATAAAATGTACTTCCTCTGACATCAGGATTATTTAATGCCAATGCTCAGTTTAGGGTTGCCAATCCCCAGGTGGGGGCAGGGGATCCCCTGGTTTGGAGGCCCTCTCCCCTCTTCAAGGTCATCAGAAAGTGTGTGGGGGGAATGTTGGCTGGGCACTCCATTATTCCCTGTGGAGACCAATTCCCATAGGGTATAATGGAGAATTGATCTGTGGGTATCTGGGTCTCCATGGAGGCTGCTTTTTGAGGTAGTTGCACTGAATTTTCAGCATAGTATCCAGTATCTCTCAAAAGACCCTCCAAGTTTCAAAAAGATTGTACTAAAAGGTCCAATTCTATGAGCCCCAAAAGAAGGTGCCCCTATCTTTCATTATTTCCAATAGAGGGAAGACATTTAAATGATGATATTGGATTTATATCCCGAGCTATACTCTGCATCTCAGAGTGGTCACAATCCTCTACCTTCCGCCCCCCCCACATACAACACACACCCTGTGAGGTAGGTGGGGCTGAGAGAGCTCTTATAGCAGTTGCCCTTTCAAGGACAACTCATGTGAAAGCTATGGATGATCCAAGGCCATTCCAGCAGGTGCAAGTGGAGGAGTGAGGAATCAAACCCAATTCTCCCAGATAAGAGTCCGCGCACTTAACCACTACACCAAAAGGTGTGCGGTCCCTTTAAATGATATGGCCAGACCTCCCTTTGGAATTCAATTATGCTTGTCGCAGTTGTTCTCCTGGCTCCACTCCCAAAGCCCCCAGATATTTCTTAAACTGGACCTTGCAGCCCTAGCTCAGTTGTACCTGAAAATGGATTCCCTCCCCCATTCAGCTTGGGAGGAGGAATGGATAGAACGCTGCTGGGGCGGCCTGGTGCTTTGCGGAATTCTGTTGGCTATTAAATGTTAGCCTACAGGAGAAGAAGCAGCCAGAGCCAATAACTAGAAAATAAATAACAGTGGGATGTTTGAGGAGTCTCAGGACCTTCATTGCTAAGTGGCATATCTTCATAATGAGTGTTATTTGGCTCTCAAAACATTTCTTGGGGAACTGTGCGGGTGAGCGTAATCATTCGTTAGTGTCTATAGAGCTCCCTATCGATTTTCATCCAGAAGTAGGGCCTGACTGTGAATTACTTCACATTAACCCTCTGTATATCGACAAAGACAGGCCCTGAAGGGGCTGTGATGCCCAGTGGTTATGATGGATGCCCACTATAACCCAACCCCCAGTCCTGATGCTCAGGCCATCAACCCAGCCTCCCTGTTATGCAGAGGGTGGCCAGCTCTGGGTTGGGAAATTCTTGGACAGGCTCTTTTTTTAAGAGAAAGCCCAGCAGGAACTCATTTGCATATTAGGCCACACCCCCTGATCCCAATTGTTTCACACAGGGCTTTTTGTAGAGAAAGCACTGCAAGATCTCATTTGAATATTGGGCCACACCCCCTGACATCACCATTGTTTTGCACAGGGTTTTTTGTAGAGAAAGCCCAGCGGGAACTCATTTCCATATTAGGCCACACCTCCTGACGCCAAGCCAGCTGTAACTGCATTCCTGTTCATTCCTGCTCAAATAAAGCCCTGTTCTTGGATATTTGGGGTGGAGTAAAGTTGCCAGCTCTTGGTTGGGGAATACCTGGAGATTTGTGGGTGGAGCCTGGGAAGAGTGGATTTTCGGGAAGGGAATCCACCCTCCAAAGCAGTCGTTTTATCAAGGAGAAATTATCTTGATTGTCTGGAGGTGAATTGCAATAGATTTGCAGGTGACACCTGGAGGCTGGCAGCCCTAGAGTGGAGCCATGGGAAGGTGGCATTTGAGGAGTGGAGGACCTCAGCAGGGTATAATGCTATATAGTCCACCCTCCAAAGATGCTATATTCTCCAAGCGGAGGTGGCATTTGGTGAGGTGATGGACCTCCACAGGGTATAATGTTATATAGACCCAGGGGTTGTTTTGCAGAAACATAGTTGGTGGAGCTCATTAGCATAACTTATTAGCATAAATAAGCCAAAAGCCACCCGATCCAAGAAAGGAGAGCCGCAGGTGAGCGAGGCCTGCTTGGGCTGGCTAGAGATCCAGCCCAAGCAGGCTTGCTCGCCTGGGACTCTCCTGGGCCCCAGCCACCCAGTCAAAAGGCCAGCAAGCCACCTGCTGCCCAAAATCATATAAGAAGTGGAGAAAGGGTGGTGTGGGCTTCTCCAGGGGTTAATGAGGGCTACTGGAGTTGTGGCAAAGCCCCTGGTGGGTGGCTGCCTGTCTGCTCTCCTAATCCAGGGATTGTTATGCAGCTGCACCTACTATTCAATGGACAAGGTAGGTGGGGAGGAAAAGGGGGAACAGTCAGAAAGGTTCAGGAGCTGTGCTCCTGTGAGCTCCTGCTGAATCTTCCTGTATAGACCACCCTATAAAGCAGAAAGATCTGAAAGGCTGAATCAACCCAAGAAAGAAGTACTTTTCTCCCTTACAAGAACTGGTGGGCACTCAATGAAATTGCTGAGCAGTCAGGTTAGAATGGATAAAAGGAAGTACTTCTTCACCCAAAGGGTGATTAACACATGGAATTCACTGTCACAGGAGGTGGTGGCAGCTACAAGCATTGCCAGCTTCAAGAGGAGATTGGATCAACATATGGAGCAGAGGTCCATCAGTGGCTATTAGCCACAGTGTATTGTTGGAACTCTGTCTGGGGCAAGTGATGCTCTGTCTTCTTGGTGCTTGGGGGCGGGGGTGGGAAGTGGGAGGACCTAGTGTCCTGGTCCCTCTGATGGACCTCCTGATGGAACCTGTTTTTGTTTTTTTGGCCACTGTGTGTACAGAGTGTTGGACTGGATGGACCATTGGCCTGATCCAACATGGCCTCTCTTATGTTCTTAAGGCAGTTAGTGAATACCTTCAAAGGTCCAGAACCATAGCCACCTGACAACACCACTCCTAGACCTCCTTGGGAATTCTTGTGTGTTTGCAATACAATGGAGCTCTCTCAGCCCCAATGACCTCACAGGGTGTCTGTTGGGGGCAGGAAAAGGAGATTGTAAGCTTCTCTGAGACTCCAAGTGAAGCTTGGGGTATAAATCCAATCTCATCCTACTCCCCCCTAAAAAAAAAAAAAAAACTTCACCCTCCCAAGGCTCCATCCCTAAATCTCCAGGAATTTCCCACCTCAGAGTTGGTGACCCTTGGTCACTGTGAACTGGTTGTGACTTGACAATCCTTTTCTCCTTTAAACTAACAGAATGTTTCTTGAAGCAGCCTTGTGTAAATGAGAAGATATATTTGGTCTGGGATATTAACCTAATTCAAAATTACGCTGTCTACAATAGGCTGGAGTCAGACTCATCTGAAATTGTCAGTTTTTACCTAATTGGTCAAACAGATGATCCACCTGACCCACAGGATCCAGACAACATAGATTTTTCACACCCCGAACAAGAGTAATCAATTCCTTTTGAATATAATGATGTTGTTGACCAAGACAAAGAGTTAATGATGGGCCCGTGGAAGACTTATTTAGGCTTTTTGCTTTATTTTTTTTCCCAGCCAGGCCTGGCCTTAAGGCAGATGTGGTTTTAAAACTGAGTCTGAATGAAACGCTCCCAGCGTAGCTGCCTGTGAATGCCCCGTCGGTGACTCGTCCTCGTCTCCTGCTAAATGACATTTGTCACACAAACAATTATTAATAATTTTCATTTCATTAGGAGCACTACAATGAAATGTCAACAGCTCTTTAAAAATGCAGCAGGAGTGTACAAATTAATTTTGATTTTCAGAAGTGTAATTATTTTTTTGTAAGTACCAGACTGTGTAATCATTTTTGGGTGCTATTACTTCTGCAATCAATTACCCAGAGATATACTTATCTGGTTCGTAACATGATTTCCTACAGTCACCTGTTGGTGGGGATTGATGTTTTTTGATGGAAGCACATTAGGAATCAGTTTCTAGATTTGCATACGTCCCTTGGGATTTAATGGAAAGCCAATCATTCAGTAACCATACATTTTAATTTTGCAATTAATTCTGTAAATTCATATATGATGGCATCAAAAGGGGAGAGGGAGAGAATACATTACAACTTTCGTCTTTAGTTATAGACGTAGCAGATCAGGCTGTGCCAGTCTGTTCTGCAGGACAATGCAGAAGTTTTATGCAGATTATCCTCAACTCTCTAATCGCTGCTGGTTAAACTCCCAAATCCTCGTTTCAGTTTGGCTTCTCCCTTGTGCAATCAAATTTATGATTCTTCATTTTTGTGTCATTTCGATTTCTTTGCGCCAAACGATTCCCATAAACTGGGAGCCTTTTTCCAACATTATTTGTGGGTGGATAAATCTTCATTGTACATTTCATTCTGGTTTTCATTCTGCGGCCTTCAGACAACCACATGTACAATTGCCGTCCACCAAAATCGCTACATTGAATCTACCCCTGGGGTGAGACCTGTAGCACAGGGAAACTTGCAGCTTACATGTTCCCCTGGTGGAAACTGTTTTAAGGTGGAACCCAACTGCCGAGTACACACAGAACTTAGCAATGGCCTGGCCCTTTTTTCTGAAACTCAGTGTAGGTATCAGATTGGGGGAGAGTGCTCAGAAGAACTACAGGTGACATGTAAAAGAAGAAGAGGAGAAAGAAAGAAAGAAAGAAAGAAAGAAAGAAAGAAAGAAAGAAAGAAAGAAAGAAAGAAAGAAAGAAAGAAAGAAGGAAGGAAGGAAGGAAGGAAGGAAGGAAGGAAGGAAGGAAGGAAGGAAGGAAGGAAGGAAGGAAGGAAGGAAGGAAGGAGGGTTTTATATCCTGCCCATCACTTGGAGTCTCAAAGCAGCATACAATCCCCTTCCCTCCCTCCCTCCACAACAGACACCCTGTGAGGTAGGTGGGGCTGAGAGAGCTCTGAGAGAACTGCTCTTGAGAGAACAGCTCTGAGAGAACTTGTGCTCAGCTGGCTGCATGTGGAGGAGGAGTGGGGAATTAAACCTGATCCTCCTGATTGGAGTTCACCACTCTTAACCGCTACACCAAACTGACTGAAGGAAAAAAAGGTAAAGGTGCAAGCACCAGTCGTTTCCGACCCTGGGGTGATGTAGCATCACAGCATTTTCATGGCAGACTTTTTTATAGGGTGGTTTGTCATTGCCTTTCCCAGTCATCTGCACTTCCTCCCCAGCAAGCTGAGTACTCAGAAGGATGGAAGTCTGAGTCAACCTGGAGCTGCCTACCTGAACCTCCATCAGGATCGAACTCAGGTTGTGAACAGAGAGTTCAGATTGCAGTACTGCAGCTTTACCTCTTTGCACCACAGGGCTCTGGCTGAAGGAAAAGGAAGGGCAAAAAGGAATGCAGAAATGAAATTCCATCCATATGAGTCTTTCTATAGGTCATAGTAACAATAGCATTTGAAAAAAAGCAAGTGGATGAGTGCTTTTTAAAAATTATGTTGTTACTCTGATCTATATGTTCCTCCCTCAGATTCACAAACTCTGACCTCGAACTGTTCAGCATGGAAAGTCTGGTTTTGATATTTTCCCTTGCCTTTTTAATTGTGGCCAGCTTGTGGCTACAAGATAGGATATAAATCTTTGAATATAAATCTTTGATATAAATCTTTGAAACTATTGAGTAACTTCTGTGCATGTATAGTTTTCTTGGTGCATAGGAGGATATTGTGTAGGCAGCAATATTTATTATGCTGACAGTTGTTTATGGCAGAAGGTGTGGTGCAAGGGGAAAGGGAGGCCTTGCATCCTGGAGTTCCCTGCATCAGTCCCTGATAGCTCCAGTGAAAGCATCTGCTCCCCCAGAGCTGGGAAAGACCTCACAATAACATAAGAGCCAGTTTGGAGTAGTGGTTAAGTGTGCGGACTCTTATCTAGGAGAACCAAGTTTGATTCCCCACTCCTCCACTTACAGCTGCTGGAATGGCCTTGGGTTAGCCATAGCTCTCACAGAGCTTGTCCTTGAAAGGGCAACTTCTGGGAGAGTGCTCACAGCCCCACCCACCTCACAGGGTGCCTGTTGTGGGGGGGGGGGAGGTAAAGGAGACTGAGCTGCTCTGAGACTCTGAGTTTCAGAATGGAGGACAGAATACAAATCCAATTTCTTCTTCTTCTTCTCTCAACCTGAGACTCTGATGAGCTGCTGATAGTCCTAAAAATTTATGTGTGTGTGTGCCGGGGGGGGGGGGGGGGAATGAAATGGATCTACATGAATAAATGCAAGTTTAGTTTCCCCAAATATACTTCTTGGGAGATTTATTTAGTGCCACTCTTCTATGACTCTGCCTATATTAACCAAATATCTCAATAATTTGTACCCGGGCTATTTTGCAGAAAAAGCCTAGCAGATTTGCATATCAAGCCACACACCCTGACACCAAGCCAGATGGAACTGTGTTCCTGTGTGTTCCTGCGCAAAAAAAGCCCTGGTTTGTACCACAAAGAGTGATGCACATTCACAGAGGAAGAGAACATCTGGCCTGCTGCATGGCATCTAGCTGAAATTCTGACCTTCCTGGCTACAGCCATAAAAACCTAAGAAGAGCCCTGCCAGATCAGACCAGTGGTCCATCTAGTCCAACATCCTGTCTCACAAAGTGGCCAACCAGTTCCTCTGGAGGGCCAACAACAGGGCAGAGAGGCTGAGGCCTTCCCCTGATGTTGCCTCCTGGCTCTGGGATTGCCTCTGAATGTGGAGGTTCCCTTTCTTCACCCTGGGTAGTAGCCGCTGTCAGACCTCTCCTCCATGAATCTATCTAATTCCCATTTAAAGCTGTTTATTTTTGCGGCTATCACTGCTCTGCTGGCAATTCCCACATTTCAATCATTTAATGCATGAATATAGGCTCTGTCTGTGTGCTAGAGCACAGAGCCACTGGAAAACTCTATCAAACCCCAAAGAGGTGTTACACATCTATACACATCTATCTTAGGATCAGTTTCAGACAGGCAAAATTCAAGAAGTAGATACAATATAATCAACATATAAAACTGCAAAATAAACTCCCTACATAGAGAATACATATTGACACATTCAAAAGAGGCTCAGTTTATAGGGTTTTGACTAGGGAAGGGGGAATTTAAAGGGTTAAGATTTTGTGAATATTTGACTGCACTTGTATATCATTGTTGTTGTTTTTTAAAAAAAGTTTAATTAAAAAAAGAATGAAAAAAATAAACAAACTGACTTTACTCTGGTATTACAGAGGTATTACAAAACTGTCTGTCACTGAATGTAGAGATTCACCTCAGTCATCATGGCTAATAGCTGTAAAGTAGAAGGGCTTCTAGCGCCACTTGTGAACCTCCTTTTTTTTTGGCCACTGTGTGACACAGAGTGTTGGACTGGATGGGCCACTGACCTGATCCAACATGGCTTCTCTTATGTTCTTATAGACGTCTCCTCCATGAATCTATATAATCCCCTTTTAAAGCTATTTATTTCTTTGGCCATCACTACATCCTCTGGATCTGTGGTTTGATTCAGGTTGTTTCGTGATGCTGAGCAAATATCCCTTATTTTGCTATTTTAAAATTGTTCTATATTTTGCCATTTTTTAAAAAATCTCTCCTACAAGGTACAAAGGCACCCCCAATGAGGTTGATATCAAATGATGCATGACTTGCCTCATGAGAACAGCATTCAGGCAGGCTGAAAGACTAAGCTTTTAGAAAAGGCATTTAGAGCTCCCTGGTTATATGAATTTTATATGGGAACACGGTTTTGCCATACATGTAATGTGTTTTGTTTTAATAATGTTCTGGCTTTTATTGTCTTTCTTTAGAAATGTGGCTTCAGTTTGCTATCCCCACATCTTGGATTTCAATATTAGTGAGGAATGTTGTCTAATAAAGGTGTTTATTAAATAAATGACCTGTGGCATACATACATAACCCCTCTAAATCCCATCGATTGTAAGCATGTGCCAACAGTGAAGAAGAGTTGGTTTTATACTCCTCTCTCTCACTGCCCAAAGGCTTACAATCACCTTCCCTTCCCTTCCCCTCCCCACAACAGACACTCTGTGAGGTAGGTGGGGCAGAGAGAGTTCTGAGAGAACTGTGACTAACCCAAAGCCACGTGAAGGAATGGGGAATCAAACCCGGTTCTTCAGATTAGAGTCCACTGCTTTTAATCTCTACAAAGCAGTGGCCCCAAACCTTTTTGGCACCAGGAACTGGTTTTGTGGAAGACAATTTTTCCACAGACCGGTGGGGGTGCTGGGTTTTTGGCTGCCCCAGGCTGCCCGCCCACACCCCATCCCTGCCCCCCATAGGGGTCTTTAAATGAGGGGTAAGTGAAGGTAACTGCCATGCTGCCCCTTCTGCCTGTTCAGGACCCAGGCAAATGAAAATGGTAGTGCTTCAGAGTGAGTCTGAGAGGGGAACTGCAGAAATGCCAGTGGATCATCTTTGATGGAGGTGTTGATCCTGAATGGGTTAAGAAGTTGAACTCCATTTTGGATGACAGCAAGTGCAGTTTTGTCCACCTGGGACCCAGGCAAGCGAAAGGGGCGGTGCGGTGCCTCTGCCTCACTCCGCGGCCCGGTTGCTAACAGGCCACGGCCCGGTACTGGTCCATGACCCGGGGGTTGGAGACCCCTGCTACAAAGAACTTGCTCTCTACACTAAACTGGCTCTCAGTGGCCACTTGCCAGCTCCCATCCTTAGCTCCGCCCACTGCCAATGCACAAAAGCATTCAATTTTGCTTGTTTTGAATTATTAATTGACACAAGGACATAAGGGTGCTCAACAAGAGAGAAAACAGAGGCTTCGAACAAGCCCAGTTAGATGTCTGAACACAATTTCAACAAAGATTGCAGCATCACTAGAAGGCAATGCACAACAACAGTGCGTTCCAAACCGGGAACTTTTCAGCCAACAGACTGCTTGCAAAAATCCATTGTCTGGGCTAGAAAAACTGAATTGGCAGTGAAATGCCTCCTGTGGATTTTGCAGATCTGTAGGCAAGAGTCTACCTTACGAGGTTCACAAAGAGGTTGAAGGTTACACACCACGGGCAAAACAGTAGTGGAGGAAAAGCAGAGTAATAGGATGAGTTCTAAAGACAGCTGGAATGCAAAGAACAGATGCTGAGTTCTGGAGTGTGAAACATGAACAGAAGACATAATCAAAATGTAATTGGTATTGGCTGAAGTCGAAGAGCAAGATTACAAAACCATTGCTGTTAAAATCAAATGAAGGGTCAATTACTTTTTCTAGTAAGACAACCAAATGCAATTCTTTTTTTTTCCCCTTCCTTTTTTAATCATGAGATACAGCATGACATCTCTTAATCAATTTCATGCATGGGAACAAATGGATACAAATTGAACATTAGCTGTAGAAATAGACAGAAGCCAGTTGGGCAGCATTTCAGTCTTCCTGGAGATCCCGGCTCTGATCTTAAGATAAATATCCTTTGGGGGGGGGGCCGGGGGGAGATTCATTGTAACAAAAAGTGTCAGGGTTGGAATTCATCAACAAACTGGGTATTACATTTGATTTATTCAATTATCTTTGAGTAATAGCTACTGGAATCTGTGCTAGTTTTTTGATTAGTTAAGCTCTAAGCTTATATTACTTTAGAGGCTTGGGAGGTGCTTAACTACTGCTTGATGCTATAACCACAGATTGCTTCAGTAACATCTGGATAGACGAATCCACATGAGCAGGGCACTTCTGATGCCACTGTCACCTTTCCTAGGGTTCAAGAAGCATTTGCATGGAAAGGAGCCATGTCATTCTCATTTGCACACGGATTACCCTTCTGTATTCCACCAGAGTGGTACAGGAAGAACTCCTGTGCAATCACATCTAAAACAATTAAACGGTGGGCAATTCATCAGTGATGACAGCTATTCTTTAAGTACTATTGGAAGAAGTCGCACACTTTCTCTAGTAGCATGGCTGCCATGGTTTCTCCTTCATTGGTACTCCCACTCCTCTACAGTGTAACGTCCACTCCTATCTCCAATGTGATTAGTATAGATTTCGGAGGAAACGTATGAAGGCAAGCTCCATCACCGTGATAAATAATTTAAAAGTAACTTAACCGCATGGATGCAACTCCGTGGGTTTTTTAAAATTCCAAATTACCAGTCTTCTTTCTGAAATGTAACTGATACAGACAGAATAGGGGGGTCTATTCTAGAACTCGAGGACATCCAACGAAACTGATTGGCAGTAGGTTTGGGATGAACAGGAGGAAATACTACCTGACTCAGAGAGCAATTGAAATGCGGAATTCACTGCCAGAGGATGTAGTGTTGCCCACAGGAATAAATGGCTTTAAAGGGGCATTGGATACATTCATGGAGGATAAGTCTAGCAATGGCTACTAGCCATGGTGACTCAGGGGAACCTCCACATTCAGAGGCACTAAGCTTCTGAATTACAGAGCCCAGAGGCAAGATAAGGGTGTCACTATTATGTAGAGAGACAGCTTACAGCACTGCTGCAGAACTGAAAGTGGATCTAGAGGCTTAGATGATCTACATGACAGCAGGTGGCTGGCTGCCAGAAGGATTGCATCAGCCAGCAGAGTCAGCATGACACAGCAAGTTGCTGATTGGCTGTCCACTGTATAAATGTACAGAGTAACTGTGGTGATCGTGGGTTAAAGGAGTTGGAGTGCAGCGGAGCATATTGTCAGTCAGGAGAGTGAGTGGTATTGTAAATAAATGTATATAGTGGTTTTACAGCTACTGTGTACAGCCTTCATTCTTGCGCCGCTAAGCATCACCCTCTTGGTCTCTAAGCGCATCGACAAAGGGGAAGGTCTTGGTCTCTGTGCCCTGTTGTTGGTCCTCCAGAGGCACTGGTTGGCCTCTGTGTGAGACAGGATACTAGACTAGATGGACTATTGGGCTGATCCCGCGGGACTCTCCGTAGGTTCTTGTGAAGGCTTTGGCCTCTATGCCCCTGTTGTTAGCTGTCCAGAGGAACTGGTTGGCCAGTGTGAGACAGGATGCTAGATCAGATGGACTTTTTGTCTGATCCACCATGGCTTTTCTCATGTCCTTACATTAGGAATTTTCTATTATTTTTAAAAATTTCTGAGTTTTATCAAGTGCATTGCACATACATAGCTTCCTTCCAGTTGCATTTGGTTCCATTCATCTGTATCTTTTCCTTTCTTTTACATTATCATGGAGTCCAGACCAGTCCATACTGAGATTTCACCTGGTTATTGTCTCTTCTTCTGAGGTCTCTTCTAAAAAGTAGCACCAAGTCCTCAGTGACACAATCAGAAGACATTACAACTGCTGAGAGAAAGCTGACAGGCTATTTGCTACTGCTGACAGAAAGCTTTTTTTAAAACAGAAACTGGGCTTCCAACTGCCTTGATTAGAAGATTCCAACAATGGATGTGGAATCAAAAGCTAGATGATAGAGATTTTAAAAATTATAAGAGAATTTGGAGAAGTTAGCGAAAGAAGTATTTGATGCAACATGGCTTCTCTTGTGTTCTTTATGCAAATCATGAGTCTGGCCTCCCTTTCCACAGTATTGCATCTTCTGTTGGACCTACTTCCTGACAGTTAGAACTTCCTGCCCATTAGAGCGATTCCTCAGTGGAACAGGCTTCCTTGGGAGGTGGTGGGCTCTCCTTCCTTGGAGGTTTTTAAAAAGATACTAGATGACCATCTGATAGCAATGAAGATCCTGTGAATTTGGGGTAAGTATTTGTGAGTTTCCTGCATTGTGTAGAGGGTTGGACTAGATGACCCTGGAGGTCCCTTCCAACTCTATGATTCTATGATTCTGCTGAGAAATAATTAGTCCCTGCTCTGTTTGTATTATGGCCCAATTAACTGTCTTCCACCTGAAATTTAGTAATTTTAATTGTTTAATTGTTTTTTTATTGTTCTGTTTAAATTAATTCCTAATTCTTTATTATTTATTGTTCAAACTGCTGTAATCCACCCTGAGTCCACGTGCAGAATAGGGCAGAATAGAAATTAACTAACTAACTAGCTAGCTAGCTAGCTAACTAATTAACAAAATAAAGTAATAAATAAAATCACCTCCTGTACTTCCCAATAGTAATATTACTGGGAGTGAAACTCCCTTTGCACATGAGCAGGATAGATAATGCTTTCTTTTGCAATATCAATATGCAGGTGTTCACTGGCAAAAGGTGGCAAAAAAAAAATAAGCTTGACATGTGGAATATTAATATTCTTTAACACAGCATTAAAAGAAGCTGGATGAAGCCATACATAGGCACATTGATTGCTTTTTTGCAGTGTTTTATTAGCATGTTCTTGGGCATCAGTGAGGTCGAGCAGAGGGGGAGATTTTTTTTTTAAATGAACTTATACCAAACTACACATGTTTCTGTTCCATAATTAATTTTAGAAATTCTCTCAAAATTTAGGTAAACATGAACATATTTCAAAATGAGCCTCCTGAACGGAAAAGAAAGAGGATATTGTGAGGATAAACTTAAGGAAAGGAGAACCATGTACACCAGCACAAGCTACTTGGAAGAAGGGCTGCAGAGAGAGAGAATAATAATAATAATAATAATAATAATAATAATAATAATAATAATAATAATAATAATAATAATAATAATAATAATAATAATAATAATAATAATAATAATATTATTTGTATCCCGCCCTCCCCACCTCGGCAGGCTCAGGGCGGCCAACAACATTTCATAAAAACATACAATAATAGATAAAACCTTTAAATTTAACAATATAAAAACATTAAATTTAACAACATTAAAAACCAGTCAATACAGTTAAATAACTTGGTCTGACAGTGCTGATGGTGTTTGACACTAGTTCTGCCAGTTTATACACAGCGGTATAGGTCTTTAGAGCCGCATTGGCGGATCTTTAATTAACAGCTTTCTTTAGCAGTCCGAGTATGCAAGTTTAAAGAGGGTGGTCTTGCAGGCCCTGCGGAACTGATCGAGGTTCCGCAGGGCCCGCACCTCCTCAGGGAGTTGATTCCATAGGGCAGGGGCCGCGATTGAAAAGGCCCGTGCTCTAGTATTCTGAGAGAGAGCGCTCTCTGATCCCTCTATGAAGGATGAAAACCACACAGTGTATCTACCAACAGAAGAATAGGGGTCTGTATGTACTTATTTGACTCCTGAGGTACGCATTAAGATATAATTACTAAGGGGGGAATCTTGGGGGCCACATGAGCACTCTGGAGGCTCCCCCGGGGTGCCCATGGCCTGTCCCACAGGCCACCTGGACACTCTGAGGCACTCCAGTTTCCACTGACTCACTTCCAGGTTGGCACGCTGCCGCCCTGAGCCAGTGGTGTGGAAACAACCATAGTATCCTTGTTAGAGAAGAATGTAGAAATCCCCACCATTCCTTCAGACAGTTTCTTATGGGCTTCCAGTTTATAAATAGGACTGAAATCTGTAGCATACAAATGCAAGAAAAGATGGTGTTAGAGAAAAGATTATTTAGCCACCAGACGAGCAGAATGTGTGGGTTGGTGTAAGGTTTGAACCATCTTTGTATGTCATACCCTTGTTGCAGAGAACATGTCAGAAGCTGGCGCTTCTCTGACAACCGTTTGCCTGTCCCTGCAAGGCCAAAAAACAGTTGATCTGTCTCCAGCAAGAGAATTTGCCAAAACTTTACTCTAAGCAGGAAACCTCCAACTGGTTCAGATTTCATACGCCATATGCTTGAGAGACTTCAGAAGCAGCATTATGCAGCTTGCGCAACTGCTGTCATTGGGCCAAACGTGGAGGAGATGCTACCTTCTTGCCTCTTATATTGGACCGCAGTTGCGAGCTATGCCGAAATTGCTCAGCTTCCAGGGATTGTTCAAGTTCACACAGCTTGCTGCATGCCGGATTAGCATTTGTGGATGAAAAATCAATAATGCAAAAGTGAATTCAACTGATGGAAATGCCACCATAGTCGTTCCGAGCCTTCCAGGGATCATCCAGATGCCAAAAACAGAGGAAAGATGTGCTTGAAAATATGCTTTCTATTGTACCACAAATATAGTTGTGGCAGCAGGAAGCAATTTTAATCCCATTCCATTTCCACAGAAAGCCATATCGTGACACCTGGCTTCTTCTGTGGGACTCCTTTCCCCTCCTTTCTGCAGCTACTGGCTGAACGTGTCATGATATGCAATGTCAGGGCTTTTCTTGTAGCAGGAACTCCTTTGCATATTAGGCCTAGGGCTGCCAATCCCCAGGTGGGGGCAGGGGAGCCCCCATTTTGGAGGCCCTCTCCCTGCTTCAGGGTCATCAGAAAGCGGGGGGAGGTCTGCTGGACACTCCATTATTCCCTATGAATTCCCCCCCCCATTAATGATATAATTGTTCACTAAAAATAAAATCATGCTTAAAACATTAACACTCTTACAGTATTTCCTTGACTTTATTTACAGTATTTCCTTGATTTACAGTCTTTGATAACTGACACCCCAGCTCCTTTAAAATTTCCTTGTAGGATTTGGTCTCCAGACACCTCACTATTTTTTTTTTTTAATTTTTAACAGATTTTTATTAACAGATTCCAATTCAATCCAATCCAAATACCTTTATTGGCATAGAAGTAAAAAGTCTCTCTCTCTCTCGGCTTGGCTTCGCGAACAAAGATTTAAGAAGGGTGCAATAGTCCACGTCTGCTGCAGGCTCGCTGGTGGCTGACAAGACCAATGCGGGACAGGCAGGTCCGGCCACAGTGGCTGCAGGGAAAAGTCTGATTTAGGGTTGGTGCTGTAGCAGTGCGATTCTTCCTCAATCTCCTTTTGTCCACAAGACCAGCTATGCGTGCGTTCTCAAAGGAAGAGACAACCTGGTGGATGGTGTGCCTCCATGCTTTGCGATCTGAGGCTAGGTCAGACCACTGGTGATGGTTGATGCGACAGGTGCCAAGGGATTTCTTCAAGGAGTCCTTGTACCTCTTCTTTGTTGCCCCTCTATTTCGATGGCCGGTGGAGAGTTCGCCATACAGGGCAATCTTGGGAAGGCGGTGGTTTTCCATCCTAGAAATATGCCCTGCCCAGCGCAGCTGCGTCTTCAGCAGCAGTGCCTCGATGCTGGTAACCTCCGCCCGCTTGAGGACTTCAGTGTTGGTCACAAAGTCACTCCAGTGGATGTTGAGGATGGTGCGAAGGCAGCGCTGATGAAAGCGCTCGAGGAGTCGCAGGTGATGACGGTATAAAACCCATGATTCGGAGCCGTAGATGAGATGTTGTAGATGAGGGTTGTCAACAGCTTGGCAAATTTACACAGAGTTTCAGTTATAAAAACTAGTCAAGCATCAAGAAGGGGAGCTGGTCTTTTTGCGCCTTGATTGTCATGGCAGCCAAAAGGTATTTTGCAACTAGACTAGTGGTGTGGGAACACCGGTCATATAGCAGAAAAAAACCCAACTTTGCTTCAGGTAGTCCTTAAAGATTAGACAGGATAGTTTTGATTATACAGTCCCACACTTCCCAATTGAAATCACAGTGAAGTGAGACATGGGTGACCGTTTCGAAGTGCCTTCCATTACATGGGCAGAATCTTTCCTGATAAGGGTGTTGGCAAACCTCCCAGACAGTATCGCTGAGAGTAAAGCATTAAGTCTTCCTAACACAAAGGAGCGGCATAACTGGAGTGACATATTAACAGATTTTCAGTTTACAATAAAGTACACTGTAAATTATTCCCTATGAAGACTGATTCCCATAGGGCATAATAGAGAATTGATTTGTGGGTACCTGGGGCTCTGTGGGGGCTGTGTTTTGAGGTAGAGGCACCAAAGTTTTAGCATAGCATCTGGTGACTCTCCTCAAAATATCCCCTAAGTTTCAAAAAGATTGAACCAAGAGGTCCACTTCTATGAGCCCTCAAAGAAGGTGCCCCTATCCTTCATTATTTCCAATGGATGGAAGGTATTTAAAAGGACCATGAGCATGGTCCCTTTAAATGTGATGGCCAGAACTCCCTTCAGAGTTCAATTGTGCTTGCCATACCCTTGCTCCTGGCTCCACCCCCAAAATCCCCAGAAATTTCTTGAGTCTGACTTGGCAACCCTAATTAGACCACACACCTCTGATGTAGCCAATCCTCCAAGAGCTGACAGGAGTGTGTGGTCTAATATGCAAAGGAGTTCCTGCTACAAAAAAAGCTCTGTGTGATGTCATGGAATGTTCAGAAACATTTTGATCAACAGCAGGGCTTTTGTGTGTGTGTGTGTGTGAGTGTGTGTAGCAGGAAACCCTTTGAATACTGGGCCACACACCCCTGATGTAGCCAATCCCCCAAGAGCTTACAGTAGGCCCTGTAATAAGAGCCCTGTAAGCTGTTGGAGGATTGGCTACATCAGGGTTGTGTGGCCTAATATGCAAAGGAGTTCCTGCTTCAAAAAAAAAAAAGCCCTGCCCATCAGAAAGCAGACAAATAGTGTAGGTTCCATGAAAGAAGTGAAATCCAAGTCTGGATGGGGAAACCGATATACAGCTAATACTGTAGTTTTTTCTTTTTGCAAACCTCTCCACACTTAGGGTGACCATAATGTCTGAAGGCCAGCCAGGGACACCTTGGGAGGGGGGGGGGAAGGTAGGGGTGTGAGCGCGCCGCCGGAAACAGGAAGTGACGTCACTTCCGATGACGTCACTTCCGGTGATGTCATGCCACTGCCGGAAACAGGAAGTGACGCCACTTCCTGTGACATCATTTCCCCCACATCACCTGCCGGAAACGGGAAGTGACATCACTTCCCCCAAATGACATCATTTCCCCCAAATGCCACTGCCGGAAACAGGAAGTGACTTCACAGCGCTTCCTGTGATGTCCCCAAAAATCCCCCAAATATCACCGCCGGAAACAATTTTGTTCTCAAATCCTGTATATACTTCATCAGTATATGGGATAAGGCACTTTCTCAACTGTGCTGCATAATGCAGCCTATTTATTTTGTCCTGTTTGCTCTGTTGGCTCTATCTGCGCCACCTTCATCACTTTCGGGGTGTGGATCCCCCAGTGGGGTGGTCTCCCGACTCCCTCCGCCGGCTATTTCTGATAGCCCTGCGCCCCCTCTTTCATTTGATATGTGTCCCGTGCGGGTGCCACCCTCCCGCCGGGAGATGCCGCAAAATGAGCCCCCTTGAGGCTTATGGCGGCAGGGCTCGGGGGAAGCGAGCTAGACTGCTGTTCTTTTGAGGGGTTATAGAGTGTTTCGAGCCCGTCCCTGTGGCATCGGTCCCATCGTTGTGGGACCCAGGGGGCTGGCGCAGCGGCACGCCGAAGCAGCCTGTCACTAATAACACAGGTCGAGAGGCAGGACAGGAACCCGGAAGTGACTGACAGGCGGAGGGAGTCGCGAGACCACCCCACTGGGGGATCCACACCCCGAAAGTGATGAAGGTGGCGCAGATAGAGCCAACAGAGCAAACAGGACAAAATAAATAGGCTGCATTATGCAGCACAGTTGAGAAAGTGCCTTATCCCATATACTGATGAAGTAAATACAGGATCTGAGAACAAAATTGCACCAGAAGACACAAACACAAAGCTCCCTTACACTGAATCAGTGCTTGGGTCCACCAAAGTCAGTATTGTCCACTCCAGTCACAAACACAAAGCTCCCTTACACTGAATCAGTGCTTGGGTCCACCAAAGTCAGTATTGTCCACTCCAGTCACAAACACAAAGCTCCCTTACACTGAATCAGTACTTGGGTCCACCAAAGTCAGTATTGTCACATAAGAACATAAGAGAAGCCATGTTGGATCAGGCCACTGGTCCATCCAGTTCAACACTCTGCGTCACATAAGAACATAAGAGAAGCCCTGTTGGATCAGGCCAGTGGCCCATCCAGTCCAACACTCTGCGTCACATAACAACATAAGAGAAGCCCTGTTGGATCAGGCCAGTGGCCCATCCAGTCCAACACTCTGCGTCACATAAGAACATACGAGAAGCGCTGTTGGATCAGGCCAGTGGCCCATCCAGTCCAACACACTGTGTCACATAAGAACATAAGAGAAGCCCTGTTGGATCAGGCCAGTGGCCCATTCAGTCCAACACTCTGTGTCACATAAGAACATAAGGAGGGAAGGGGGGGAAGGAGGGAAGGGGGGAAGGGAGGGAGGGAGGGAGGAAGGAAGGAAGGAAGGAAGGAAAGAAGGAAGGAAGGAAGGGAGGAGGGAGGGAGGGAAGGGAGGGAAGGGAAGGAAGGAAGGGAGGGAGGAAGGGAGGAGGGAGGGAGGGAAGGAAGGGAGGGAAGGAAGGGAGGGAAGGAAAGAAGAAAGGAAGGAAGGGAGGAGGGAGGGAGGGAAGGAAGAAAGGAGGGAAGGGAGGAGGGAGGGAAGGGAGGAAGGGAAGGAAGGAAGGAAGGCCGCCCCCTCCCGCCAGCCCCCCCCGCTTTCGGCCCCCATCCTCCCAGCTTACCTTCTTCCAGGGGGGCGGGTGGCGGCCTCTCCTCCCGGCGGCTGGTGCTGGCGAGGCTGGCGGCGGCTGCGGAGGCCGGGGAGGGCCTGTGCTGGTCTCTGGAGGGCCTCCAGGGACCAGCGCCGGCCTCTCCGCGGCCTCGGCTGGCCGGCGCTAGTCACTGGAGGCCCTCCAGAGTCTCTGGAGGGCCTCCAGGGACCAGCGCCGGCCGCTCCGCGGCCTCTCCGCGGCCTCCGCTGGTCGCTGGAGGCCCTCCAGAGCCTCTGGAGAGCCTCCAGGGACCAGCGGAGGTCGCGGAAAGGCCTCAGCTGTTCGGCGCTGGTCGGTCCGCGGCCTCTCCGCCGCCTCCGCTGGTCGCTGGAGGCCCCCCAGAGTCT
The DNA here is from genome assembly GCF_032191835.1 of Heteronotia binoei. Taxonomy (NCBI): domain Eukaryota; kingdom Metazoa; phylum Chordata; class Lepidosauria; order Squamata; family Gekkonidae; genus Heteronotia; species Heteronotia binoei. The sequence continues at coordinate 26,748,223 of NC_083224.1, read as the reverse complement.
CTGGAGGGCCTCCAGGGACCAGCGGAGGCCGCGGAAAGGCCTCAGCTGTTCGGCGCTGGTCGCTGGAGGCCCTCCAGAGTCTCTGGAGGGCCTCCCGGGACCAGCGCTGGCCGCTCCGCGGCCTCTCCGCGGCCTCTGCTGGTCGCTGGAGGCCCTCCAGAGTCTCTGGAGGGCCTCCAGCGACCAGCGAAGGCCACGGAGAGGCCTCCGCCACTGCCGCCGGGCCCCGCGCATGGGCGGGAAAGGCGGCGAGTGAGGGAGGGAGCGTCCCTGCGCGTGCGCAGGGACGCTCCCTCCCTCACTCGCCGCCTTCCCCGGCGGCGCCCACGGCCCACCGCCTCCAGGGCTGGCTAAACCGGGACCTTTAATGGTCCCGGTATAGGCAGCCCGGGAGGCGGGAATTGGTGGCCAGAACCGGGAAAGTCCCGGGAGACCGGGACGGTCTGGCCACCCTACTGCAAAAATAAATGACATTTTCTAGAAATGCTTATAGTTAGGCTCACTTCTGATTTGCCATTGGTGATCAGGCAGCCAATTAAAGGGGCTGTTTGGCTGTTCGCAACCAATTTGTGTATGAGGCTACTTGCAAGTTTGAAAGCTGATGTCCAGCTGATGAGTGACCAGCTGGAAGTTGGCTTCTGATCTCCTGTTGAGGAATTTTCTCTCTCTACCCACCAAGAGCTTCTCTCTTTCCCCTGAAGCTGAATCCCAGCCGATCAGCTGGAAGCCAGGTTCTTCTGATCTTTCATCCTAGAAATGTAGTTGCTCTCCAGACTTGCTGAGATGCAGTAGATTTAGCAGTACTGGCAGTATGATCAGAAGCTCAACTGATCTCCCCTTTCTTTCCTTACTCCAAGCTGTTGGTTTGGGCTTCAGAGAAAAAAAAGAGAGGAACCAGCCCTTTCTCTTCTCCCTCCTGAAATAGCAGAGATTAAAAGCATTGCTTTGTCCTCACACAGTTTGCAGGAAGAGAAATGAGCACTTTCTCCCTGCTCTTTTGCATTGCAATCTGTCCTTACCTATCTTAGACAGAGGTGAAGAGAAATAGGATTTTTCTTCTTTCCTTTTGCAATACAGAAATTAAAAGCATTGCTAAGCCCCACCCAGTTTGGAAGGAATGAAAGCGAAAAGGTCTTTCTCTCCTTTTTGCAATGCAGAGATTAAAAGCATTGCTTCTTTCTGTAACTAATGGGAGGTTTGGGGGGTGAGGGGTTGACCCTGAAGGAAACAGTGTCATTTGGCACAGTTAGGTCATTTCCAGGTGTCCACCATATTGCACAAAACTCTAGGAATTTTCCCTATCCCTGTGGTGAAAACAACAGACATTATGGCAGATTCCTATAATGTTGCTCAACTCATTGATGTCACTTCCTAGTCTCAATTCACAAGTGACATGCCATATTGAGTGATGCTGCCCCCCCCCCCCACTGGCAGGCATTTGCCCTCCTATTCCGGGCAAGTGACCTCTTTATTTCTGTCCTCATCCACTTTAGAGAAGAAAGAAAAGCTCCTATTTCCAACTTTACTGAGTAACTATCATGCTTAATGTCAGAGCTTTTATTTTGTAGCAGGAACTCCTTTGCATATGAGGCCACACACCCCTGATGTAGCCAATCCTCCTGGAGCTTACAGTAGGCCCTGTACTAAGAGCCCTCTAAGCTCTTGGAGGATTGGCTACATCAGGGGTGTGTGGCCTAATATGCAAAGGAATTCCTGCTATCAAAAAGACACACCCTGCTGAGTACTCTTGTATAAGAATTATAGTATCTTCATGGGATCACTTGACCCAACCATCCAAAACCATGGGAGTATCCATTTTACCCACTCTACAGCTACAAAGCTGTTTAGCAGCTGCTCAAAGTGGATGGTGTCAAGACGACATCTGAGATTTGGTTCATGAGTGGTTATGACTGTCAAACATGCTGAACCTGGTTGCCATGAAGTTCATGCCATCCCTCTTATAATAGAGGTGTGCAGGATACCTTGATTGACACACAAGAGGCTCTGGCCCCAAGATAGGTAACCCTCTTTCCTGGGCACAAAGACATGAACTCCTTGGATTTCAGGTTGAGAGGTTTCTCTTTATGCAGACAAATAGGCAGAATGCAAGTGAACATTTACCCACCTGCTAGGAAGAATCTAGGTTGCTAGTGGGCCATAAATGTCAGGGACAGGTCTACTTTATAATTAGATAGAAGAGATATCACAGGAACCAAGAATCAGGGAAAAATCATTCTCCAGGATAGGTCAGAGAGAAGATACCCCTGAAGCTGAGGAGAATATGGTTAAAAAGCTTAGCACTGTGTGGAAGTATGCAAGAAAGGACCAGGCAAAAGGAAGAAATGGACAAAAGTCTGCCTTAACCAGCCTCTACTCCAGGCCTCGGATTCAGTGGGAGGTCACAGGAGCACATCTCCTGAATCTTTCTGAGAGTTCCACCTCCTCCTTCTGAGAGTGGGAGATCACAGGAGCACAGCTCCTGAACCTTTCTGAGAGTTCCACCTCCTCCTTCTGAGAGTTCCACTTCCTTGTCCATTGAATAGTATGTGCAGCTGCATAACAATCCCAGGATGAGCTCCACCACCTATTTTTCTACAAAATGACCCCTGCTCTACTCCATAGTTAGCTCTGTCCATTCTCTGGAACAGAAATGCAAGGTAAAAAGTGGCTTGTACAACTTAAACTCATGTTTTGTATGGTTTTCTTAGTTCTGTAACATTTCAATAATGTTTGATACAATTTTCCAGTGGCTCTGTGCTCTAGCGAATAGGAATGCATGCGAGTAAATAAATATTTCTTTTTGTCCTTCTTAAAATCTCAAACTGAGTTCAAATATGTCACCCGGGGCACCTGGCTGCTTGTCTGCGTATAGATGAAAAAACTCCTGGCAGGACAAAGGTCAGTTAGGAGACTGGGGGAGATGGGAGGATGTAGTAGTGCACATGCACGCGCGCACACATCTCTGACACACACACACAGACTATATCCATGCCTTAAATTATTAAAATGTGGAATTCAAGGCCATATGGAAAGAGTGAGAGAACAAGGAGAGAGGAGGAGTTAGGGCAGCTCCCAGCTGAAGACAAAGAGAGACATAGGAACATAAGAGATGCCATATTGGATCAGGCCAATGGCCCATCCAGTCCAACACTCTGTGTCACTCAGTGGCCAAAAAATTTATATATACACACACACTGCGGCTAATAGCCACTGATGGACCTCTGCTCCATATTTTTATCTAACCCCCTTTTGAAACTGGCTATGCTTGTAGCTGCTACCACCTCCTGTGGCAGTGAATTCCACATGTTAATCACCCTTTGGGTGAAGAAGTACCTCCTTTTATCCCTTCTAACCCGACTGCTCAGCAATTTCATTAAATGCCCATGAGTTCTTGTATTATGAGAAAGGGAGAAAATTACTTCTTTCTCTATCTTCTCCATCCCATGCATAATCTTGTAAACCGCTATCATGTCACTCCTCAGTTGACGTTTCTCCAAGCTAAAGAGCCTCAAGCGTTTTAACCTTTCTTCATAGTGAAAGTGTTCCAAACCTTTAATCATTCCAGTTGCCCTTTTCTGCACCTTTTCCAATGCTATAATATCCTTTTTGAGGTGCGGTGACCAGAATTGCACACAGTATTCCAAATGAGATCGCACCATCGATTTATACAGGGGCATTATGATACTGGCTGATTTATTTTCAGTTCCCTTCCTAATAATTCCCAGTATGGCGTTGGTCTTTTTTTATTGCAATCGCACACTGTCTTGACATTTTCAGTGAGTTATCTACCACGACCCCAAGATTTCTCTCTTGGTCAGTCTCTGCCAGTTCACACCCCATCAACTTGTATTTGTAGCTGGGATTCTTGGCCCCAATGTGCATTACCTTGCACTTGGCCACATTGAACCTCATCTGCCACGTTGACTCCCACACACCCAGACTCAACAGATCCCTTTGGAGTTCCTCACAATCTTCTCTGGTTCTCACCACCCTGAACAATTTAGTGTCATCTGCAAACTTGGCCACTTCACTGCTTACTCTCAACTCCAAATCATTTATGAACAAGTTAAAGAGCATGGGGCCCAGTACTGAGCCCTGCGGCACCCCACTGCTTACCGTCCTCCACTGCGAAGACTGCCCATTTATACTCACTCTCTGCTTCCTATTAATTAGCCCGTTTTTGATCCACAAGAGGACCTGTCCTTTTACTCCATGACTCTTGAGCTTACTAAGGAGCCTTTGATGAGGAACTTTATCAAAAGCTTTCTGGAAAAGGTAAACAATATCTATCGGGTCTCCTTTGTCTACATGTTTGTTCACCCCCTCAAAGAAATGTAACAAGTTAGTGAGGTAAGATCTTCCCTTACAGAACCCATGCTGAGTTTTCCTCAATAACTTGTGTTCATCAATGTGCCTACTCATTCTGTCCTTGATAATGGTTTCTACCAACTTTCCCGGTATTGAAATCAGACTGACTGGCCTGTAGTTTCCCGGATTTCCTCTAGAACCCTTTTTAAAGATGGGGGTGACATTTGCTACCTTTCAGTCCTCAGGAACGGAGGCAGATTTCAATGAAAGATTACATATTTTTGTCAGAAGATCCACAAGTTCAACTTTGAGTTTTTTCAGAACTCTTGGATGTATGCCATCCGGACCTTGTGATTTATTAGTTTTTAATTTGTCTATCAGTTTTAGGACCTCCTCTCTTATCACCTCAATCTGACTCAGGTCTCTCAACACCCCTTCCAAAATAAGGCCCTCAGTCTTTCCACATAGGGTTCTCCCTCCAGGCCCTTGATCATCCTTGTTGCTCTCCTTTGCACTATCAATGATGTAGCACCCCCCTCAATGTCCAGGCATGCTGAGTTGCTAACAGGTACATGGATGGGTAATCACTGAGGAAGACTCTGTAGAAGAAGGCAATGTCAAACCACCTCTGCTTAATCACTTGCCCTGCTGGGCTTGTCATAAATCAGATGGAATTGACAACACACACATTTGTTAATTCAGATTGAGGGCAATATGAGAATATCATAGTCTTCGGTCATATAATTAAAAGAATTTGATAATATGATGTCATTAATGATTGGTTGGAATCAGGCAATGCAATGCAAAAAAAGGGGGGCACTAAAAGACTAATTCTAATGACATCTAGTATTCAAGTCCATATTTTTGCCCAATGTTTTGGGTTAAAACAATTTTATTGGTAACATATGGTAATAAATCTATTTCTTACATCTTTAATAACTTCTTTTATCTATCCCATATATTACTTTCTACCCACCCCTTCCCCCGTTACTTGACGCCGGTGTTATTTACTTAAAATGCTAATATTTAAAGGTACCCTTAACTATTAAAACAAAAATTTATATTCTTCTTCTTTCTAAAACTTAATCATTATCAAAAATTGTCCAATGTCCTTTTATTTTCCACTCTTTTTCTACATATCTTCTAAACTTTTTCCACTCCGTCTTAAAAATTTCTAAATGATAGTCTCTTAATATTCTTGTTAATTTGTTCATTTCACTCCATTTCATAACTTTTATAATCCAATCCCATTTCTCTGGTATTTTTTCTTGCTTCCACAACTGCGCATATAATGTCCTAGCAGCTGAAAGCAAGTACTAAATTACAGTTCTATCTTCTTTTGGAAATGTTTCCATTTGTAATCCCAACAGAAAAGTCTCTGCAACTTTCTTAAATTCATATCCCAAGATCTTAGAAATTTCTTGCTGAATCATCTGCCAATACTTGCTCTTTTACAAGCCCACCACATATGGTAGAAAGAACCTTCATGTTTTTTTACGTTTCCAACATATGTCTGGCATCTTATTGTTCATCTTTGCCAATTTTTAGGAGTCATATACCATCTATGCATCATTTTATAACAGTTCTCTTTAATACTATGACACGTTGAAAGCTTCATAGAATTCTACCACAAGTATTCCCAAGTTTCCATCTGTATTTCTTTATTTACATTAATTGCCCATTTAATCATTTGAGATTTCACTACTTCATCCTCCGTAGACCATTTTAAAAGTAATTTATATATTTTTGAAATTAATTTTTCATTGTCTCCAAGCAGAACTTTTTCCATTTCTGTTTGCTCTTTTCTTATTCCCTCAGTTTGAATATCATTTTCCACCAGACTCTTTATTTGTTGCATTTGGAACCAATCATATTTATTATTCAGCTCTTCATTAGTTTTGTATTTTTAATAATTGATTATATGACAACCACTTTTCTTCACCTATCTCAGTCGTTATTTTTATTACTTCAGCTGGCACTATCCATAATGATCTTCTCTCATTTCCATATTTCTTATATTTCATCCATGTATTTAGCAAATTATTTCTTATATAAAGATGAGAGAAAAAACCATCCATCTTCTTTTTTCCATAATACAAATACGCGTGCCAGCCAAATTTATTTCCGTGACCTTCCAGCACTAAGAGTTTTTTGTTTAACAGCGTTATCCATTCTTTTATCCACACTAAACAAACTGCTTCCTGATATAATTTTAAATTCGGTAGTTGAAATCCACCTCTCTCTTTTGCATCTGTCAAAATTTTCATTTTGATCCTTGGTTTCTTCCCAACCCACACAAATTCTGAAATTTTTCTTTGCCATTTATCAAACTGTTTACTATCTTTCACAATGGGAATAGTTTGAAACAAATACATTATTCTTGGTAGAATATTCATTTTAATTGCAGCTATTCTACCCAGCAATAACAAATTAAGTTTATTCCATTTTAACATATCTTCATCCATTTTACGCCATAGCTTCTCATAATTATTTTTAAACAGATCAATATTCTTCATTGTTATTTCCACACCCAAATACTTTACCTTGGAGGTAACTTCACAGCCCGTTAGTTTCTGTAATTCTTGTTGCTTATTTATTTGCATATTTTTACATAGAAGTTTTGATTTTTCTTTATTAATACAAAGTCTCGCCAACTTCCCGAATTCTTGTATTTTGGCTAACAACAAAGGTGTGACTTTGCCCAATGTTTTCAGTCACTTTGAATGTGTCTAAATAAACCAAAGGTGGAAGACAGGAGGGCCTGGAGTGACTTCATCCGTGGGGTCGCAAAGAGTCAGACTCGACTGTGCAACTGAACAACAAATAAACCAAGGCCCAATATGCACATACTTCTTTCTGCAGATTTTCAGAGCAGTAAGTCTTTAATCTTGACTTCAGATTCTGTGTCTGCCTTATGCACCATTCTTTTTCCTACACTGTATTTATTTTGCAGCTACAATTTAGATAGATGATAGATAGATAGATAGATAAATAGATAGATAGATGATCTATCTATCTATCTATCTATCTATCTATCTATCTATCTATCATCTATCTATCTATCATCATCATCATCTTCTAAATTGGGGTGGAACTTCACTTGTGAAGGGGGGGGGGGCTGGCATTCAAAGTTTTATTTTTTTAAAAAAAAATATGCAATTGCCATATCACAGCTATGCAGTAGCATTCAGCAAGCACCTTCCATTTAAATCCTGTGGTTCAGGTTTTGTGCATGCATTGTAGTGTTAGTTGGTTGAATGAAAGGGAACAGTAAAGAATGCAGGCAAAGGGGCAAAAGCCACTATCGAAACTGACCAACCCTTTTTTGAAACTGACAAGCAGCTGTGAAGCCTCATTTGCCATTTTCACGAGCACTAGGGGGATTCTCTGCTGTGTTATCAGCCACCGTGAAAAATATTAAATCTCATAATATGAAGGAACATACTAAGTGTACAGAATACATGGTAGAATCACTTACGCTGGCATTACAAGCTGTGATTGTTGGCAACTTGTGTGTGTGTACGTGCAAAGTCAGCTCTAACTCCACCACGCTTTGCACAAGGCTGCAATATACAAATGGGGAGGAGTCCTCTGGTGGAAGCTATGGAAAGCTTTTTTAGTCTTGTGCCACAAAGTTGAAAAAATTGGGGGAAGTTGCCGATGCCTTAGCACAGCTGCATAGTAGTGCTAATTTCCTGCCCTTCCTTGCAAATTTACATGGTTTTCTCTTTGCTGATTCACTTGTTAGTTTTTTTAGAGCCTGTCCTGGGTAGATTGCACTCTTTCTCCAAATAGATTGAGCCCAAGTGATTCTTAAGTTCTGGGGTTTGCAGAATGTCCACGTGGCTCAGCCGCCATTTTAATAGATCCAGGTGGGCAGCTGTGTTGATCTGAAGCAATAGAACAAAGTAGGAGTCCCATAGCATTTTTAAGACCAACAAAGCTTACATTCTGAATAAAACTTTGTTGGTCTTAAAGGTGTTACTGGATTCCTACTTTGTTCTACTGCCATTTTAATGTTAGGCTTTCAGAGACTGCCAAAATGGTTCCCCCCAAAACTTTGTTCACTAAAGAATTAAAAGGAAAAAAAATGTTTTCAGCGCTTTAAGTTTCTCATCCCAGTGTCTGTCTCTCTTTACATTTCATGTCATTTTCATTTCATGTTGATGATCTGTCTCCTTTATTTTGTTTTCATGCAGCACTTTATTTTTTTTAAACTTAGAATACTGCTGTTTTCCTCCTCTCTGATCCCCCTTTCAAGTCACTATCAGCAGGGAACTAAACCTTGCACAGCTCCTTTTAAATTCTTACTATCATTTTTATTTATTTTTTAATTCAGCAATGTGGGACTAGCAATAGTCTCTTAGCATTAGACTCATGCTGCTTGCCAAAAAAATTTAAAAAATTTAAAATGTGGAGAAATGGAGTTTGTACTCCGATGAAGGTGGGAGGGTTGCAGGAGTGGAATGACCTTGATATGGGTGGGGGACTGACCTTTGAGGGGCAGCAAAAGGGCAGGGGGGGGATAAGAGGGAATCTGTGCACTTTTGAATTACCTTTGACTTGGAAGTGAAACAAGAGGAAAATTGGCATAAATGCCCTCTCAGAAAACCCTAGGAAACAGTAACCAGAGCCCGAACTGAGTGCTGAAGGATTGGAAAATCAATGCAGAACAACAGCAAAAACAAAACAAAAAACCCAAAGGACATGCATGGTAAAAGCAAGGGGAAACACCTGTGCATAACAGGCCCACGTCCTAGGAAGGGGCCAACTGTGTGCATTCTTACAGAATGGAGGGGGTGGGGTAGAGTATGAAATGAGTAAGTTAAATGAAAAAGGGAAAAAAAGAAACACACCTTGTCAGCTGCAATTACATTTTCCAAGACTAGCAGCTGAAAAATAATATAATTCAGTGTCTCTGTTAGCATTCCACATTGTTAATTCATGGACAAGTAATTTAGATGCATTCTGAATGGGGAATTGAATTTGAGGTGACTCAGCAGGAAAATTGGTGCATTCTATTACCGAATGGAAAACAGTTATGAGTTATCACTGGCTTTGCCTTTGATATACTGCGGATGGCAGGGAAGGGGCCTTCCACTTTGACAACTGTTCATATTTTCTTGAAATAATGAGGAGGCAGACTAGAACAAGGGAAGGGCAACCACAGATGGGAACTCAATAACAGACGCTCAAGGGATAGAAGAGCCGAGCACTGGAAGGTGTTAGCATAAATGTATTTTTGGCATATGTTCCGTACTAGTATGTGGTGCTAAAGAAAAGGTTTGAGAAATAAGTAAAACCATCTATTCTAGATGAGGCTAGAGGCCTGTAATCAAATAGCTGATGGGCTGTTTCAACTAGGGATGCCACCTCCTGATGAGACCCGAGGATCCCCTGGAATTACAACTCATCTACAGAGATCAGATCTCCTGGAGAAAAACGGATGCTTTGGGTGGTGAACTCTATGGCATTGTACTGCACTGATGTCCCTTCCCACCCCAGGCTCAATTCCCAGATCTTTATGAGTCTCCCAGCCTGGATCTGACAACTCTATCACCCTATCTCCTGCTGGTGGCCAATGAGGACCTGGTAACTTGAGTTTGATATCAAACTCTAGCTCTTGTTCATCTGAACCACTCTCCTCTGCTCATTCATTCTCCTAATTTTCTTTCCCCTCACCTCACATTCGCTTGGAGTAAGCACTTTTCCAACTCTATATTTCTGTTCACTTGATCTGGCTGGTGGCTACCTCTGGTGTCTGTAGGGCTGCCAAGCTCCCAGGCGGGGTGGAGATTCTCCTGCTTTGGAGGTCCCCAACCTGCCAGTCCACAGTGGATCAGTGGGGGGGGGGATCCCCTCCAAACATTGCCAATGCAATGACGTCACTTGCAAGTGATGTCATCACGCTGGCAACATTGTGCGCCAGCCACTCTAGGAGTTTGGGAAAACTCTGTGGTTTTTCTGGATACTCTAGCAATTTTGGAGGAAAACTCTATGGTACATGGGGGACTTGGCAACCCTAGGTGTCTGCCTTTTGTCACCACAGCTTCCCTCGGAAATTAGAGATGCTGAGCCAATAGCAGCCCAGGATCGCTGAGACTAGGCTAGTAGAGGGACAACATTTTGTGGTCCCATGAACTAGGAGAGTAATGTGATTTCATAGGATGCTTGGGTTGGTCTTGGTGGAAGCTGGGGGCCAAGAGGGAATCCTTGTCTGTGGGCCAATTTGGGGGTTCAACAGCCCCACTTGAGACCAAAAGAGGAGCCCAGCTTGATCAGACCAGTGGTCCAGCTAGTCCAGGATCTTGTTTCCTACAGTGCACAACCACTAGTTACTCTGGAAGGCCAACAAAAAAGACATGGAGGTTCAGGCCTTCTAGTGATGTTGCTTCCAATCACTGGTTTTTAGATGTTCCCTCCCTCTGAATGCACAGCTTACCTTTTGTCATCATGTCAAGTAGCCACTGATAGACTTATCCTCCATCAGTTTGTCTAATCCCCTTTGAAACCCATCTATACCCGTGACCTTCATTATGTCCACTTGCAGTTAATTCTATAATTTAATTATAATTTAATTGCTTAATTATAAGGCCTCCTATCATCTCCCAAGAACCTCTCAAGCTAAGGAAATATGAACTTTAAACAAGCTGGGCTCGAACTTTTGATGATTCAAATTACAAGCAGAAAGGTACCGGCTGGATATTAGGGGGAAATATTTTATAGTCAGAGTAGTTCAGAGGTGGAACCAGTTGCCAAGGAAGGTGGTGAGCTCCCCTTCATTGGCAGTCTTCAAAACATGGTTGGATGATTATTTGTTGGAGATGCTTTAGGCTGATACTGCATGGAGCACAGGGTTGGACTAGATAATAATAATAATAAAATTTTATTTATATCCCGCTCTCCCCGCCGAAGTGGGCTCAGGGCAGCTAACAACATATTCATATAATTATACAAAGGTTTAAAATCACATTAGCCTTAAAACATTCCAATTTAAAACGAATACAAATACAAATAGATTTCGGGTGCTAATTCTGTAGATGGTCTGTATGGCCCCTTCCAACTATAATTCTATGATTCTAAGTGGCTTCTTCTAACCTGGTGAACCCAACTGCAGCTGAAGTTTAAACTGAGGGATGAAATTGCCCCCAAGGTCAGAATAAAGAGTCAGACACAATGCATTGGTATAAAAATTGGGCCACTTTATTAAACATCATAATAAATGGCAAGGACACCCAACCAGCTGCCTGGCCAGGGCTAGGGGTCACCGAGACCGCTCCCCTGCCATTAACGGGCGAGAGACCCAGCCCCCCGGCTGGAGTTGTGTGACTCAGCTCCCACCAGGCAGGCCCAGCAGGGAGGCACACACCAGAGAGCCCAAACCCAGATGCACATCTCGATGGAAGGCACCCTCTAGCTGAGCCTCCAGGACAGTCTGCATTCTCCACACCCAGGGTCACCAAACCCCAAGGTTGATCATTCCAGACCCCTAATTCCCCAAAAGGGGGATGCTTCACAGTCCTCCCCTAGCCACATAGTGCCCTAAACTCCAAAAGCCTGCCACTAGTAAGGCCAAGTCTCTACTTAGGGCTTAGCCCCCACCGGGAGGCCCAAAGCCACCTGCAACCCTTGCCACAAATCTCTCAAGAAAAGCATATTACCCTTTTCTGAGAGATGTACTCCATCCCCTCCATCTCCAACTCTTGAAAGAGAAGAAAAAAATGTCTATGTACTCCCCTTTCAGGATTTTCTCCCTGGTTGCGGGTAGCAAGTGGTCCCCTAATGGCAAGGCAACATCCCCAAAGGGCAAAGATGTAAAAGGAACCATCCCATAAAGAGAAGGTGCGCCCATAAGAGAACCTGCCATACCAAGGTGCCCTGCACCTGGGTAAGCCCCACAAGGGCCGCATTGCCCACCTGGCCAAACCCAATTCGAAAATGACCCCGACCCAGGGGAAGTGGGCACCCCCGGACTCGCAGCGGGAGTACCCTGCTTGGCCAACAAGGCAGGCCCCCACGGTTCCCATGGCCAAGCCTGCCCAGCACAAGCCTGCCAAATGTCCCCAGACTTACCTACAAATCCAGCAGGAACCAGTGGCAATCCGACTCGCGGTGTTCCAGCCGCTGACACTGCACCCACATCAGGACCGCTGGGACCAACATCCCTGCCAGCTACAACTCCACCATACCTGCCCTCAAGAATAGACAATCTGGTAAGTATATTAGCTTGCATTCCCCTCTTGGAAGCCGTATCTCCCTCCGCCCCTCTTGGAGAAGGAATATCTGACGCCTGCTTCAAAGCCCACAATCTACGTATAATATTAGCGTCCACCGCTACATTGCCTTCCTCATCAGACGAGGATGACAGGGGTGGTGGCCCCTTAGCAGGAGCCTTGGATGCCTTAGGCACTGGCTTCTTGCCCTTAGACTTACCCGATCCCTTACCACCTGACATTCTTGCAGTTGGAATAGAACCCACAAAATGGCCACTCACAGATGCCTCCTAAAATAGCTGCCTCCCCTTCAACAAGAAAGGGACTTAAAATGGCCGCTCACATGTACCTTTACAATGACTACCTTCCCTCAGAATTAAGGGACTTAAAATGGCCGCTCTCCAGTGCTTTCCACAATAACTGCCACCCCTCTCAATAAAGGGACTTAAAAGTGGCCGACTCCACTCCCCACTTACTAAAAGAAGGCAGTCCCCAGCAACCAAAGTCACCCTAAACACCCCCCTGGGACTCAAGCCTACCCCAAATCTCCCTCCCAAGAAAAGGAGAGGGCAGACCACCCCAGGCTCAAAAGAAAAAAGACTGCAAGCCAGAGCCCCTGGCAAGACCACCCCAGCCCAGTGAACCACTCAGCCCAGGAAGAAACACCGCTGCTCTCCGAAGCCCTCAGGACACCTCAGAAGATGCTGCCGCTGCCGCAAAGTCTTCCAGGCACTCCTCCAACTGACGCTACCACAGAGGCCTCCCTGACGCAAACCACACGACGAGCTGCTCAAAGTCCTCCGATTGTCCACAGGACTGACAAGGAAGAGCGGAGTTCTGGCTGTTAAGACAGCCAGGCCCCGCCCACAACATTGAGCACCCAAATGGGCGAGCCCGACTCACTCCTCCCAGGACATCAAACCAGCCTAAAGTAGCCTAGCAGCATTGCTGCAGGCTGAAAGCCTCAGATTGTAGCTGCCAAATGTTGTCCACTTCAGAGTTTGGAGACTAACTTTTAAAAATCTAACCTGCTCTTCTGCTGGCTGTTCTTTAGGGATGCCAACCAACAGGTGGAACCCAGGGATCCCCTAGAATTACATCTGCTCCATCGGAAAGCTATGGGGAGCTGAAAACAGGGTTTAAATGGCTCTAAGCCATTTTAAACGAATGACTGAGTTATGGAGGGGTTCACAGCTGTTCATATTTTTCTCAAGAAGAGCAGAAAGCTGGCATAAACCTCTCTTTCTCCTCTTCACAAACCATCATGAACCACCATGAATTGTTTGAAAATCCATGGTAGTTCATCCCAGTTCTTTGGTTCATGAACTCTGGTTTGTGAACCCTGAATAGGCCAAAATTCTTGAACTTTGGTTCATCAGCCAGTTTGTGCCCATCCCTAAACATTTCTTTTTCCTCTTGTTAGGAATTTAGAGTCAGTTTCTAATCTAATAGAAAAGAAATGGGAGGAAGAAGGGGCAGGAAGTTAGGTTCCCATCTCTGGGTTGATGAGAACATGGACCTAAGACCTTTAAGACCAGAGAAGAAGACTGCAGATTTATATCTCACCCTTCGCCCCAAGAACAAGAACACTTGCACTTTACGGACATTGACATTTTAAATACTGTAGCGCTTTATTTAGTTCTTTTAAACCCCTTTTAACTTCTTCTAACTCTAGTTGATCTTAACTGCCAATATATTAACAGAATTGGACGGCTGATGATTAAATAGATTGTTAATAATTTATTAACAATTTAAATTATTTATTAACAATTATTTAAATTAGATTATTGTTTAATTAATTGGCTAATTGAGGAAATTGTATTTGTGGCAAATTAATAGGGGAAGGGTAATTGATTGGGTGGGTTTTATAATTAAGGAGCCAATGGAGTCCATTATTTCTAGCTAATGAATTAATGGGTAGGCTTGGGGTGGTTTTTTTTTTAACTAAATAACTATTAGATACAATTGGCAGGTTAGCTTAAATTGGGAATTGATAGATTGGTTAGAGAAGGGAGGGCTGAGGAGGGAGTAGGTTCAGCTTATTTCACTGGTCTGAAGCTGTGGTGGACACCGGTAGGAGATGACTGGCCTGGGGATTCCAGTACTCCTGGGGAGGGGAAGGTATGACAGTGGGAACAGGCAGAATTATAAGGGAAGGAGGCCGAGACATGACAGTGCTCGACCCCCTTCCAGCCTGTGTCTCAACCCAACGGTGGCAGGTAGTGGGGCCAGGTTGAACTACTCGCCTCCGTCACTGGTGTTATGCAATGCCAGCTCCATAAACAATACCTCTACCCTTTGGGAGTTCCTGCTTGAGCAGGATGTGGACCTGGTATGCATGACCAAAAGCTGGGTGCACGATGGGGAGACTGTAGCTCTCTCCCAGATGGCTCCCCCAGGATACTCGGTCTTTCACCAGTCAAGGACTAGCAGACAGGGGGGAGGGGTGGCTCTATTAATAAGAGAGGCTTACTCCTTTTGGGCTCTCCCAGCCCCGGAGATCAAGGGCATTGAATGTGCTGGTCTGGCATGGGATGTTGGAGAGGGGTTGGCGATCTGGCTAGTGTACCGACCGCCTAATGCACCAGCTGGCGCCTTACCATCCCTGATGGAGGGTGCAACAGGCTGGGCATTGGAGTACCCAAGGCTTTTGATCCTGGGTGACTTTAATGTCCATGCCGATGACGCGACCTCCAGTCAGGCGATGGACCTAGTGTCATCCATGGCGACTCTAGGACAATGCCCACTCACCAGGCGGGGCACATGTTAGACTTGGTCTTCGCAACGGGAGTTTTAGTAGACAATATTACTGCTGAAGCAGTGCCATGGTCGGACCACTGCGCCCTCAAGGCTCGTGTAGATGTTCCACCTCAAGCCCGTTTAGGCTGCGAGCATATTTTAGCTCATCCGCGGAGCCAGATGAATCCGGAACGGTTCCAGATGGCTCTATGGGATCCCTGGCCTCCTGGCAATTCCTTCAATGACCTGGTGGAGTCTTGGAATGATAGACTCTCCAGAGCCATCCACGAGATCGCACCTAGGCATTCTCTGTGCCCTTGCCCAAAGCCGGCACCTTGGTATAACCAGGAGCTGCGGCAACTAAAGCGAGGACTCAGACGACTAGAGAGGCAATGGCGGCATACTTGAGATGAAGCGACTACAACATCTTATAGAGAGTTTATGAGATGGCAGTCAAAGCCATAAAGAAAACATACTTTGCGTCTAAGATTGCGTGTGCAATTTCGCGCCCAGCACAATTGTTCAATATCATTCAGACTCTTACAACGCTGCCACAAGGCAGACCAAATTCTAAGGAATTGGAGATCGGCTGTGAGGCTTTTGCTGATTTCTTTGCAGATAAGATCATGTCGCTCTGCCATGACTTCCCCGCCACATTGGAGACAGTATGCAAACCCAAGGCCCCGTGCCTGTCTTCTGATTGTGTTCTGGATTGTTTCAGTGCTCTCAGCCTAGAGGAAGTTGACAGGATCCTCTTGTCTGCATGCCCTACAACTTGTGATCTGGACCCTTGCCCCTCCTGGCTTATCAAAGCTTGCCAGAGGGATCACAGATATCCTGTACGGGGTATCATGAATATATCCCTTATGGAAGGGCATTTTCCAGCACCTCTTAAAGAGGTGGTGGTCTGCCCTCTCCTAAAAAAATCGACGCTAGATCCAGCTGAATTGGCGCATTATCGGCTGGTTTCGAATTTACCCTTTTTGGGTAAAATTATTGAGAGGGCAGTGGTGATGCAGTTACAGAGCTTTCTGGAGGATGCTTCCGTTCTCGATCCCCATCAGTCCTGCTTTCACCCGGGCCATGGGACAGAGACAGTGCTGGTTGCTCTGGTGGATGATCTTCAGCAGCATCTGGACCGAGGTGGCTTGGCGGTACTGATGTTGTTAGACCTATCAGCAGTGTTCGATATGGTCAACCATCGGTTGCTGACTTGCCATCTCGCCAACGCAGGGATTCAGGGCCTGGCCTTACAATGGCTTTCATCTTTCCTTGACAGTCGGGGACAAAGGGTGGCGATTGGGGATGAACTGTCCCGGAGACACATGCTTGATTGCGGGGTGCCTCAGGGGGCGGTGCTTTTCCTGATGTTGTTCAACATCTACATGCGCCCCCTTGCCAGGTTGCCCGGAGGTATGGGTTGGGTTGTCACCAGTATGCTGATGACACTCAGCTCTATCTACTAATGGATGGCCGACCTGACTGTGTCCCAGAAAATCTGGACCTGGCGTTACAAGCTGTGGCTAGATGGCTTAGGCTGAAACTAAATCCAGTGAAGACAGAGGTCCTTTGCTTGGGTCGATGTGGTCCGGGAAGGGAAATTCCTCTACCAGCCTTTGACAGTGTGCCTCTGACAATGGCACACAGGGTCAGAAGCTTGGAGGTACTATTGGAGCCTGGCCTGACAATGGAGGCCCAAATAGCAGCCACTGCTAAGTCCGCGTTCTTTCATCTTAGGTGGGTGAGGCAGTTGGCTCCTTTCCTGGAGCATGGCGATCTAGCAACAGTGATCCATGCAACGGTCACCTCGAAGTTAGACTATTGTAATGCCCTCTACATGGGACTGCCCCTGTGCTGAATCCGAAAGTTGCAGCTAGTGCAGAATGCCGCCGCCCGGCTGTTATTAGGGCTCCCCAGGTGGGAGAACATCCAGCCAGGGCTCCAGGGATTGCACTGGCTGCCAATAATATACCGGGTTCGGTACAAGGTGCTGGTTATTACATTTAAAGCCCTATATGGCCTAGGACCTACCTCCCTTAGGGACCGTCTCTCCCCACATGTTCCCCAGAGAGTGCTTAGATCTGGTTCTCAAAACCTGCTAGTAATCCTCGGGCCAAAGGAGGCCCGTCTGAAGTCAACCAGGGATAGGGCCTTTTCAATTACAACCCCCTGCTGGTGGAACCAGCTACTGGAAGAGTGAGGGCCTTGCAGAACCTTGGCAGTTCCGCAAGGCCTGTAAGACAGGTTGGCATACAACTGACTGGTACCTAAAAACTGTGAAGGAAGGTTGTAGAATAGCACCACACTGTTAGATTGTTTTTGTTTTATTGTTTTAACTGTTGTAAATTATTCAATGTATTTAATATTTATTATTGTTTGAATTTTATGTTGTAAGCCGCCCTGAGCCCACCTCGTTGGGGAGGGCGGGATATAAATCAAATAAATAAATAAATAAATTTTCTCTGAATCAGAGACTCAGAGCGGCTTACAATCTTCTCCCCCCACAACAGACACCCTGTGAGGTGCGGGGGCGGGGGGGCGGGGTGGTGCTGAGAGGGCTCTCACAGCAGCTGCCCTTTCAATGACAACTCCTGCTATAGCTATGGCTAACCCAAGGCCATTCCAGCAGCTGTAAGTGGAGGAGTGGGGAATCAAACCTGGTTCTCCCAGATAAGAGTCCGCACACTTAACCACTACACCAAACTGGGATAGAGTTTCACCCCCTCATTCTGCCTAATTAATCTACAGAAACCTGTGTGTGGGAAGAAGAACTCCTTAAATCTGAGTACATGCTATAGAGTATGTAGCCACATGTCCCAGCAGCACACCCGCCTTTTGGACTTTGAAACTCTGTTTGTCCTCTGTGTCTCAGTTTGGGCACCTAATATCTGGATTAGAGAATCAAAGCCTGTGTAAGTATTAAACCACTTATGAATAACTGTTGTTTTGAAAACCCTCTGGGTTTTCCATAAGTTGCTTGCAACCTGATGGGAAGGAAGGAAGGAAGGAAGGAAGGAAGGAAGGAAGGAAGGAAGGAAGGAAGGAAGGAAGGAAGGAAGGAAGGAAGGAAGGAAGGAAGGAAGGAAGGAAGGAAGGAAGGAATTTGTTCTATTTTGTTTTTGCTTTGTACTTGATCTTATATTGAACCCTCTTTGCATATTTCTTTTAATAATCTTTATTAATTATGTTCTGTAATGTTCTTTGGGTTCAGAGGCTTAAATGTAAATCCAGGACTTTGGCCTACATTGACTACATTTTACCAAAGCAACTGCTTATGGAACTCAACTTTCAAGTAAAGAAAGTAAGGAAGCTGATCTCCTGATAGACATAGGGTAGGACTAGAGACTTGGTTCATTGGTCTCTTGGCTGAAGGGTTCAGTAGAAGAGCTGGTAGTAACCTGTTATTCTGGGCAGTGAGGATTGACTCCCTAGCACTTTTGTGTTTGGGTTTGCTTGATGGGTCACCCTTTAGAGGATCCTGACATGCTTCAAGTGGGGTTTAAGCTAAATTTTGAGCAGAAACATCAAGTCAACCTAGTGAGAAGCCTGACTTCCACATAGGGCTTTTTTTTGTTTTTGTTTGTTTGTTTTTCTAAAAGCAGGAACGCACAGGAACGCAGTTCCGGCTGGCTTGGTGTAAAGAGGTGTGGTCTAGTATGCAAATCAGTTCCTGATGGGCGTTTTTCTACAAAAAGTCCTGTGTAAAACAGTGGTGACATCAGGGGTGTGGCCTAATATGCAAATGAGTTCCTACTGGGCTTTTTCTACAACAAAAGCCCTACTTCCATATAAGCAAGCATTTCAGTCATGGTGAATTTAAATAAAATCACATTAGTACAGCTGTTCACAGTAGTACAGGAGCCCCATGGCACAGAGTGGTAAGCTGCAGTACTGAAGTCCAAGCTGTACTCACGACCTGTGTTTGATCCTGGTGAAAGCTGGGTTCAGGTAGCCGGTTCAAGGTTGACTTAGCCTTCCATCCTTCTGAGGTCGGTAAGATGAGCACCCAGCCTGCTGGGGGAAAAGTGTAGATGACTGGGGAAGGCAACAGCAAACCACCCTGTAAAAACGTCTGCCGTGAAAACGTCGTGATGCAACATCACCCCAGAGTCAGAAATGACTGGTGCTTGCACAAGGGACTACCTTTACCTTCTTTTTTTAATCACAGTAGTACAGTGATTCTGAGCTTTTCCAGTAAGTTGCAGATCATTGCTGTTGTTTCTTTTCTCTTTTTTTGCCAGTAGTAATTTGCAAGTTAAGTGCCGACGTACCTACTTCTGTAATGTAGCCACAACACTCCTGTCTTATTTTAGCACAGGGAGTCTCAGTGCAGATATTTTCTTAACCTACACATTCTTTACTCTGAGGATGTTTGCGTGTCTGCAAAGGGAAGGAATAAATCCCTGGAGACAACTGGCTTGCCTTGTAATCCAGAAGAGAGTTACTTCTTTCTAAACATATTGATTTCGATAAAGTTAGAAACATGTAACTCTGCCCAGGATTGCCCCGTCAGTTGGCAGATTCTCCCAGGAAGCTAATGAAATGCTTTGGCAACATCTCCGAGTCTCTCCCTGCTTTTTCCAATCAATATTATTGGTTGGTATGATTCTTTACTGCCTGGTGCTTAAAAAGAGAGAGAGAAAGAATGGCCAGACTCCTTTACATGTAGGTTTTTATATCACATCTTATATTCATGCAGCACAGTCAGGGGGGGGGGGGCGTGGTTGAAAGAAACCTCTTTACTAACATCATTAGCCTCTCAAGGTTTTTCAATTCAGCAGCCAAAAACGGGAGGCAGCTCTGATCATAGCCTGTCACAGAATTCTCCATGGTGTCTCCTGAATGGACAGTCACTCCCTTTTCAAAAGCTCTTTCTACTTACAGGACCCTTCCGCAGCCTGGGGAACTTCGTGCATCACTTCTGAAATGAGGCAAAATGTTGCCTCAGATGCATCTGAAAGCTGAAGTCTGAGCAAGCTCTCCGTACGGTTTCAGTGGCGCCCCGTCTCATGAATATTTTTTTCTCTCTCTCCCTCTCCCCATTGGCGTACTTATTTGAACAAAAGGTTACATCTTAAATGCCCATTTGAATCCAACTTTTCAGCAAAATAGCCTCTCAACAGGTGTGCGGCAGGCCTGTGAAACATCCTTCTGATCAAAGAGAGAAAGACACGCTGTGATGTGACAGATCCTTTCACAGAGAGAGTGTCGGATCATTTGCCCGCAGGGTGGATGGAGTTAAGAATGTCATTCAGTTACTCTGGAGAGGCTAAGGATGGTGGTATGGAGCAATGCTATAGGGTTCTCTCTTCTGGAGAAAATGTTAGCATTCTTGAAGAGGAAAATTGTTCACTTGGGGTATGTGTGTGTGTGTTTGTGTGTGTTATATTTCAAAAAGGAGGGGAGGGGGGGCTCCCTCTTGGGTATCCTGCCCCCCCAAGGAAAGTGTATGCACAATACATAGCCTCTCCTTTCCCAGTGTAGTGAACGCCACGTGGTCACTGTCCGGCTATGCCTGGCAGATGGTCACTGCAATGGCCTCTCCTGCATTACTGCATCCGTGGCAACACCTTCCCGCTGGTCCCCCCCCATTTCTCACAGAGTTTGCCACGTCATGGTGTGACCGAATGTCCGGTGGTATAACCGGATGGGCAGGCTGGGCTCACCAACCTCGCCAGCCAAGAGAAGGAAAACTCTAACATCAAACCCGGGCAGATAGAGCTCGTTAATGTAACACCTACCACCTGGAGGACTCGCTGCCGGTGTCCCGGCTTACTGGGCCATGGCAGATGACCCCAAGGTGAAAGGGTGGAGCCAGTACCGCGCACACTGTGCTTCACCTAAAAATTCCTCTGTGCAGGCCTGAAGGGCATATCCACATCCACAACCCACAACACACCAAGTCCTGCAGCGATGGGCAAGGGGCGAAACGGCAGGTGGAAGATGCCACTGGAAGCCGCAGTCCCGATCCTGCATGTAGGCGGTTCAGGGTATTGGTCGCCTGATGCTGACCTGGAGACGAAAGCATTTTTCGGCAGCACCCTAAACGACCAAGCAGCCTTATCTAGGGACAGCACTGCTTGCTCCACATGGAGAGGGGCCTAGAAAAGGTGGCCTAAACAAAGCTCGTCTCCCCCACCCCAGTTGGCTAGCCGCGGTCAACAGGCATCCTTACTTGTGGTCAAAAAATAACAACAAAGAAAAGGCATGCACCTGCCTCACAAAGTGTGCAAAGACTAAAGCTTGCGTGTTGGAACATCAGAACCATGCTTGACACAGTAGACAGTGGTCGCCCTGAACGACGCTCTGCTCTAGTTGCCCACGAACTTCTCAGGTTGAATATTGACATAGCAGCTCTCAGTGAGGTCCGTTTCCCTGAGGAAGGTAGTCTTCAAGAACATGGTGCTGGCTATACCCTCTACTGGTCGGGTAAGTCAAAGGCTGAGAGCCGCCTTTCTGGCGTTGGCTTCATGGTCAGGAACTCCATTGCCTCCAAACTCGAAAACCTGCCAACAGGTCACTCAGATCGCATCATGTCCATGCGCCTCCCACTTCAAAACAAGCAGCATGCAACACTCTTCAGTGTGTATGCCCCAACCCTTCAAAGCAGATCCTGCAGAAAAGAACAAGTTCTATGCTGATCTACGCAACCTCGTACGGAAGACCCCTACAGAGGACAAGGTGATCATCCTTGGCGACTTCAATGCCAGAGTAGGTAAAGACTCGGAAGCCTGGAAAGGAGTACTTGGCAAACACGGCATTGGCAATTGCAATGATAACGGGCGCCTCCTGCTAGAATTCTGCACGGAGCACCAGCTCACCATCACCAACACTATCTTTCAGCAGAAGAACAGCCTGAAGACAACCTGGATGCACCCACGGTCCAAGCACTGGCACCTTATCGACTACATTCTGGTGCGTCAGAGAGACCTTCGAGATGTCTTACACACCCAAGTAATGCCCAGTGCGGAATGTCATACGGATCATCGTCTTGTACGCTGCAATCTCTGTCTTCACTTTAAACCCACACCCAGGAGAGGAGGTATCCCTCGAAGGAAGCTTCAGGTTGGCAGCCTTTAGTCAGCCGAAGTTAAAGCTGCCTTCCAGGCAAAGCTCCAGTCAAGAATTGAGGACCCCAGTTGCCCCACAGACCCTTCTCCAGAAGCACTCTGGGAACACCTAAAAACTACCATCCTGTTGATCTCTGAAGAAGTCCTCGGGTTCTCCACAAGGAAGAACAAGGACTGGTTTGACGAGAACAATCAAGAGATCCAAGAATTACTAGCGAAAAAGAGATCTGCCTACCAAGCACATCTTGCTCAGCCCTCCTGTCCCGGGAAAAAAGCAATCTTTCGAGTTGCATGTAGCAACCTCCAGCGCAAGCTTCGAGACATTCAGAACGAGTGGTGGACCAAACTTGCAGAGAGAACCCAGCTGTGTGCAGACACTGGTGATTTAAGAGCATTCTACGAAGCCCTGAAGGCAGTATATGGCCCATCATATCAGGCTCAGAGTCCCTTGCGTAGTGCAGATGGCCAAGTGCTCCTCACAGACAAGGCATCCATACTGAACCGGTGGTCGGAGTATTTTCAGGTTCTCTTCAGTGCCAACCGCGTAGTTCAAGATTCAGCAATCCACCTCACCCCACTTCAACCAGTGAAAACAGAGTTGGATGAGATCCCCACCCTAGAAGAGACTGTTAAAGCCATCAAGCAACTGAAAAGTGGCAAGGCAGCGGGAGTTGATGGAATCCCACCAGAGATCTGGAAGCATGGGGGCACAGTACTACATAGCACACTTCACAAAGTACTTGTCACCTGCTGGGAACAAGGCAAACTACCACAGGACTTTCGCGATGCAATCATCATCACTCTACACAAGAACAAAGGGGAAAAGTCAGACTGCTCCAACTACCGAGGGATAACCCTGCTCTCCATCGCAGGCAAAATCCTTGCCAAAATACTCCTGAACAGACTGGTGCCCACCATTGCAGAAGAACTCCTCCCAGAGAGCCAGTGCGGCTTCAGAGCTAACAGGAGCAACACCGACATGGTATTTGTTCTCAGGCAGCTCCAAGAGAAATGCAGGGAACAGAACAAGGCTCTGTATGTGACTTTTGTCGACCTTACCAAAGCCTTTGATACCGTTAGCAGGAAAGGCCTGTGGCAAATCTTGGAACGTTTAGGATGTCCCCCAAGGTTCCTCAGCATGATCATCCAGCTACATGAAGATCAGCGAGGCCAAGTCAGACACTGCAACGACCTCTAGGAGCCCTTCCCAATAGGCACAGGTGTAAAGCAAGACTGCGTTCTCGCGCCAACTCTCTTTATGATCTTCTTTAGCATGATACTTCAAAGAGCCGCAGTAGATCTAGATGATGACGATGGTGTCTACATCCGCTATCGCACTGATGGCAGCCTGTTCAACCTGAGGCGACTAAAGGCTCACTCCAAGACAATGGAAAAACTTATCCGAGAGCTACTGTTTGCTGATGATGCTGCACTCGTCTCCCACTCGGTATCAGCTCTGCAGCATATGACGTCCTGCTTTGCAGAGGCTGCTAAGCTATTCGGCCTAGAAGTTAGTCTAAAGAAGACAGAAGTTCTCCACCAGCCTGCACCCCAGGAAGATTATCACCCTGCCTGCATCACTGTGGGTGAATCAGTTCTGAAGACAGTCCAGCAGTTCAGCTACCTGGGGTGCAGCATCTCCTCAGATGCCAAATCGACAAGGAGATTGACAACAGGCTGGCAAAGGCAAACCGTGCATTTGGCCGACTGCACAAAAGAGTGTGGAGCAACAAGCATCTGAAAAAAGGCAAAAAGATCAATGTTTACAAAGCGGTTGTGATGACAACCCTCATCTACGGCTCTGAATCGTGGGTTTTATACTGTCATCACCTGCGACTTCTTGAGCGCTTTCATCAGCGCTGCCTTCGCACCATCCTCAACATCCACTGGAGTGACTTTGTGACCAACACTGAAGTCCTCAAGAAGGCGGAGGTTACAAGCATCGAGGCACTGCTGTTGAAGACGCAGCTGCGCTGGGCAGGGCATATTTCTAGGATTGAAAACCACCGCCTTCCCAAGATTGCTCTGTATGGCGAACTTTCCACCGGCCATCGAAATAGAGGGGTATCAAAGAAGAGGTACAAGGACTCCTTGAAGAAATCCCTTGGCACCTGTCGCATCAACCATCACCAGTGGTCTGACCTAGCCTCAGATCGCAAAGCATGGAGGCACACCATCCACCAGGCTGTCTCTTCCTTTGAGAAAGCACGCATAGCTGGTCTTGAGGACAAAAGGAGATTGAGGAAGAATCGCACTGCTACAGCACCAACCCCAAATCAGATTTTTCCCTGCAGCCACTGTGGCCAGATCTGCCTGTCCCGCATTGGTCTTGTCAGTCACCAGCGAGCCTGCAGCAGACATGGACTACTGCACCCTTCTTAAATCTTCGTTCGTGAAGTCAAGCCGAGAGAGAGAGAGAGAGAGAGATATTTCAAAAAGGAGCCTTCCAGCTATTCAGTAAAATTATATTTAGACAGGTCATTACGGTTAGGGTGTAAAGTAACTTTCCAGTGCCTGTCTGTGATTTAATTTGATCTGATATTTAATTTCATCTGAGGGGACCTTCCACATTCAGAAGTACTAAGCCCAGGCCTCAGATTCAGTGGGAGTGCAGCTCCTGAACCTTTCTGAGAGTTCCTCCTCCTCCTTCTGAGAGTTCCACCTCCTTGTCCATTGAATAGTAGGTGCAGATGCATAACAATCCCCAGATGAGCTCCACCACCTATATTTCTACAAAATGACCCCTGGTTAAGCCTCTGAATCCCAGAGTCTGGAGGAAACATCAGGGGAAGGCCTCAGCCTCTGTGCCCTTTTGTTGTCCATCTAGAAGAGCTGGTTGGCCATTGGGAGAGGCAAGATGCTGGACTAGATGAATTATTGGTCTGATCCATCAGGCTGTTCTGGTGTTCTGATGTTCTTAGTTGTTCAATGATTTGTTTTGTTTGTAGTCCAACTTTCTCGCCAAGTCTTAAGGTGGGTTACAAAATTAGAAAACAATGCAATAAAGTATAGGATGTACCACAAATGATGCAAAAACTGGATTACATGAATTAGAAGACAACACTCTCCGTTATGCTGGAAAAACTGTGCTGAAGTTGGTGATTTTGCCCACTACTGGTGGAAGTGTCCTCGTATTACTTCATTCTGGCATGAGATTTTACAACAAATCAAAATTATAACGGGATATGAAATTCCAATATTTCCTCAACTGATATTCCTGGACATCTGGCAAGATCCAACAGTACCTCAATTTAGGCGAGCACTGATAACTAACATGCTGAAGGCAGGAAAAACTTTAATTGCTTCAAAATGGAAATCACCTCAAGTTCCATCAATCTCCAGCTGGTTATCCAAAGTTTGGGACATTCTCATACTAGAAAAAATTACAGATCATATCCAACATTAAAACTCAGACAATGATAACTCGAAATTCACAGAGAAATGGTTTCCTTTTATTGAGTTCATTACAGCAAATGATATTCAACCACACAAACCAGAATATCTTGATCTTCTCTACTTATACGTTTTTAATATTTTCCTTCAATTGTGTTTTTTTTTGTTTCTTTACTATTTACTTTTATTTCTCTCTTTTTCTACCTACCTTTTCTTTTGCTGTGCTAGTTGTGGATCGCACCTAATTATAATTACCAGATAGTAAATTTTGGAATAACCTGTAATAGTTTGCATAGAGAGAATATTTAGGCAGTTAAGAATTCATAACAATGCATAATTCATAGTTTAATGATAATATGGGTTCAATTAGATTAAGTGTGTTTTGATACAGGAATTATTGTCTTAATCTTTCGTTTTCATCTTGACTTCTCTCCTTGGATAGAAAATGGTCTACATATTTAAATACATCTTTATAACTTAAAATCCTTACTCGATATTTTATTGTATGCATGTAAGTATTTATGCTTGTTTACAGCCTGATTCCATAAGTTTAATTAATCATATATAAATACTAATATTGATATTAACTTGTATATATTTTTTTTTAATTCAATAAAAATATAGAGAATTAGAAGACAAGAAAAGGGAAATAATGGACATAATTAACAGTGTAATAAACTACCGTCCCTTTATTTTTCTTTAAAAAATTTTTTACACTGCATCATGCTCAGATTCCCCCCCCCCCCCAAACATTTTGCCTGGTCTTGTGAGAGCATATATGCAATATAAATACTTTCCAACAAGAATTAATGAGGCATAATATAGGATAGTGATTAAGAAAGAAGTGATGTGGGTGGATTTGCCGTTTGATTGGAGCACTTGTGGTTCATAAGCCTTCTGTTAACCCATGGGTTGAAATCAGGGGTCGTTTTGTAGAAAAACAGGTGGTGGAGCTCATCCAGGGATTGTTATGCAGCTGCACCTACTATTCAGTGGACAAGGTGGGAAGAAGGTGGAACTGTCAGAAAGGTTCAGGAGCTGCGCTCCTGTGAGCTCCCACTGAATTTGAGGCCTGGTTGACATTATACTTTATATGATCATAGAAGATTTAAAGATGAAATTTAGCAGAAAATGTAACATCAATTTATTCATGTTTTGGATTAAAGCTAGCAATCTTTGTACCTTTTGACTATTCTGGCTGGTCCTTCATTATGTTGATAACTCAGTAATTCATTAATCTCTCTTCTCCCATGATATTCAATGAGTAAGCCACACGAAGAGGTAAGGTTTAGGGTTGCCAATCCCCAGTTGGGACAGGGGATCCCCCGGTTTGGAGGCCCTCTCCTCACTTCAGGATTATCAGAAAGTGGTGGGCGGGGGGAGAGAGACAGACAGAAATGTCCACTGAGCATGCCATTATACCCTTTGGAGACCGATCCCATAGGGAATAATGGAGAATTGTTCTGTGGGTATCTCGGGCTCTGGGGGGCTGTTTTTTGAGGTGCAGGCACCAGAATTTCAGCATAGAATCTAGTGCCTCTCCTTAAAACACACCTCAAGTTTCAAAAAGATTGGACTAGGGGGTCCAATTCTATGAGCCCCCAAAGAAGGTGCTCCTATCCTAAATTAGTTCCAAGTAGAGGGTTGGCATGCCGTACCTTTAAAAGTGACTGTCAGAACTCCTTTTGGAGTTCATTTGTGCTTGTCACACCCTTGCTCCTGGCTCCACCCCACAGTCTCCTGGCTCCACCCTCAAAGTCACCAGATATTTTTTGAGTTGGACCTGGCAACCCTATACTGAAGGGAGCCTTTATATACAGAGGCAGCAAACCTCTGAATACCAGTACTGAGAGGCAGCTTCAAGGGAGGGCCTTGGCCTCTTGCTTTAGCCCTCCAGGGCAACTGGTTGGCTGTTGCACCAAGCAGAAAGCTGCCATTGCTAGAACACTGGCCTGACCCAACAGGGATCTTCTTGTGGAATTCACTGCCACAAGAGTTGGTGGCGGCTACAAGCATAGCCAGCTTCAAGAGGGGATTGGATAAGCATATGGAGCAGAGGTCTATCAGTGGCTACTAGCCACAGCATATTGTTGGAACTCTCTGTCTGGGGCAGTGATGTTCTGTATTCTTGGTGCTTGGGTGGGGGGGGGGGCACAGTGGGAAGACTTCTAGCTCCACTGGTGGATCTCCTGATGACACTTGGTTTTTTTGGCCACTGTGTGACACAGAGTGTTGGACTGGATGGGCCATTGGCCTGATCCAACATGGCTTCTCTTATGTTCTTATGTAAAATGCCTATGTACTCAAAAAGTGTTCAAAACCTGCTAAATATCGTTATGAATAATAACCATCATAATAAATACAATGGACAATTGAACAGAGAACTGGAGCTGATGTGTGAATTCAGATGACTCGCAGTGATGGGAGATGAATTCAGATGGCGGAATTCACAAACACTTCCAATAATATGGCTTCGAAAATGAACCATCAACAAAATAGTTTATCAAATGAAGCTGTTAGAGGGGAATCGAGGCTGCGATCCTGCATGCTCTGACTCAGGAGTAAGCCTCATTAAAATCCGTGGAACTCGTGCCCAAGTAAACATGGATTTTGGCTGATGATGTTATGAAACGTAATGTTTTAAATATCATTACCAGTGGCATTATCTCTCTGAACAATGAGCCAGATGTACTGTGTATTGCTCAACTGGAAGAAGCCCAGCGACCATTATTATTGATACAGGGGTAGCGCTGGAATGGGAACAGGCTGAAACCAGAAGCTGGAAAAAGGCACGCTGAATAATCTCTCTGTGCAACTGACAACGAGGTAAAATAGAAGTGCATTGAGGCCAAAATTATTCATTTTGCAGAGAATTTTGGCGGGGAAAAAACACACAAAGAACTGCAGAGTTCGATGCTATTTGTGTCATTTGGTCAAAATATGGACCCATCATGCACCTTGTGATGGATTGCATCATGAGAACTAAAATAGCCCAATTTGTTTCATTCCCTGGACAATACAAATGACCATAAAATAAACTCTGATGCATGATTCTTTGTTCCTTTCCTTTCCATTATTTCTCCTTCCTCCTTTTCTTTGCCATTGCTGCATTCGCTATGCTGCTGGGCAGCTTTTCCCTAGCCAGCTAGTAAGCAGATGAGGAAAGAGACTCGGTTTTCTTTCCTCAGCTTCCTCTGGCTCCTCAGATACCGTTTGTGATGGTTGGGAGGCACTGCGCCTCCACGCACACTGGGTAATGTAGTCCTCTGGGTGCCCTGATGCAAAGAAATTGTGCTCAAGGAGCCAGGAGAGAGTTGGTGATGGGGGATTCTTCCCTTCTGCCTGCTAGATGTGTTCGGTTAAATGTGGAATTTAAAAAAAAATGAACATTTGCCTTTGAGGCACAGAAGCTTTACCCAGGATCCTTGGTTCTCCATGTTTCCTGGTTAAGGGGAAAATGCTGCTCAAACAAATTACAAAGATGATCTGACTGTCAAGCATACTATTTCTAAATGCTGGTTTTAATTGTACCTAACAAACAGGCCAGATTTACAGCAGAGTATCACCTTTGTCTTCTCCCCTTTTTCATATTCTCCCACCTTTTCTCTTTCCCCCCTTTGAATGCATAATAAATCCATCTGGACCCAGGATGTTTAGAGCAACCTTGTATTAATGGTGTAGAGTGCCTCTCCCGCAGATTCACACAACCATGCCTTATCAGCTCGCAGAGAATGTGTGAGAAATGGAGATTTTGCCATTAGCTAGCATTCCTTAGTCATAAAAGAGATACTAGAACGTAGCCTTTGAACCCTCAGCTCGATTCGCATCTTTATGTTATTCTTTTGAAGTTATCTGTAACCCTGCCTTTTGAAGTTTGCCTATAAGATACTATTCAATACTATGTAAGCCATTACTTCCAAGGTATCCGCCCTTGGAGCAAGCTATGGAGTTTTACAATAAAACAAGTTTTTAATTAAAGAACCAACGTTTGATTATTGCGAAATATCGATGCTTGACACTGACTCCATTGGTAACAAGAGAAAAAAAAATTACTTACAAAAATAGAAGCACATCTTACACAACATATTCATGTTGGTACCTTTACCTCTTTGTGAACAAATTAACTTCCAAAAAAGGTTAACTAGTTTTTCTGATTCTGGAATTGTAATTCCATGGGCCTGGGGATTGTTTATTGATGTTTTATGCTGTCCAATTGACATTTTTAAACATCTATTTTGTAATCTGCCTTGAGTCTCAGTGCTGGGAAGTTAAAATGGCCCTGGAACTAGCCAGGCTGAATGGGTCTTTCTGTTAAATACAGTGCTGTAGTACAGTGACACAAGCAATAGGCACAGGCTCACCCACTGCCTTCTCCCACAATCCGGTGGCAGGGCAAGAGGAAACAATTGGAGAGCTGCCACCAGTCCTCATTGTTACCAAAAGGTCCAAGGAAAATGGTCCCCGAGGCTCTGCTAGAGTTGCTGCAGCTGGGATTAGCTTGCTCCTTGGCATCACTGGCCTCCTGGGAAATTTTGCTGTATGTCAAGTGACCAGTCCACTCCTGCTCACTGAGGAAAACAGGCTATAAGTGAAGTGGTGGAAAGTGCTCTCAAGTCCTAGCTGACCTCTAGCAACCTTGTAAGGTTTTCAGGGAAAGAGACGTTCAGAGGTGGTTTGTCATTGCCTGGCTCTGCATAGTGACCTTGGACTTCCTTGGAGGTCTCCCATCCAAATACTTTTCAGGGCTGACCCTGCTTAGCTTTTGAGATCTAACAAGACTGGGATAGCATGGGCTGCCTAGGTTGGGGCTAGTATGAATTAAGTAAATAAATAGATTTCTAGCCTACAAATCAGGGGTGGAATTCTAGCAGGAGCTTCTTTGCATATTAGGCCACATCTCATGATGTAGCCAATCCTCCAAGAGTTTACAGAAAAGAGTCTTGGAGGATTGGCTACATCAGGGGTGTGTGGCCTAATATGCAAAGGAGCTCCTGCTAGAATTCCACCCCTGTTACAAATTAAACTGGTGTAGCTGCTTCTTGTGGGCCGCAGGATAATTTAAATGAAAACCTGAGCCCATATGGTTTCCTAAGGGGATCCTCTTCGGCCATTTTTTAAATTGGACCTTCTATGAACATGTTGGCGATTTGCTGACAATTGAAAATAAAACAGCAAATAGAATGCAATTTGGGACTGTATCAACAGAAGTATAATGTCCAGATTACACAAAGTGATGGTATCGCTTTATTCTGCTCTGGTTAAACCTCACCTAGAGTATTGTACTCAGTTTTGAGCACCACAATTGAAGGAGGATATAGACAAGCTGGAACATGTCCAGAGGAGGGCTACGAAGATGGTGAGGGGTCTGGAGACCGTCCAATGAGAAGAAAAAGACTGAAGGAGTTGGGTATGTTTAGCCTGGAGAGGAGATGACTGAGATGTGATATGATCACCATCTTCAAGTACTTGAATGGCTGTCATATGGAGGATGGTGCAGAGTTTTCTATGGCCCAAGAAGGTTGGACTAGAACCCGTGGGTTGAAACTAAATTAGAAGAGTTTTCAACTAAATTGTCGGAAGAACTTCCTGACAGTTAGAGTGGTTCCTCAGCAGAAGAAGCTTCCTCAGAATGTGATGGGCTCTCCTTCTTTGGAGATTTTTAGACAGAGACTAGATGGCCATCTGACAGCAATGTTGATCCTGTGAACTTAGGGGGAGGTATTTGTGAATTTCCTGCATTGTGCAGAGAGTTGGACTAGATGACCCTGGAGGTTTCTTCCAGCTCTGTAATTCTTTAATGCTATCATTTTGAGCATGTTTGCTTCTGCACAATTGGCTGCATTCTATAGGGTCCAGTGCAACTTACAACATCAACCCCCCTCTGTTTTATCCTTACAACAGCCCTGCAAAGTAGGTTGCACTGAGCAAGAGTGATTGGCCCAAGGTCACCCAGCAACTGTCCATGGCAGACTGGGGATTTGAACCTGGGCCTCCCAGATACGAATCCAACGGACTAACCACTATTCCATGCTGTTAATATCTGCTCTTAATTTTATTAATTTAGAATCAAATAATTGTTTAGTTGAAAGGGACCTCCAAGGTCGTCTAATCAAGCCCCCTGCTCTCTCTCTCTCTCTCGGCTTGGCTTCGCGAACGAAGATTTAAGAAGGGTGCAATAGTCCACGTTTGCTGCAGGCTCGCTGGTGGCTGACAAGACCAATGTGGGACAGGCAGGTCCGGCCACAGCGGCTGCAGGGAAAAGTCTGATTTAGGGTTGGTCCTGTAGCAGTGCGATTCTTCCTCAATCTCCTTTTGTCCTCAAGACCAGCTATGCGTGCGTTCTCAAAGGAAGAGACAGCCTGGTGGATGGTGTGCCTCCATGCTTTGCGATCTGAGGCTAGGTCAGACCACTGGTGATGGTTGAGCCCCCTGCACCAATCAGGAAATTCACAGATTCACAGATTTAAGTTCCCTTAAATTCCTCCTAAATGCCCCGTGGTGCAGAGTGGTAAAGCTGCAGTACTGCAATCCCAAGCTCTCTGCTCACGACCCAAGTTCAATCCCAGCAAAAGCTGGGTTCAGGTAGCCGGATCAAGGTTGACTCAGCCTTCCATCCTTCCGAGGTCAGTAAAATGAGTACCCAGCTTGCTGGGCAGAAAGCATAGATGACTGGGGAAGGCAATGGCAAACCACCTCGTAAAAAGTCTGCCGTGAAAACATGATGCGATGTCACCCCAGAGTTGGAAATGACTGGTGCTTGCACAGGGGACTCACCTTACCTTTTTAAGTTCAAAGGATCTTCATTGCTGTCAGATGGCCATCTTGCCTCTGCTTAAAAACCTCCAAGGAAGGAGGGCCCACTACCTCCTGAGGAAGCCTGTCATACAAGCATAGCCAGCTTCAAGAGGGGGTTAGATAAAAATATGGAGCAGAGGTCCATCAGTGGCTATTAGCTACAGTGTGTGTGTATATATATAAATTTTTGGCAACTGTGTGACACAGAGTGTTGGACTGGATGGGCCACCATTGGCCTGATCCAACATGGCTTCTCTTATGTTCTTATCACCAGCCTTGACCAGCCAAGAGGATTGCAGAAGTTGTCTTAGGGTCCTCTTGGGCAGGAGGTGTGCCTTTTTAAAAATCAATGATATTGGAGCGGGTAGAGAAGGCTGCATGGTATAATCCGATGTTGTCAGCTTTCAGAAGCTATGCAGGGTCTGTACTTGGAGGGGAGACCACCAAGAAGGCTCTGCAGAGGAAGGCCAATCACCTGTTTCTCACTTGCCTTGAAAGCCCCTTTCTGGGGTCTCCATGTTAGCTGAGACTTGATGGCACATCTGTACATACATTGGAATACCCATGCAGTTGTCAGCTGTCATTGGCAACAATTGACAGCTTAGCACATGCTCAGTAGATGTTAGATGGGATGGACTGCAGTTCCCAGGTGGTGGCGCAAGGATGTGCAAAACATTGTTGGTCCAATTTAGAACACTCGGTTTACAGGAACAGCCTTGGGAACCAAGCAGGCAAGACGGGCGAGCCGGCAATACTAAAGAGAAAAGCCATTCAATAGAAACTTTATACGGCAAACACCAGAACTTCAGCTTCCGATAGCAACAATAATGGCAAATGTTTAAGCTCCTGGCTTCTCCGAACGAGGAACAAAGGCTGGAGATCAGAGATGCCTAATGAAGCCCCTTGTTCTGATTACAAGTGGCCCATCGCAATCAGGTTGGCTGCACTCGGGAAACCTCACAGCTGCAGAAAAAGCCATTTCCGAATTTGCAGCCTGAAAAACAACATGGAAATGAGGAAGCGAAAGAAGCCATTTCCAAGCTGTCTGGCGCAGGGCTGATACCGAGAGCGAGCTGACCTTCCCCACCGCTGTGAGCCACATGGGTAAGTAGCTCTCTTGTAGGAGTCATTAAAGCCTTGGATCTGGAGAGCCGCCATTTCGGCTGCTGCTGTGCTCTCAGCAGTGCTGCGAATCAGTCGCTCTGCCTCGCAGCCATTTAAGCCTTTACACACCCTGCTCTCTATGCCGGAGCTCTTCGGCGACGGGTGGCTTTCTCCCAGCTGGAAACTGCCTCCTGAATGGTGACGCCTCCCCACCAGGCCTACGAAGAGACGGCAAGGAGGGAAAGCAAGAAACAATATTTAACTCTGTGGCATTTACAAATAAATGGAACACACATGGATTCTTTGCGCAACGGAGGGGTATTCAGGCACCAATTGCATATTCAAAGGATGGAACTGAATGTGTAAGGATTAACTACTTTACTGAAACTGAAATTACCATTAGTAAACCTTTTTTTTTTCCTGAAGAGGAGAGAGAAAGCAATGGAACAGGTGGTGCTTTAAGTGTAACCAAGATTAACCCATATTCAATAACTTTAAAGCTTTCCCATTGACTCTAATAAACGTTCCCTAATTACGCATTCTTGGGAAGGATGTACATTACGTCGAGGTTTTTCCAATTAGAATTTGCAAGCGGTACCAGTTATCTTTCTCCTGCAGTTTGGAGTGTACAATCAGCTCAAAGATTCGGAGTGGGGGGGACAAAGCATTGAAAAGTGCGTTGCTTTCCGAGCAGCTGCGGTTAGTTGTCTGCATGGGGTAATTGTTGTATTCTCCTCCCCCTTTTTCCCCAGGGTGGCAATTAAATAACTATCTGCAAGAAAAATACTTGTGTCAAAGCCGAGGTCCTGCGTTATCACAAAACCATAATAAAACCTCACTTTGCAAAATTTGCTGGCGGTGTCGGGGAGAGAAAAAAGCCAGAGCGTGCTGTGTTAAATGTAAAGAAGCAGGGCATAAAAGACGGTCAATAACCTTTAAGGCAAATCCACTTTTTCTTACATGAGGTAGAAACAAGCACATTTCCCCTCATATAGCTGAAATAATTATTACAGCCCTGTCTACCTCTAGGAAGAGGGCCAAATTATGCTATCATTATTTTCTCCCATGGACAGCCTTAGAAGCAAGAGGTCCATATATTTTAAATCTAGTCGCTTTCCTGCAGGACTTTTTTTTGAAGAAAAGGTCCAGCAGGAACTCATTTGCATGTTAGGCCTCACCGCCCCCCCCCCCCCGAGTTCACCATTGTTTACACAGGGCTTTTTTGAAGAAAAATTTCAACAGGAACTTATTTGCATATTAGGCCTCACCCCTGAGGTCACCATTGTTTCCAGGGTTCCCAAGATATTAAAGAAATATCTGGGGACTGTGGGGTGGAGTCAGGAGACTTTGGTGGTGGAGTCAGGAGACATTGGGGGGCAGAGCCAGGAACAAGGGTGTGACAAGCATAATTGAACTCCAAGGGAGTTCTGGCCATCACATTTAAAGGGACAGCACACCTTTTTAAATGTCTTCTTTCCATAGGAAATAATGAAAGATAGGGACACCTTCTTTTGGGGCTCATAGAATTGGACCCCCTGGTTCAATCATTTTTAAATTTGGGGGGTACTTTGGGGAGAGGCAATAAATACTATATTGAAAATTTGGTGCCTCTACCTCAAAAAACAGCTCCCTCAGAGCCACCTGAAACCTCCAGATCAATTCCCCATTATACCCTATGAGAATCGATCTCCACATAGGGAATAATGAAGTGCTCAGCAGACGTTTCCCTCCCCCCCCTCCACCCCGTTTCTGGCAACTCTGAAGCAAGGGATTGGCCTCTATACTCACGAGTTGCTGCCAACTTCTTCAAAGTAACACAGGCACACCATCCCAAGAGGAAGCCTTTCAATTGGAAACTGAAGCCTCCGGAGGTGGAAGGGCACATGGTCCTCTGGGGGGTGGGGCTTCCCCCCGCCAGCCAGCGGGGAAAGCGGAAGAACCCCCACTGGGGCCTGGGGATTGGCAAGCTTAATTGTTTCACACAGGGCTTTATTTGAAAAAAAAAAATCCCAGCAGGAGGTAGAGGCACCAAATGCATGCTAGGCCTCACCCCCGAGGTCACCATTTTTTCACACAGGGCTTTTTTGAACAAAAATCCCAGCAAGAACTTATTTGCATAAATTGCATATTAGGCGTCACACCCTGATGCAAGCCAGCTGGAACTGCATTCCTGTGCATTCCTGCTTAAAAAAAGAAAAGCCCCGCTTTCCCGTGTAGTTACCCCTTGCCTCTTCCTTTCGCTTCCTTTCCTTACAGTGCAGTGCTGAGCCAGGATGTGTCCTATTCAACCTAAGGGGGTAGCTGTGTTCAGAGCTGCACTGTTCACTGCCTATTCAGTTGCTGAAGCAGATAGGAAGCTCCCTGGCCCTGTCTTTTCCCATCATGCTTTTCTCTAAAAAGAGACACATGCATCAGTGGTGGCTGCTGGCTAGCCAAATATATCCATAAATACATTCAGAGACATTTTGAAATTAAAAGGAATTGATTAGCTGTATTTTGCTTAGGGGTAATTTGATGTTTGAAAAACAGATGTTTTGGGAGAAAACACCTTATTGGAATGCTCGGTTGACTTGACCACCTCTTATGTTCGCATTTATGATCTGCTTGCGAAGTGAGAGATTATATTAAAGCTCTGTACATTAAGGTGGGTGATTTTGAGGTCCTGGAATCATGTTCTTCTTACATGTACATCAGGGGTTGCCAAATTTGCTTAAAGTAAGAGCTACATAGATAAACATCAGATGTTTGAGAGCCACAGCACATGAATGTCAGATGTTTAAGAGAAGGAAGGAAGGAAGGAAGGAAGGAAGGAAGGAAGGAAGGAAGGAAGGAAGGAAGGAAGGAAGGAAGGAAGGAAGGAAGGAAGGAAGAGGGAGGGGAGGGAACAGAGAGGGAAAGGTGGAATTAAAGCAACTTTAAATGCATTCTCCAAGCCCGCCAGGTGGCTTGGCTTGGATAAGTTATTTAAAGAGACAAATGCCTTCTCCAAGCTGGCCAACAGGGTGGTGGGGGCTTTGAGAGCCACACAATAATGTGCGAAAGAGCCACATGTCACTCCTGAACCACAGTTTAGCCGCGTCTGATCTACATCGTTTTGGGGCAGGGTAGGGATTGCATTATTCCTTGAAGGGGTACTTCCCTCTAGGAACAATTTTAAATTTCTCATTCCTGCTGTTCTGAGCCTTTTGTTTTCACTTCTCCCTTATGCAAATAAAATCTGTTTCTTTAATATTTCCACTGTTTCCTCACACTGAATTTGTCTTTCCATATATGGGGGTGGAGAGGGAGAGAGAGAGAGAGAGACTTATATGTAAAAATACAACTTAAATTGTGTAAAAAAGACATGCAACGTGCATGGTGGTGGAAAGTGCCATCAATTAACAATTGACTTACGGTTTTCTATTGACTTAGGGTTTTCAAGGCTAGAGACATTCAGAGGTGGTTTGCCACTGCTTACCTCTGCACCACAGCCCTAGTATTCCTTAGAGGTCTCCCATCCAAGTACTAAGTGGGAAAGACCCTGATTAGCTTCTGAGATCTGATGAGATCAGTCTGGGCTCACCTAACCTATTCAGGTCATGGTATGCAGTGTGTATACACAATATAAATGAACCTACATAACCATAAGCAAAAAACCCCCTAATCACTGGAGTTATTAACAAAAGGAGAAACAAAGAAATGACACAAGGAACATTCCTACTTCCTGTCAAGGTCCAGGCAGATAGCAGAAACACTCCCAGTTTTACAGGTAACGGAGGACTCATATTTCATGTTGTAAATAATTTCTTTCTCATAGATTTAGATGACAGTTTCAGAAATTATACTCCTCATTCAAGCGATCCTTCCCACCAAATTTCAGGCAGACAGAAGAACAGGCATTTGTTTTACAGGCAATTAAAAACCTCATTTGCAGAGTGGCAAGTGTTTCTCACTTCCAGAAGGCAAGCGGTGGTACAGAGCAGGTAGAGAGAGGCTTTTTCTTTTTATCCCTTAACAGGCAGAATGGGGGACACAAGCTTGTATTTGACATATGAGCTTGGCAGAAAAGGAATGATTTTTGCACCCCATAGAAGGCCAGAAGCTTGGGGGGATCCAGCATCTTTACCTTGTTCTTAGACATAATTCATCATCCTCAGCTTATACCAGGGCTCATTTCTTAGAAAAAGAGGTGCTGGAGCTCTGCTTCCGTGAGCTCTTGCTCAAACTGAGGCTGGTTCCACACAATTAGAGCTCTGTGAGAAAACAGCACTGGAATAGCAGTGTTGGTTGGACAACATTTTTAACATGTTTGTGTCGGAGTGATTGACTTAACATGCCTTGACATTGGGGGGCGCTATATCACTCTAAGGGTGTATTGGTGTTACCTCCTTGTATAGGATGCCTCTCTTTGTTTTAACCTGGGAGCTGTGCTCTGTTTTCTCCTCTCTTTCTAGAAGAAGAATTGCAGATTTATACCCCGCCCTTCTCCCTGATGCAGAGACTCAAAGTGGCTTACAATCTCCTATATTTTCTCCCCCCACAACAGACACCCTGTGAGGTGGGTGGGGCTGAGAGGGCTCTCATAGCAGCTGCCCTTTCAAGGACAACCTCTGCCAGAGCTATGGCTGACCCGAGGCCATGCCAGCAGGTGCAAGTGGAGGAGTGGGGAATCAAACCCAGTTCTCCCAGATAAGAGTCCACTCACT
This sequence comes from Heteronotia binoei, assembly GCF_032191835.1. Classification (NCBI taxonomy): domain Eukaryota; kingdom Metazoa; phylum Chordata; class Lepidosauria; order Squamata; family Gekkonidae; genus Heteronotia; species Heteronotia binoei. The sequence goes on along the minus strand of NC_083224.1, from coordinate 26,709,916 downwards.
TAACTGCTGCACCAAACTGGCTCTCTTCTAGTTGTCCTCCTATTCACCTCACATGGCCTTCCATGGAAACACATGTCTCTTCAGGACTCTCTTGTAGAGACAATGCCCTCATACTCCCACATACATGATGCCAGTCCAGCTGGCCATTTATGATTTTTAAAAAGTATTCTTTAGATCAGGCTTCTTTCTCTCCTTTCAACTGCAACCTGCATGTGAACTGGATCTACATGAATAAATGCAAGTTTAGCTTTTCTTGGCAGGGGTCGTTTTATTGAAAAAAAGGTGGTGGAGCTCATCCAGAAATTGTTATGCAGCTGCACCTACTAATCAGTGGACAAGGTGGGGAGGAGGAGGTGGAACTGTCAGAAAGGTTCAGGAACTGTTCTCCTATGAGCTCCCACTGAATCCAAGGCTTGGGAGAGTTATTTAGTGCCACTCTTCTATGACTGGGACAACTCTGGTATATTAACCAAATTTCCCAATAGTTTGTACCACAAAGAGTGATGCACATTCACAGAGGAAGAGAACATCTGGCCAGGTGCATGGCATCCAGCTGAAATTCTGTGTCCTTCCTGGCTGCAGCCTTAAGAACCTAAGAAGAGTCCTGCTGGATCAGACCGATGGTCCACCTAGTTCAGCATCCTGCTTCACAAAGTGGCCAAGCAGTTCCTCTGGAGAGCCAACAACAAGGCATAGAAGCTGAGGCCTTCCACCTGATATTGCCTCCTGGTTCTGGGATTCAGAGGATTAGTGCCTGGAGGTGCCCCTCAGTCACCATGGCTACTGATGGACTTATCTTCCATCAATCCATCTAATCCCCTTTTTAAACTAATCCCCTTTTTAAACCTCAGCATGGCGAGAGGGACAAGCCTCTGAGCATGAGCTGCAGGCAAGATCCAAAGGGTCATATGGCCACTGTGTGAGCCACCCCATGGGATTGAGAACCTATCAGGAGGTGACCTTGTGGGGCTTCGTGTTTTTTTCTTCTTTGATCACTGAAATAATATTCTGCATGCTTAAATTGCAAGGCATATAAATTATATTTTATGATGTTTCTTTTATTTTTAAAACGTATATCCCACATCTCCCCTCCCCTCCCCCCCCAGTCAGGGATTTGAAGCTGCTGTTCCGTTGTTCACCCCTCCTCCACCTAAACCTCATGATAGCAGCCTTGTCAGGGTAGCTTAGGTTGAAAGACTGTGACAGGCTCAAGCTCACCTGGCAGGCTTCTTTGGTTGAGGAGGGCTTCAAACCTGGCACTCCCAGGTTAGGGATGCCAGTCTCCAAGTGGCACCTGCGGATCCCCCCAGCGGCAGCCCGACACCCCATGGCACCCTAGGAAGACTCGCTGCCTGGCGCCCCCATCACCCCCGCTCCCCCCCGCCGCTCCCCCTTCCCCGCCTCCTCCTCCCTCCCTTTGGATCCTCCCCCCCCGGTCATTTTCAATGCCGGAACCGGCTCTAGCGGTGCATTCCAGCTCTTTAAAGCCCCCCCTCCCCAGCTGAACACTTGAAACATGGCTAAAACCGTGCTCACCAGCTGTCTGGAAGAGCATCCCCCACTGCTACTGATTCCTCCCCTCCCCACTTCCTGGATGGGAGAGAGGAGTCAGTAGCAGCGAGGGTTGCCCTTGCAGGATGCTCTTCCTGAGAGCCGGTGAGCGCGCCCTGCCCCCGCGACACAGTTTTAGCCGCGTTTTGAGTGTTCGGGTGGTGGGGGGGCTATAAAGAGTCGGAATGCAGTGCTAGAGCCGGTTCTGGTGTTGAAAATGACAGGGGGGAAGGGTCCGAACTCTGAAGGGAGGGAGGAGGAGAAGCCACGGGGGGGAGGCACGAGGGCGCAGAGCCATGGGGGGGGGAGGCAAAGGGAATGGAGGGGCGGGCAGCAGCAGCAGTGGTGGCGGTAGCAGCGGGGGGCGGGGGAGGCAGGCAAACTAGGTGCTTGCCTGGGGCACCGGGAGGGGGAGTGGGGGAGCCCAATTTGCCACCCCCACCCTCCCAGTGCCCTGGGCAACCGCCTAGTTTGCCTAGCGGGAGGGCTGGCCCTGGATCCCCCATAATCAGGGGTGGAAGCCTAGCAGGAGCTCCTTTGCATATTAGGCCACACACCCCTGCTGTAGGCAATCTTCTAGGAGCTTACAAAAAAGAACCTTGTAAGCTCTTGGAGGATTGGCTACATTGGGGGTGTGGCCTAATATGCAAAGGAGTGCCTGCTAGAAGTCCACCCTTTCCCATAATTACAGCCCATCTCCAGACTACAGGGATCAGTTCCCCTGGAGGAAAAAGATGCTATGGAGTGTAGACTCTACGGCATCGTACCCCAGCGAGGTCCTTGTCCTCCTCAGGCTCCATCTATGGAGGACACAGGTTCCAATTCCCACTCATGCCAATGGACACACACCATACAGTTGTTGCAAGGACACAGCAGAAGAGAGGAGAATGACATAAGAATCTTTGGGTCCCCACTGGGAAGAAAGACAGGGTGTAATGAATTAAATAAAAAAATAAACACATTGGGGTAATAAATGAGACACGCAGGAATAGGATGTTTGAACACAGTGCATCTACAAGTAACGCACATCACCATGACACATTGTAGTCCCAACTCCCTTGAAGTCAGTGGACTTCGTAGGGTGTAAATTTGCTCAAGATGGCCATGCAACAGGTTTACAGACAGAATAAACAAGCCCTAGACCTAACACTATGAGAAAATGAACCGGGGAAATAGAAAAAAAATCTTTTTTCTTTATCACACAAGCCAATTTGCAAAGTATCAGATGCAATAAGTCCCTACAATTGTGTGGGGCAACAGAAAAGAACTCTGCCCCATCCTCCATATCTCAGCCCTTTAAATGCTTGCAAATGACTATTGTATCACCTCTCAGTTGTCTCCTTTTCAGGCTAAACATACCCAGCTCCTTCAACCTTTCCTTAAAGGACATGGTCCCCAGATGGGCATGGAATGCGAAAATGGTGGTTCATTGGTTTGCCCAAATTGGTGGTTTGTTTCATTTTTTTTTTTAAAAAAATTCTGAATGAATTGTGGTTTGTTGATTTGGGAGGCCTAGAAAGCGCTGGTGCACCACAAGCATGCCCAGCGTGATGATGTCACCTAGAAGCGACACTATCACAACAGGCACGTTTGTCTGGGGCAGCATGCCTCGTATGATAGCATAACTTCTGGGTGACACGATCGTGCTGAGCACGCCACGGCATGCGAGGAGGATCCTCCGCAGATAACGACACAGATGAACCACCCCCCAAAAAACAAGCTGATTTGTTTTGCTAGTTGTGAACAGTGTGAGTACCTGAATTGATTCGGAATGAACCGTAAATCGGCTGTTTTAGGCACAAATCGTGGTTCGTACTTTGATTGGCACCCATCCCTGCTACAGACCCCAGCTTTGTTGCCCTCCTCTGGATACATTCCAGCTTCTTCAATGGTGGTGCCCAAAACCAAACACAATACTCTAGGTGTGGTCTAACCAGAGCAGAATAAAGCGATACAGTCACTTTGCATGATCTGGACACTATACTTCTCTTGATGCAGCCCAATATAGCAGTTGCCTTTTTAGCTACCATATCACCCTGCTGATTCAGATTCAGTGTATGGACTACTAAGACCTCTGGACTCCAGCCATTTTTTTTTTTTTGCCTGTACCATTACCAAGACAAGTCTCCCCCATCCTCAATGCTGTAACTGTGCATTTGATTTTTCCTACCTAAACACAGAACTTTACATTTATCTCAGTTGGTCTGTCCTCATTCTCTCCTCCTCTTTTCTGAGTCTGAACTCCTTAAAACAGCCGGAGGGCAGGTTAGTATTTATGCCATCAATATTCCAACTCGTTTTCATTTCTAAAGACATTAGCGATAAAGAGCTCATTTTTGGTTTCATTTATTAATTTGCCATTTAATCCCCAAATGAAGACTTGAGATTCCAAGCATGGGCTCAACCTGGTTTTATTCATGGCCAATCTGCATAATTGCTTAAAATAATTTCCACTGGCATCCTGAGGGAGAGGGAGAAGTCTGGAATGAAGGAAGAAGAAGAAGAAGATATTGGATTTATATCCCGCCATCCACTCCGAAGAGTCTCAGAGCGGCTCACAATCTCCTTTACCTTCCTCCCCCACAACAGACACCCTGTGAGGTGGGTGGGGCTGGAGAGGGCTCTCACAGCAGCTGCCCTTTCAAGGACAACTTCTGCCAGAGCTATGGCTGACCCAAGGCCATGCCAGCAGGTGCAAGTGGAGGAGTGGGGAATCAAACCCGGTTCTCCCAGATAAGAGTCCGCACACTTAACCACTACACCAAACTTGTCTGTATCCTAGAGTGTTGTGTCAGCATCGTGTCAGCATCATTCCAGTGATGTTATATCAATGAGGATGATCAGGGGCCTGGAGACCCAGCTCTACTAGGAAAGGCTGAGGGACTTGGGGCTGTTCAGTCTGGAGAAGAGGAAGTTGAGGAGAGAATATGATTGCTCTCTTTAAGTATTTGAAGGGCTGTTAGAGGAGGGTGCAGAATGTAAGAGCCCCATGGCGCAGAGTGTTAGTGCTGCAGTGCTGCAGTCCTAAACTCTGCTCACGGCCTGAGTTCAATCCCTGGTGGAAGCTGGGTTTTCAGGTAGCCGACTTGAGGTTGCCTCAGTCTTCCATCCTTCCAATGTCGGTAAAATGAGTACCCAGCTTGCTGGGGGGAAAGCGTAGATGACTGGGGAAAGCAATGGCAAACCACCCCATAAAAAGTCTGTCATGAAAACATTGTGAAAGCAGCATCACCCCAGAGTCGGAAACAACCAGTGCTTGCACAGGGAACCTTTCCTTTCCTAGAGGAGGGCAGGGAGCTGTTCCTGTTGGCAGCAGAGGAGTGAGAAAAAAATTTACAGTAAGGATAGTTCAACTGTGGAATCAGCTACTTAGGGAGGTGGTGAGTTCCCCCTCACTGGCAGTCTTTAAACAGTGGCTGGAGAAACACTTGTCAGGGATGCTCTAGGTTGATCCTGCACTGAGGAGGTTGGACTAGATAGCCTGTATGGCCTCATCTGACTCTGTGATTCAATGTCACTTGGGGGTATTTGTTGGACATGACATAGCCCTTTTGAACCTCACTTTCCAATGGCCTGTCAAGGGCTGGCAGGCAACAAAGAAGGGGGCTAAGAGACCTGGGCTTCCTACTGGGTATCCTTCTGTGGGTGTTCCTAGTGGGTGTCCCATTGGATGCCAGCAAAGCAGCCCTTCCCAGTTTCCCTTCTATTGGTTGGACCTCAAAATGCATCGATCCAGCTCTTGTTGCTAGGGAAGCTTGTGAAACATTTGCCATGGGGGTGGGGGTGTTAGAACCACCCCATGCTCCTACTGGATGAGTGATGAGGTAGTTTATTAGCTAATAAACAAATGCACATTCCTGTCAATCACACAGATTTATGAGGAAGTAGTGCTTTGCCAATTTGCCCTCAAATCTGATAAACCTGACAATATGCATATACACACAGAAGAAAAACACAGGGAACCTCTGCAGCTATTAGCTGTAACTAGGCTACGTGAGGAGAACATGAAGGAGGAGGAGGAGGAGAAGACACCCTGTGAGGTAGGTGGGTCTGAGAGAGCTCTGAGACAACCGCTCTTGAGAGAACAGTGCTGAAAGAACTGTGACTGACCCAAGGTCACCCAGCTGGCTGCATGTGGTGGAGTGGGGATCCAACCTGGTTCTCCAGATTAGAGTCCATCATTCTTAACTGCTACACCAAACCGACTCTGAAATACAAAGAAATGCAGCATGTTTCCACTGGACTGGACTGTACACGGAAAGAAAATCCGCCAAATAAGCATGAGCTATTCACAAACAGATAAACATCTCACCCCCAAACTGGCGCTCCCTGGTCACAACCGGCAAGCAGAATGCAAACTGAACCAGCATAGGGCCTACTGTAAGCTACAGGAGAGTTGGCTACATCAGGGGGTGTGGCCTAATAAGCAAAGGAGTTCCTGCTACAAAAAAGCTCTGGTTTCAGGAACTTTAGACTCAAACCCTACTGAGGTGCTATGGAATGCTTATGGATATTCCCGCAGTCCCAAACTTATTTTAACTTTCAGCACAGAAGGCTGAAGGTAAGATAGAGCTATTGGTAAAAGAAAGAGCAGAGAAGGGAAGAGGTAGTCAGGGCCAGATTAAACCCTGTGGAGGCCCCTAGGCGGTCGAAATCTTGGCCCCCCCCTCGCAAATTATCTCTGAGTTGGAGCACCCACCCCACTGCCCGCGCCCCTAGGCAGTCAAACTCTGGGGGGGGGGAGGCTTGCCAATTATCTCAGAGACAGAGCGCCTGCCCCACTGCAGCATGCAGGCAACCTCAAAAGCCCCTTTGACAAAGCTGTGGGGGCAGGGCCGGATCTACATATTTTTAAGGGGGGGGGCAAAAGTAAAAAATGGCACCCCTTAGATTTCCCGTTCTGCTTCTGGGGCGGAAGTGTCCTGTGCCCGCTGCTCACCACTCAACCAGAGCCCAGACAGAGTTTTGCAAGGGCTTCCCTTTCCTCCCCGCCTGACTCGACCAAAAGTGCCTTGCAAGCCCAGAAAGTGCAGAAGCGGTTTTCTGGCTCCAGAGATGGGTTTCCCTGGGGCTGGGCTGGCAGATGGGGCAGACAGACAAAGAAGGAAACAAGGGGGAGGGGTCAGGTGAAGAGGGAAGCGGACGAATAATGAAGCAGCAATGAGGGAAGCAAGGGGGAGGGAGGGGGCGGGCGAACGAAGGGTGAAGTGATGGGGAGGAGGCGAGGCAGGCAAGCTGAGGGGAAGAGGCCGATGGAGGAAGAGGCAAACTAGCCATGGGCTGCGGGGGGGGGGGAGAAACTCGGGTGGGGGGAAAGCTGGCCCCGGAGCCCCAAAGGCATGGGGGTCCATAGGCAAGTGCCTCATTTGCCTAATTGTTAATCTGGCCCTGGAGGTAGTACAACATAGCCTAATCAGCTATTAGCCTTTTTTAAAAAAATGAGTTCATGTGTCTGAGAAAGTTGTATGTATGAGCTTTTTCACTCAGCCTAAGTATTATGGTATGGCAGCTGGCCAGTTACTGAACAGTAACGGGTTTCTGCTGCCATTTCAGACAAACCCGATTCAGTAACTGGCTGCTACCAGGATACTGTTACCTTTTCACACAGTCCTGAAGCTGTCCTGGCAGTGAGGCGTGCCTGAATAGTTTTTTACTAAGAGCAGTTCCCTCCAGTTTTCAACCCCTCCTTCCGGGTTGAAATTGCTATGGGATGCTGTGTGAAATCTGCCGTACTGATTCCAGGAGTGCTGGCCATTTTGTGCCCCTTTTTGCTGGCTGGCAGACGATCTCCAGCTTTTTTTTCTTAACCTCAGACTAAGAGCGTTATAGCGCTATAACAACATAGGGAAACATTGGAACGCTTGGGCTCCATTGAGATATCTGACTTTCTATTTTTGATATGTTGTTATAGCACTATAGTGCAATAACAATCTTAGTCCGACGTTAAGAGGGGAAAAAGTCAGAGATCACATGCCGGCTGGGAAAAAAGGGTGCAAAAATGACAGGTGCTCTCATAAGTGAGATAAAATCGAAACAGTGTGAAATGGCTTGCTTCAGACATAGAACCCTACCAGAAAGAAAATCATGTGTCTGAAACTCCCATCCCTGTCCTGGATTACTCCAGAGTGGCACAATACTGGTTTCCATTGGTAAGCGTGAAAAGCCCCTATGTGAATGGTGTGTAACTCCCATGGACGAGCATGGATGTTTTAGAAAGCCATTAATATTGATGGGGTATGTGAGCAGGAGTTTGTGTGCAAAGCTTATGTTGAGTTGCATAGAGAAAGTATTTCAAGGAAAGGTCTGAGTATATTTACACATCTCCATCTGTAAGTAATCTATTAGATATACCCCCTTGGCCCCAGCGTTGTCAGATTATCTTGGTTGGAATGATGCTACCTATTGTGGGCATGAAATCATACCCAAATTGAATTAACAGCCAATTCAGTTTGGCAAATGCTGTATGATAAGAATATCCCTGAGTACTTTCCCTCATCTATGTGAAATTAACTGGCTTTTGTGAGAGAAGAAAAGAGAACTACAGGCTGATCCAAGCTGAATTGCGATAAAAGTATTACAATAGTTGCTTGCTTCTGTTGTTGCGTTGGGCAGCTTCGGGCTACTTCTTATTGGTTGCGATAAAAGAAAAGCTTATGCTTTAATTCTGAAAAGGGACTTTTATTTAGTGTGTGATTCTTTGCTACAACTATACAAAATTCTGTCACTTTTTTTTTGGTTCTCATTTCTGGACTTTTTGTTTTTAGTGTTGTTTTGTTTTGTTTTGTTTTTGCAATTTTGCTCTTCCTGCGATTGTCATAATTTTGATGGTATATCTTTTTGCAAATAGGAGATGAAAACCAATTTCACGTTGTCAATAATAAGAACGTTCACACCGGGGGGGAAAAAAGATCCAATTTCACTGTGAAATGGGCCTGCATTTTCCTGTACTCTAAATAGCTGCGTACTCCACAGTGTGTTCTGAAATTGCCAGGGCATATTGGTGCCTCCTAATGTATTTCCTTTGGTAAATGCTGGGAGTTGTAGCTCATCATTCTCTATAGCTGGACATGCCTCAGTACCGTTCAGAGTACAGTCTTACATTGTTATCCACAGAATGATGGAGAGATGACATCTCTTTCACAATGCTACCCCAAAGGCTTTAGTTATAATGCTGCTCCATACCAAGGTTGCCAGATCTAACCTGGCCATTGGCAGGGATGGGGAGATAAAGATGCCAGATCCAGGCTGGGGAACTCCTAGAGATTTGGGGATGGAGCCTGGGGAGGACAGGGACTTCAGTGAGGAACAATGCCATAAAGTCCACCCTCAAAAGCATCCATTTTCTCCAGGGGAACTGATCTTTGTATTCTGGAAATGAGCTGCAATTCCAGGGGATCCCCAGACCCCACCTGGAGACTGGCATCCCTGTTCCATACAGCTAGAAAGACATTTGGCTAGGGGATAGAATCTGGGCAGTTGAGTCAGGATTAGGGTTGCCATTTTAGGGGTGGAGGCTGAGGATGCTAGGGTTAAGAGAGGGGAGGGACCTCATCAGGGCATTATGCCCTAGAGTCGACTCTCCAAAGCAATCATATGATTTCCCCAATCTGGAGATTATAGGCGTCCTGATGGGAGAGTTGAAAAATTGTGTATCAACTCTATTTCTACCATATTCTCTAGGCCAGGGATGTCAAACATGCAGCCTGGGGGCCAAATCAGGCCCCTGGAGGGCTCCTATCAGGCTCTTGAGAAACTGGCTATCATCTGCTTCCTTCTGTTTCTCTTTTGCTTCCTTCTCCATAACAGCTTGCTTTGCAAGGCTTGCTCAATCGCACAGGAGGTTCAGAGCAAAACCTCTATTTTCTCCATTGGCTGAGGCTCCTCCCTTGGGGAGGAAGTGGGGAGGCAGAGCTTACTTTGCCAGGCTCTCTCAGTCACACAGCAGAGCTACTGAACCAAGCCTCTCTTCCTTCTATTGACTGAGGCTCCTCCCCCTCCTGGTCCCCTGGGGAAGGAAGGAAAGAGCTAGAGTTTCCTTTGCCCAGTTCCCTGGATCACGTGGGAGAGATACAAAGAAAGCACCTTTAAGACCAACAAATGCTAATTTTAAGCATGTTTAAAGTTTTTTTTAAAAAAAATCTTTAATTGTTTTTGTCTGTGTCCTTTATAATGTTTATAACTTTGCTACATGGCCTGGCCCAACATGGCCCGGCTCGACAAGGTCTCATATACATCTGATCCAGCCCTCATAACAAATGAGTTCTACACCCCTGCTGTAGCCAGTCATTACCTTCTTCTCCACAGTGCCTCTCTGGCTCTACTCCTGGAGTAAGGTCCACTGTCATCCCGGGCGCCTGGGATCAGCCCTCAGTTTCTATCATCCCGTCATGACTATCCTTCTCTTCTTGCATGTGATTGTTTGGTATTCTGATCATTAGTGGCTTTATAATTGTGTAAATAAATACATGGCTAGGAGAAATTGCATTGTGTCTTAAATCATTTCTGTGGGTAAACACCCTGCAGGGTATCCTTGAACTTTTAAAAGTAAGTACCACTCTATATACTTGAGTAGCATTGGTGATATCCTCTGTCTCCTCCCAATCAATGTTCATTTTCTTGATTCTCAAGAGATGGCTAAGGGAATCCACCACTCTATATTTAGAGTCCCATCGGTGAATTTTCCCTCTGGACTTGCAAACTAACATGGGAGTCTTATAAGTTTGTAGTACCAAGTGTTGTTCTTGAAAGCTGATGGGAGGCTCGTATCTAGGGAGTGGGGGGGTCTCCAAAGCATTTTCTTGGTCATCTGGAGATCAAATGTAATAGTGGGAGATCTCTAGATGCCACTTGACATTGGCAAACGTAGTCAGGATATAACTTGCATGCTCAGAAGACAATCTGGAGAACCTGAGAGATCAGGGAAGAAGCAGGATCAACTAATGGACAAGCTGAGGTAGAACTCAGAAGGCTCTTAAGGCTGGTACCTAGTCAATCAATCTACCAGTGATTATAAATAAACGCAATGTGTTTTTAAAATGTCTTACCATTTAAGGCCATATTACTGGTAAATAGACTTAAATGAACTGGGCCTGGTGGGGCTGCTGGCCTCACTACTACAGAAAGACATTAATTTCAAGAGTGTACTACAGGTGGTGGGACGCAAGCTTAAAGCTGCATGATGAACCTCTTCTTTTAATCCTGTCAGCGTATGGCTGTGACTGAAGACATCACCTCATTTACAGAGAACTTTAAAAGTCTGAATTCAAGGCTGTCCATGAATGTGTGAGGCCTAGGCCAAGCGGTTCTCCTCACTCTTCCAGGGACAGGCTCTGCCTGAATGATGGAAATGTATGGCCTGGATGGTAGACTCTGTCAGTCAAACCCTGAGCCTGCTTGTGGGGAGGGCAGGATCTCTCTCTCGGCTTGACTTCGCGAACGAAGATTTAAGAAGGGTGCAGTAGTCCACGTCTGCTGCAGGCTCGCTGGTGGCTGACAAGACCAATGCGGGACAGGCAGATCCGGCCACAGTGGCTGCAGGGAAAAGTCTGATTTGGGGTTGGTGCTGTAGCAGTGTGATTCTTCCTCAATCTCCTTTTGTCCTCAAGACCAGCTATGCGTGCGTTCTCAAAGGAAGAGACAGCCTGGTGGATGGTGTGCCTCCATGTTTTGCGATCTGAGGCTAGGTCACACCACTGGTGATGGTTGATGGGACAGGTGCCAAGGGATTTCTTCAAGGAGTCCTTGTACCTCTTCTTTGGTGCCCCTCTATTTCAACGGCCGGTGGAAAGTTCGCCATACAGAGCAATCTTGGGAAGGCGGTGGTTTTCCATCCTAGAAATATGCCCTGCCCAGCGCAGCTGCGTCTTCAACAGCAGTGCCTCGATGCTTGTAACCTCCGCCCTTTTGAGGACTTCAGTGTTGGTCACAAAGTCACTCCAGTGGATGTTGAGGATGGTGCGAAGGCAGCGCTGATGAAAGCGCTCAAGGAGTCGCAGGTGATGACGGTATAAAACCCACGATTCGGAGCCGTAGATGAGGGTTGTCATCACAACCGCTTTGTAAACATTGATCTTTGTGCCTTTTTTCAGATGCTTGTTGCTCCACACTCTTTTGTGCAGTCGGCCAAATGCACGGTTTGCCTTTGCCAGCCTGTTGTCAATCTCCTTGTCGATCTTGGCCACTCGTCTCCGAGTGGGAGACGAGTGCAGCATCATCAGCAAACAGTAGCTCTTGGATAAGTTTTTCCATTGTCTTGGAGTGAGCCTTTAGTCGCCTCAGGTTGAACAGGCTGCCATCAGTGCGATAGTGGATGTAGACACCATCGTCATCATCTAGATCTACTGTGGTTCTTTGAGGCATCATGCTAAAGAAGATCATAAAGAGAGTTGGCGCGAGAACGCAGCCTTGCTTTACACCTGTGCCTATTGGGAAGGGCTCCGAGAGGTCGTTGCAGTGTCTGACTTGGCCTCGCTGGTCTTCATGTAGCTGGATGATCATGCTGAGGAACCTTGGGGGACATCCTAAACATTCCAAGATTTGCCACAGGTCTTTCCTGCTAATGGTATTGAAAGCTTTGGTAAGGTCGACAAAAGTCACATATAGACCCTTGTTCTGTTCCCTGCATTTCTCTTGGAGCTGCCTGAGAACAAATACCATGTCGGTGGTGCTCCTGTTAGCTCTGAAGCCGCACTGGCTCTCTGGGAGGAGTTCTTCTGCAATGGTGGACACCAGTCTGTTCAGGAGTATTCTGGCAAGGATTTTGCCTGCGATGGAGAGCAGGGTTATCCCCCGGTAGTTGGAGCAGTCTGACTTTTCCCCTTTGTTCTTGTGTAGAGTGATGATGATTGCATTGCGAAAGTCCTGTGGTAGTTTGCCTTGTTCCCAGCAGGTGACAAGTACTTTGTGAAGTGTGCTATGTAGTACTGTGCCCCCATGCTTCCAGATCTCTGGTGGGATTCCATCAACTCCCGCTGCCTTGCCACTTTTCAGTTGCTTGATGGCTTTAACAGTCTCTTCTAGGGTGGGGATCTCATCCAACTCTTGTTTTCACTGGTTGAAGTGGGGTGAGGTGGATTGCTGAATCTTGAACTACGCGGTTGGCACTGAAGAGAACCTGAAAATACTCCGACCACCGGTTCAGTATGGATGCCTTGTCTGTGAGGAGCACTTGGCCGTCTGCACTATGCAAGGGACTCTGAGCCTGATATGATGGGCCATATACTGCCTTCAGGGCTTCGTAGAACCCTCTTAAATCACCAGTGTCTGCACACAGCTGGGTTCTCTCTGCAAGCTTGGTCCACCACTCGTTCTGAATGTCTCGAAGCTTGCGCTGGAGGTTGCTATATACAGCGTGAAAGATTGCTTTTTTCCTGGGACAGGAGGGCTGAGCAAGATGTGCTTGGTAGGCATAAATAAATAGACATTTTCCCCAGCCAGGAACTACAAGCAAATAGGTCAATTTTACATTGTCGGAATCTTGTAAACAGTTTGAAACCTACTGACATAGTGCAGTTATCTGTTGCCATCTTGACTGTCTCTCTCCACAGCACAGTTGTAAGGCTTGAGTTTGAGTCCCTTTTCTGCCATACAAGCTGCCTGGGTGACTTGGACTAATCTGTCAGCCAAAACCTACATCACAGGGAGCCATGGATGCTACACTGAGCTCTTTGGAGGAAGAGCCATGAAGCTCACTGGATGACCTTGGGATAGCCACTCTTGTTCCAGACAACCTACCTCAGTAGGGCTTAGGGTTGCCAGCCCCCAGGTCCCAGTGAGGGATCCCCCAGGTTTGGGGGCTCCTCTCCACTGTAGACCATCTGGCTGATGGGGGGGGGACCTTCCCCTAAACAAGGATGTCACCTCCCAACATCCCCATGTGATGACATCACCCAGAAGTGACAGCATCATATTGGGGATGTCACATGGGGGACACTTTAGTTTTTGGACAAACTCAATGGCTTAAGCTCAGTTTAACCATAAAGTTTGCCCCAAAACCAGAGTATACCCTGCACAATGGTATCACTTCCAGGTGAAGTCACCATATTGGGGATATTGTGCAAAATCCTCACTCCGGAACACTCTTCAAATCCCTTCACCACATGGGCAAGGTGGCCAGACTACCCTAATAGGGCTGCCAAGCCCCTGTGGGGGCATTTCCTGCTGATACTCAGAGCGGTAATGGGAGAAAAAACAAAGAAATAAAAAAGACTGTCAGCCCAACAGCATAATGTCACTTCTGAGGGGAAAACCAGAAGTGAAGTCAGTCCCCTTCAGGAATCACCAAAAACTCTATGGCTGCACCAAAGATTTCCCAGCAATCCCTAGAGAGGTGTGACATCACTTCCAGATTTTTCCTGGAAGTGACATCACATCATCACTGACTGCAGTGACATCACACCATCGCTGACTGACACCATCATGCCTGACAGACTTCACAGGGCTGTTGAGAGAAGGGGAGAAGCTCCTTGGGTGAAGGCAGGATAAAAACGAATAGAGAGATTTTATTGAGGTAAAAGTTCCAGGATAATAATTTCTTTGCATCAGAGAGCAGTTTAAATATCTGACTTCCTGTTCCTCCATCACTGTAGTGCAAAAGAATTTTAAAAAGCTGTCAGTGCATGGGGATGGGGCGGGAGGGGGGGGGAAGAAAGGGTACAAGAAAGATGCTAATGACTCCAGCTTCTTCCTTTCCCAATAATGAACGTGATTAATAATAAACTCTACTCAAAACATTGTGTCTCCACAAAGTCTAGTGCAGTGTCTCTGTCATCCCTTAGCATGTGCTGTTGTTAATTATAAGCCAGAATGAATCATTAGAGTTATAACCTGATTCTCTAATGACTTCCCTATAAATCTGTTGTTTTCATCAGAGGTCAAATTGATGACCACTGAGAATGAATATTAATTTGGCAAACCGCTCCTGGAGGAATTTTGTAATACTTGCAAAAAAAACCCAGATATCTTAAGTGCTTTTGACTTTTATGGAACATGCTCACCATGGTAAAGGACAGGAATTAGGATTGTGAATAGGGATGGATATTTGCATGCCTGTCTCTGGTTCTGACCTTGTTGCATCTTCAGAAACAGAAACAAAAAAAATGCAAAGAACAGGGACTGCCTGACAATCGAATGGTTTCCTGCTGTCCTCCTGGGCTCCTAAGTGATAGTCTGTCTATCTCTGGTTTTCACTACTTTTTAGGCTGCCTCTGTCTTGTGCATGGTAGTATATTCAAAGGGAATGAACATATACATTGTTATGCACTGGACTTGATGTTCAGTGGGTAGCTTTTGCATGCACCTGGGCTACTGCAGGAACTCTGAGATAACTGATGAGTTGGGCTCTAATTGGGAACCAATGACCAATTATGGCACAAAGCTTGACTTGACTGTTGTGATTTGGTATGGGGATCTGGGGGGTGGTTCTTGTGCATGTATATAAGCGGGGTCATGGCCCCGCCATTTTGTCTTAGAATGTAGTTCTCAATAAAGCTTGTTCCTGTTTTGAACATTTATGCATCAAACCCAGTATTTAACACACATGAATACATGCATTTGCTTTCTAGCGAATTAGACTACTGGTCCATCAAGGTCAGTATTGCCTACTCTTGACCACCAGCAGGTCTCCAGGGTCTCTGGCTGAGGTCTTTCAGATTACCTACTACCTGTTCCTTTTCATGTAAGAGACCAGGGATTGAATTTGGGGCCCATTGCATGTCAAGAAGACAATCTTCCACTGAGTCAGAGTCAGTCCGCAAGTCCCTGAGCAGCTATGTGGAAGCAAA
Source organism: Heteronotia binoei (assembly GCF_032191835.1). Taxonomy (NCBI): domain Eukaryota; kingdom Metazoa; phylum Chordata; class Lepidosauria; order Squamata; family Gekkonidae; genus Heteronotia; species Heteronotia binoei. Next base: position 26,694,584 of record NC_083224.1, on the reverse strand, counting down.
ACTGGTGATCTTCCACCAAACATAGGACAACTACTGAACGTACTCAAAATGGCTAAGGTAAACTCATATCTGTAACTTGCAGCCAATTCTCCAGCCAAGCCACCCAAGCAAGAAAGAGGTTCACTATGAGGAGGGTGATGACATATCACGGGGATTCTGTTGTTAGCCGCCCTGAGCCTGTTTCGGCAGGGAGGGCGGGATATAAATGCGAGAAATAAATAAATAAATGAAATTCTGCTCATGGACAGCCATCAGCTGTTCAGAAGGTGACAGGCATTGCCTTCTGGACTTGCATAGCTGCAGCAGCTCAGCTCGGTCCCAGTCAGAGTTATCATGAGAGAAGTCAAAGGATCCCCTTGCTTAGGGCATCCAATGAAGCTCATAGGCAGTAGCTTCAGGACCAACAAAAGCAGGGCTTTTTTTTGTAGCAAAAACTCCTTTGCATATTAGGCCACACACCCCTGATGAAACCAGTCCTCCAAGAGCTTACAGTAGGCCCTGTAAGAAGAACCCTATAAGCTCTTGGAGGATAAGCTACATAAGAGGGGTGCGGCCTAATATGCAAAGGAGTTCCTGCTACAAAAAAAGTCCTGGACAAAAAGGAGATATTACTTTACACAGAGAGTGATGAAAATGTGGAATTTGCTGCCAGAAGATGTTGTGAAGGAAAAGGGGTTAATGGAAGAGAAATCTGTCAATGGCTACTAGCCATGGTGACTGAGGGGAACCTTCAGAATCACCAGGCTTCTGAATCACAGTGTCAGGAGGCATCATCATCATCATCATCAATAATAATAATAATAATTTGATTTCTCTTCTGCCACTCCCAGAAGTGGACTCAGGGTGGGTTGCATCATTAAGGTTCTAACCATAGACCAGTTTTAAAACCACAATACAGTAAAATCACAAAACAATAATAAGATGGCGTTTTATCAACATCAGGGGAACATCTCAGCTTTTATGTCCTGCTGTTGACCATCCAGAGGAACTGGTTGGCTGCTGTGTGAGACAAGATGCTGGACTAGATGGACCGCTGGTCTGATCCAGCAGGGCTCTTCTTAGGTTCATATGAAGGCCCTCAGGCTCTAATGCCCTATTGCTGGCCGTCCAGAGGAAATGGTTGGCCACTGTGTGACAGGATGCTGAACTTGATGGACTACTGCTCTGATGCAGCAGAATTCTTCTTCTGTTGTAACGCCTCCTAAAATTAAACCAAGACAGTATAGACAGTAGTGGCATGTTTTAGAATTAATGATGAGTAAACTTCCCAGGGTTTAAAACTATGTGCAAGTCAAGCTTTCATGTTTCAAAAGCGCCTTATTAAAAACTGTTTAAAGTTGTCTAAAGTGCTCATATATAATCCAATAGTGTAGCCGACTATATTGGAAACCTGCAAAGTAGATAGAGAACAATGGAACTGATCGATACACACATCTAAGTAGTCTGAGAACTTTTCAGCCCAATATACTTCAGAACTCACCCAGGGAAAAAAAAAAAGAGAGAGAGACGTTTCTACCAACTGGTCTCCAGCAGCTGAATAATTAGAGACAAACGGGATGTTTTTTTGGATTTACCCACATTTCATTACTGGGGAGAAAGAAAATATATATTGACAGATGAATTATGAGAATAATAAAACCCTTGAAAATGATTGTACCAAAATGATCTCATATGAGCTCATATAGATTTATTTTCCCACAAAGATAACAAATAGTATCATCCTGTGAGGCACACTCATGTTTCATTATAGCAAGAGCCAAAGAAAGTTTGGGCTCTCTCTCCCCCTTATCTTGTTTGCCAAGTCCTAGACGAGAAGAACTTGTTATATCCTCTTTGGCCAGATCTAAATGAAGGAGCCAGAGCAACCCTCCCCTTCAAATCAGATTAAATGCCAGAAGAGTAATACTGTTGCCCTTTAGAATAATAAATCATAAGTACGTTTGGGATTGGAAGGTTGGGACAAGAGATGTATATACGATCTTCCAGAGAAAATATGTGTGCCGAGGGATTTTTGAAATGAAGATCATTGTGGGCAAGCATTGGGACAGAATCACTGTGGTCACTTGAGCTAAGCCGAAATCAAAATAGTTGTCCACTTAGCCAGCACTTCTTAGGTCTAAAAATAATGTACATAACCTTTCAGTTACCACTTTGGGGGTTATAATAGTTTATAGAGTGTTTGGTTCAGTTTGAGCTGAGAATTATTTAAAATCTTCATTCATTCATTCAGACAGGCAGGAGGGAAGAAGAAGAGATGAATGCTATTGCCCATTTGCTGATGGTCATCTAGGATGTATATGAAAGGTGGGAGAGAGTCCTGGGCAGGGCTTTTTTTGTAGCAGGAACTCCTTTGCATTTTAGGCCATACACCCCTGATGTAGCCAATCCTCCAAGAGCTTCCAGGGCTGCTAATACAGGGCCTACTGTAAGCTCTTGGAGGATTGGCTACATCAGAGGTGTGTGGCCTAATATGCAAAGGAGTTCCTGCTACAAAAGAAGAAGAAGACTGCAGATTTACACCCTGCCCTTCTCTCTGAATCAGAGACTCAGAGCAGCTTCTGAATCAGAGACTCAGCCGCCCTGAGCTCGCTTCGATGGGGTAGGGCGGGATATAAATCAAATGAAATAAATAAATAAGCTTACAATCTCCTATATCTTCTCCCCCCACAACAGACACCCTGTGAGGTGGGTGGGTCCGAGAGGGCTCTCACAGCAGCTGCCCTTTCAAGGACAACTCTGGCAATAGCTATGGCTAACCCAAGGCCATTCCAGCAGCTGTAAGTGGAGGAGTGGGGAATCAAACACGGTTCTCCCAGGTAAGAGTCCGCACACTTAACCACTACACCAAACTGGCTCTCCAAACTGGTGCATACCTGAAATGACATCATTTCACTGTGACATCACAGCAATGCTGTAGTATTTGGGCGTAAACTCCATGGTAAAAACAGTGTCTACCAGAAGAATTTTGACCAAATGCAACCTCATGTAAGCCAAATACATCATGTTAGCCACAACATCGCTAACATGATGATGTCAGTTCTGGTGCGTGCTGGAAATGACATTGCCACATCCCTGGCAACGTAACCTCGGCCTCCCTCCCTCTCCTGGTAAGTCCCCCCAGCCAGCCAGCTGATTGGGGGGTGAAGCCTGGCATTGGAGGATCCTCCACCTTCACCATGGAGGCTGAGAACCCTAGGGGGATCCCCTGTATCATAGGCCAGTCTGTTAGCTGCTGTGGCTGCCATCCTAAGATTACTTTAGGGGAGTGAGCCCTGTAGAATCCTATGGACACTTCTTAGTAGACCTGGTTAGGATTGCTCTTGATGCCACCTTAGTTCTCTATAAGGTTGCCAACTTCCAGATAGGGCCTAGAGAGCTTCCAGAATTACAGCTGATCTCCAGAGAAACGACGACTGAGGGGTGACATGATAGAGGTGTACAAGATTATGCATGGGATAGAGAAGGTAGAGAAAGAAGTACTTTTCTCCCTTTCTCACAATACAAGAACTCGTGGACATTCAATGAAATTGCTGAGCAGTCGTGTTAGAACTGATAAAAGGAAGTACTTCTTCACCCAAAGGGTAATTAACACATTAAATTCGCTGCCACAGGAGGTAATGATGGCTGCCAGCATAGAAAGCTTCAAGGGGGAATTGGATAAACATATGGAGCAGAGGTCCATCAGCGGCTATTAGCCACAGCATATTGATGGAACTCTCTGTCTGGGGCAGTGATGCTGAGGCTTCCCAACCCTCCCGCCCTGGCGGGGGACCCCAGGATTTCCACCCTCTTCCCCCGCTCCCCAAAAAAAACAGAAGCGGGGGGAGGGGGGAAATGGCGGCGGGGAGCATGGTGAGCTGCCTGATCCTGGGTGCCGCGCCGCTGCCGCCCCCTCCCCGACCACTGCAGCTGCTCCTCCAAGTTGGGCCCAGGCTGAGCCCATCTCGGAGGAGCAGGCAAAACCAGAGAAGGGAGGGCGAGGCAGGCCAGGAGCATGGCGAGCAGCGAATCCGGGCCCTTCTAGGACCCGGACTTGCGGCCCACCACGCCCCCGGCCCGCCTCCACCCCCCCCACTTCCACCCCAGAGGCGGAGTGGGCGAGGCCGTCGCGCCGCTGCCGCCTCTTCTCTGCTCGCCGTGGCTGCTCCTCTGAGATGGGCTCAGCCTGAGCCCATCTTGGAGGAGCAGCCACGGCGAGCGGAGATGAGGCCGCCGCGCTGCTGCCGCCTCTTCTCCACTCGCCGTGGCTGCTCCTCCGAGATGGGCTCAGCCATGGCGAGCGGAGAAGAGGCGGCAGCTGCGGGGCAGCTCGCCACGCTCCCCGGCACCATTTTCCCCCTCCCCCTAGCTCCATCCCAGTGTCTCCTGGCTCCACCCCCAAAGTCCCCAGATATTTCTGGGGTTGGACTTGGCAACCCTAGTGATGCTTTGTATTCCTGATGCTTGGAGGGGCAACAGTGGGAGGTCTTCTGGTGTCCTGGCCCCACTGATGGACCTCCTGATAGCACCTATTTTTTTTTTTACCACTGTTTTTTTTTTTTTGCCACTGACACAACATGGCTTCTCTTGTGTTCTTATGTTCTTATGACTGCAGAGACCAGTTCCCCACTGGAGGAAATGGCTGCTTTGGAGGCTGGATTCTATGGCATACTCTGCTGAGGTCCCTTTCCAAACCCCACCCTCTCCAGGCTCCGCCCCCAAATTTCCAGGAATTTCTCCAACTGGAGCTGGCAAGCCTAGTTCTAGAACCTTAGGGACCGTCTCTTCCCATATACTCCCCAGAGGGTGCTTCGATTCGGTTCACAAAATCTACTGGTAATCCCCAGGCCGAAGGAGGCCAAACTGAAGGTCACCAGGGAAAGGGCCTTTTCGATTGCTGCTCCCCATTGGTGGAACCAACTCCCAGAGGAAATGCAGGCCTTGCGGAATCTTGGTCAGTTCCACAGGGCCTGCAAAACTCTCTGCTTCCAGCTGGCCCTTAATTGATACGGCACCTACATCATAGATGGAATACCGTCGCACTGTAAAATCTAACAAGATAATATCTAGATCTGAGCACTAAATGATATGTTGTTTTAATCTCTAAATATATAATTTTATAGAATGTATTATTTTATAATATGTATTGTTTTAATTCTGTGAGGTTTTATGCTGTGAGCCGCCCTGAGCCTGCTTCAGCGGGAAGGGTGGGATACAAATAAAATAAATTAAAAAATCAAATAAAATGGTCCTTGCTTCTGATCCTGAGGTTCCCAATGCAAATAAATAATTAAAGTAAAAATTAAAAAATTAAAGAGATGATTGATTTTTTGATTGCACTTTATATATTTAAGTACTGGTTTGTTTGATTTTGATGTGTGCCAATAAAGATACTGGCTGACTGACTGGTTCCCAATGCAAGCCCTGGAAGAAGTTTCAAAACTCGTGATTTTGCAAGGGGCTTAAAACCTGTACTAGTGTTGCCAACTCCAAGTCAACTAGTATCTGGGGACTTTGGAGGTGGGGCCAGGAGACTTTTGGGGTGGAGCCAGGAGCAAGGTTGTGACAAGCATGATTGAACTCCAAAGGGAGTTCTGGCCATCACATTTAAAGGGACCACACACCTTTTAAATGCCTTCCCTCCACTGGAAATAATGAAGGATGGGGCACCTTCTTTGGGGGTTCACGGAACTGGGCCCCATGATCCAATCCTTTTGAAACTTGGAGGGTGTTTTGAGGAGAGGCTCCAGATGCTATGCTGAAAATGTAGTGCCTGTGCCTCAAATAACAGCCACCCAGAGCCCCAGATACCCATAGATCAATTTTCCATTATACACTATGGGAATTGGTCTCCATGGGGAATAATGGAGTGCCGGGCAGACATTCCACCCCCTCCCCCTGCTTTCTGATGATCCTGAAGTGGGGGGAGGGCCTCCAAACAGGGGGATCCCCTGCCCCCACCTGGGGATTGGCAACCCTAGCCTGCACTTCCATCCCTGATCTACCTGCCTTGCCATCAACCCTTCCCCTAAACAATGAGGGCCATTTTGTCAGACTAAATTGGCACAGTCCCATTGACTTCATTTAAGCCTCGTTTGCTGGCTTGTTTGACATCAGCACAGCTGTAGCCATTTGCTTCATTAGCAGTCGTTTGTAGGTAAACAGCCTTTTCAAGTCAAAGGATTGAACTTCAGGAAGGAGGGGGGAGGGAAGGAGAGCAGATTAGCCTTTTTTGTTATTTATTTATCTTATTTTACCTGTTAAGGTGATCCTTCTGGGACATGCTCCGAAGCAGCTTTGATCCCAATTATACTCTCCTGCCAAACGTGAAATGACGGAATTGTTGATTGTATATAGATAATTGGGAACCTTGACACTAATTGAGTTGAACAGCATCCAATGTCTCTACCTAAACTGAGGAATGTAAGAAAGCAGAAGGGGTAACCTTGACGGCAGGTGAAATTTGCCAGCTCTTCTCATTTAAATGGCTGAGATCTAGGCCATCATTTAGCTTCAGGGACTGGAAAGTGCCACTGCGATTGGTTACTGCTAGTTACAGCTTCTCCTACGAACATCCTTGGCCTTCATTTACCAAAACTCATTGACCCAAACGTGAGTCAAATAAATCGGGCCGATAATTTGCAGTGCAATCACAAGGGCATTGTCCTGGTCAAAACTACCGGTGGCCTTACCTACCCCTTGCATACTCATAGAATCACAGAGTTGGAAGGGACCTCCAGGGTCATCTAGCCCAACCCCCTGCACAATGCAGGGCATTCACAAATACCACCACCACCCCTAAATTCACAGGATCTGCATTGCTGTCAGATGGCCATCCAGCCTCTGTTTAAAAGCCTCCAAAGGAGAGCCCACCACCTCCCGAGGAAGCCTGTTCCACTGAGGAACCACTCTAATTGTTAGGAAGTTGTTCCTAATGTTGAACTGGAAACTCTTTTGATTTAATTTCAACTCATTGGTTCTGGTCCTACCTTCTAGGGCCACAGAAAACAATTCTGCACCATCCTCTATATGACAGCCCTTCAAGTACTTGAAGATGGTGATCATATCATCTCTCAGCCACCTTCTCTCCAAGCTAAACATCTCAGTCTCTCGGCTTGACTTCGCGAACGAAGATTTAAGAAGGGTGCAGTAGTCCATATCTGCTGCAGGCTCGCTGGTGGCTGACAAGACCAATGAGGGACAGGCAGATCCGGCCACAGTGGCTGCAGGGAAAAGTCTGATTTGGGGTTAGTGCTGTAGCAGTGTGAATCTTCCTCAATCTCCTTTTGTTCTCAAGACCAGCTATGTGTGCGTTTTCAAAGGAAGAGACAGCCTGGTGGATGGTGTGCCTCCATGCTTTGCGATCTGAGGCTAGGCCAGACCACTGGTGATGGTTGATGCGACAGGTGCCAAGGGATTTCTTCAAGGAGTCCTTGTACCTCTTCTTTGGTGCCTCTCTATTTCGATGGCCGGTGGAAAGTTTGCCATACAGAGCAATCTTGGGAAGGCGGTGGTTTTCCATCCTAGAAATATGCCCTGCCCAGTGCAGGAAGTGCCGCAGCTTCTGTGTAGCAAACGTAAACTGGGTTTTAGCGGTTTATGTTTGCTAGGCAAAAGCTGCAGCACTTCCTGTAACTCTGGCGCAGATGGTGCGAAATCCGACCGGACGCTGTGGAGGGAACAGGATTGTGACTGCGAGGTTAGCTGTGTGCGAAAACGGTAAAAAACAACCAAAGAAGCTCTGAGTGTCAAAAGCTCATACTACAAAAATTCCGTGGGTCTCTAAGGTGCTATAAGAAGTGCTTGTCCCTTGATATCAAACCCGTCTTGGTATGTTTATTTTTCATGGGAATTTGATATTTTATGAGTTTGGGGAAGGAGTATTTGTTATCACTTTCACTTCTGGTGGAGACAGTTGCAAAGCAGCCCTGCTGGCCCACTGCATTGTTCTTTACTCACTTAAAACTTTTACGGGACTAAACATGAAGTACCTGCAAGTTGGAAGGAATTGACTAGATGGGTAAGCAAATGACTCCATTCTGCCTGCTGTTTGCGGACAGGAAAACTCTGAAAAAATACTTTGCTTCCCAAACATCCAAATATAGGGTGAACCTTCCAGTGGAATGCATTTCTCCACTAGGGATGTGCATTCGGTTCGGCCGAGCCGTATTTACAGCCGAATCAGTGCTGATTCGGCCGCATACGGAATAGCCTGCAGCCGACTTCCATAAGCGCCCATTATACGGCAGCCGAATAGGCTCGCTGTGTAGTTACGAATAGCTATTCGTAAGCAAACAGCTGTCAATTCAAAACAAAAGGCGACAATTAGCTTCTGGAGCTTCAAAGGAGCTGCTTTGGCGCCTTTAGTGGCTTCTTCCCACCTCTGCCTTAACCTCCCTGGGATCAGGGAGGGGGGGAGGGGGAAGAGGAGCCCCAGCAGCCAATCTAAAGCATGCATTTGCAAAATGCATTGCAAATGCATGCTTTGAAGGGCTTTCTAAGGAGTCTTCCCTTCCTGGCTGACTCCTCCATGCTGTGTGTGAGAGATTGCTTAAGCTGCTGCCTGCTGCAGCTCTCTCACTCAGACTTCCCTGGAAGACAAGGTAAGACACTCTTTGGGTTCTTGTTTTTATTTATTGTTGGTAAAAGGACTTTTTTTAAAGACTTAGAGTCCCTTTACTTATCCAGATTTGGGTGGTGGTGGGGTAGCTTATTTGGGGGTTTCTGCTTGGGGAGGGGGCCTGGGGTGGGGGGTTTTGCCAATTTGCCCATATCTTAATTTAGTGAGAGGACTTTTAAAAGTGCAGTGTCCTTTTACTTCTCCTGATTTGGGTGGCTTGGATTTCTTGGGGTTAGGGTGAAGGGTTTTCTGGGGGGGAGGGGGTGGCAAAGTTCCTGTATTGTTAAAAGTTAATTTTTTACTGTTTTAAAAGTATTCAGTGTTTGATTTGTTGCTGCTGTGCTGTGTTGTGCTGTTACTCTTTTCTTTGGGTTCTTGGGGCGGGTGCTGTTTGGCCTAATTTCCATTGTTTAAAAGGCCACTTTTGTCCCCCTTTTCTTGTTGGTGAAAAGGCCACTTTTTTTAACACTTGGCCTTTTGTGATTCTGCTGGTTTTGTTTTGGTTTTTTAAATTGCCTCTAGTTGGTGTGGGGGTTGGTGAGGGTGTGTGTGGGCTGGGTCACTTTCTTGTTTTTATAGAGTAGGTTGTGTGTTCTGTGGCAGGGAAGCTGGCACCTGGGTGAGAGACCCAGAACCAGCAGGCTTTTTGTGGTTGGCCAGCTCTCCCCTTGTTATTTGGGGCAGGGCTGGAGAGCTGGCATCTGTAGATTGTGTGTTCTGTGGCAGGGAAGCTGGCACCTGGGTGAGAGACCCAGAACCAGCAGGCTTTTTGTGGTTGGCCAGCTCTCCCCGTGTTGTTTGGGGCAGGGCTGGAGAGATGGCATCTGGGTTTGCTGCAGCCAGGTCTGCAGAGCAGACCTTGAGCAGATTGTGTTTTGTGTGGCAGTGACGTTGGCAACTGGGTTTATATTGGTGCCAGGCCTGCAGGCCCAGGGTTCATAGATTAGATAGAGGGATGTAGTGCATTTGGGGCCTATAGAGATTCTCTGGTGTGAAGTTAGGTTTGGCTTTGGGTGCCCCAGGAATTGGACCCCCTGGTCCAATTTTTTTTGGCCTTGTGGGTTTTGTGTGGGACAGTGCCCTGAAGCTGCACAGCAGTTTGGGGGGCTCTCCTCAAAACCTCCTGCTCCCCAGAGCCACACTTCCCATGACAATTGCAGTGAGGAAGTGGCTCTAATTGGTTTTTTCTCACCATTGGGAGCAGTGTTCCTTTTGGGGTGCCCACGGATGGGTGCTGTCTTTTGAGGCCAGAGGGGTTGCATGCTGGGGAGTCCCCTGAAGCTGCCCTGCAGTTTTGGGGCCTCTCCCTCAAACCCCCCTCCGGCCAGAGCCACTTTCCCCACAGCAATTGTAGTGGAGGAAGTGGCTAATTGGGCTTTCCCCATCATTGTTGGCAATGGGCCTTTTGGGGAGCCCAAAGACAGGGACCCCCTGGCCCAATCTTTTTGGGACTTGGGGAGGTTGGAGGGGAGAGTCCCCTGCAGGTCCCCTGCAAATTTGGGGGCTCTCCCTCAACCCCCCCCCCTCCAGGCGGCTTCAATTATACCCTATTTGCCATTGATTTTAATGGCCCATAGGGTATAATGATGGAATAGGGGCACCCTCTTTGGGTGCCCCTGGAATGGGATCCCCTGACCCAATCTTTTTGGGACTTGGGGGGGGGGGGGTTGGAGGGGAGAGTCCCCTGCAGGTCCCCTGCAAATTTGGGGGCTCTCCCTCAAACCCCCCCCCTCCAGGCGGCTTCAAATATACCCTATTTGCCATTGATTTCAATGGCCCATAGGGTATAATAGGGCCGTATATTCGGTAATAGCCGTGCATCTACCGTATATGCGGCTATTCCGAATACGGTATTCAGTAGTGCATGGGGAATCCGAAATGTTTTCCCCCGTGTACTTCCGAATCCGTGTAATTCCGAATTTTTTTTTTTTGCACATCCCTATTCTCCACAGGGACGGTATGGAAATTTTCACACATGGGCATGCGTAGCCCCTCTTCTAACTGAATATTAGGGTTGTCAACCTCTAGGTAGGGCTTTGGGATCTCCTGGAGTTACAAGTGATCTCTAAACAACAGAGACCAATTTCTCTCTAGCATTTCTCTGCTCCCAGGCTTCTGTTTTCCCTGGCACAAGCAATTGATTTCCCACTAGTTGCTCTGTGGGCACATTTTGAGGTACAGTTCCCTCTGGTTCCCCTCACAACTTTGTAGCACTGTCTTTTAAGGATTAAGAAACTGTGAGGGGAACTGGAGAGAACCGCACTTCAAAATGTGCCCACGGAACAACTGGTGGGAAATCAATCACTTGCAACGGGGATGGTGGGGGGGACAGAATCCTGGGGGTAGAGCAACGCTAGTGATGAATTGATTTCTGTTGTCTAGTTAGAAATTGGTAAGAGATCAGCTCTCCTGCAGAAAATACTCATTCCTTTAAAGGGAACTATGCTGGCATTACATCTCTGCTGATCTCCCCCCACCCCTCCCCAAACTACACCCTTCCTGGGGGAGTCGTCATCAGAGGCCTCCATGGGGTTGGTCCAGGGTCCCTTCTCAATAGGCTGCAATGAAAAGTTGAGTGACAGTGCTTTAGCGACCTCACCCACTTGGTGGGCTCCAGAAAAAGTGCTGGTGGGTGCCACGGCTCTCAAAGGCACCAAGTTGGAGACCCCTTCATTAGGGAAAGACTTTATGCGCCGGAGGAAAGCGTTCACACTAGCGAAATGAACTTGCAGGATCCAGCCCAATAATTCTGACCTACCTTACCATTACATTTCTGTGTTTGTGTCTGTTTGGATCTGTTGGAGAAAAGACCTAGGAGCATAACGAGCAAATTGGCATGTTCAGAAATAATAACCTGATACAATAAAACCATTTTTCACACAGGAAGTGGCATCATCATGCAAGCAACTCCTGGATGATGCTCTGGCATTTAGGCAAAAACTCCATGGTGAAATTGTCTTTTTGCCCACATACCAGTGTGACACTCAGAAGTCACTAGCATGATGACATCACTTCCTGTATGATGCTGGGAATGTGGCCTGGGCCTTTCTCTTTCTTCTGGCAAGTCCCTGCCAGTATGGCCTGGTGGCAGGACGTGCCCTCCCCCCCGCCACCTCCAGCAGGGTGCCTGGCAACCCTAGATGCAACATAGATTACAAAGTATTACACAGTAATCACAAAATGTCACAAAAGTTCTACAATCACAAAAGTTGGGGCATTCAATAAATAATGCTTAGGATTTCAGATTCCCAAGAAACCACCATTCCCCATCTAGCATGCCTGTTTCATGTTAAAAAGACAGTGTGGTGTAGAAGAAGAGATTGGATTTATACCCTGCCCTTCACTACCCAAAGGAGTCTCAGAATTGCTTACAATCTCCTTTCCTTTCCCTCCCCCGCCCAACAGACACCCTGTGAGGTGGGTGGAGCTGAGAGAGATATGACAGAAACTGCTCTTGAGAGGAACAGCTCTGTGAGAACTTGTGACTGAATCAAGGTCAGCAGGTGCATGCGGAAGAGTGGAGAATCAAACCCACTGTAGTGTTTAAGAGCAGCAGACTCTAATCTGGGGATCCCAGTTCAATCCCACTCCTCTTCCACATGCAGCCTGCTGGGTAACCTTGGGCTAGCCACAGTTCTCTCAGAACTCTCTCAGGCCTGCCCACCTAATAAGGTGCCTGTTGTGAGGAAAGGAAAGAAAGGTGATTGTAGGTTACTTTGAGACTCCTTAAGATAGAGACTCCTTAAGATAGAGAAAAGCAGAGTATAAAAAACTACTCTTCTCCTTGAAGAGTAATTCCACATCGACATTCCAAAATGAGACCATCTTAAAGAGGCTACACCAGCTGATGTTTCTCTCAACAGTGAGTGGTGTTTGTGTCAAATAGCATGCTCAGAGGACCCCATGTGGAGGCTCTGCATTTCAGCTGCTTCAAATGATTACCGAACCAACCCTGCAGCCTTAAATTTCCACTTGATTACATCTCAACCCTGTTCTCCGAGTAGCACTTCTGTGGCCCTGTGCTACACGTCGCCGCCCCTAATTACAAGGAGTTCAGAATTCAAGATGGAATTGTTAAGCAACCTTCATTAGTTCCTGCCTTCGAGTTCTCACCGTACCTGCGTTTTTTTTTATCCCACAGCGTAAAGCATTCTCTCTGTGCATCCTAACTCTTAGCTTGTTCCTGGGCTTTACTAGGGTTAAATCGATGCATGGATAGCTGATTCCTCCAGGTCTTTTTTTCTTGAGTGTTTTATACTCTAAGATTTGAGAGGATATTTCCTCTTTCGGTTTCATGTCCCTTGCTGTATTATTTACATTTAGTGTACTTTCCAACAAAATTCCCCTCCTAGTCCCTGCTTTTACTGTTCTCTTCTCTTGCTTTCTTCCTTGTATTGAATTTTGGTTTCCTTATCATGAGCAAATTCCAACAAGCTCCCCCGTCCCCAGTTTCCTCCTAGGCTACTACAAGGTTAAATTTAAATTATGTGTACCTTTGAGGAGGGTTTTTGCTTTGGCTGATCCATGCAGCTGAAAATTCCATCAAATATTAAAAATCATTCCATAGAGTTTCTTTTTTTTAATTGATAGGCACCTTATCAGTAGCACCATTGGTGGTGGAGGACAGTGCCATCAAGTTGCAGCTGATTTATGGTAACCCCATAGTGTTTCCAAGGCAAGAGACAACAGAGGTGGCTTGCCATTGCCTGCCGCTGCATATCAATCTTGGACTGTAATGGCCCCACACAAACCTACCGGTCTATTTTTATAATCTTTAGGGGGCCTTGTCTTGGGTGCCCCTTGCCATCTGAGATTAGGTGAATGGCCACCCAAGAAAGGGCCTTCTCGATCATGGCACCAACAAACTTTGGAACTCCTTTCCCAGGGAGATTTGTCTGCCTGCCTTTCTCATTGGCTTTTGCCAGTGGGTGAAGACTCTTCTGTTTTATTTGGGGCATCCCAAAGAAAACTCTTATTGACCCTCCTCCTTGGTTGTGTTGTGTTTGTAGGTGTCTACGCTTTTGTTGTACTGTTAAATATTTTACATATGCATTTAAAATGCAGTTTTAATGGTTATTGTTATTGCTTTCATGTTCATTATGGGCCTATCCAGGTGGATGGGAAGCAGTGGAATGTTTTAAAGAAATAAAAGAAATACACATTTTACAAAGAGTATATTTTCAAAAAGTAGAGGTTTGTTGAAAGTCCGTGGTTTATACACAGCAAGCTTCTGTGGCCCCAATACAGGACAGAGGAATACATTTCCCTTCATTCACTAAATCCAGAGAGGTAGTTTGGGTTTTGACAAATGTTTCTCTATGAAACAGAAATATAAGCATAAAACTAAGGTGCTCTAATACCTGCTGGTTCCACTTCACCATTTGTTCACTACTTACAAACCAGAAGCCAATTTTTTGCTGACCTATCCTCCATGAATCTATCTAATCTCACTCCATCCGGCAGTGAATTCTACATGTTAACACTCTCAGTTTGGCAAGGGATTTTGGAGGTTTTTGCCATCATCTGGGCATGGAGCAGAGGTCACTAGGGATATATGCGTGTGTGTGGGGGGGAAGTATTTGTGACATTTCTGCACTATGCAGGGGGTTGGACTAGATGACCCTGGAGATCCCTTCCAACTCTATGATTCTGTGTTTTTAAGTATTTCCTTTTGTCTGTCCTGAACCTACTGCCAATCAGCTTCATTGGATGCCCTCAAGTTCTAGTATTTTGGGAGAGGGAGAAAATTTCTCTTTGTCAGCTCTCTCCACCCCATGCATAATTTCATAAGCCTCTCTCATGTCCCTGCTTAGTTATCTCTTTTCTTAAACTGAAAAGTCCCAGGCTCTTCAGGCTTTCTTTATAGGGAAAGTGCTCCAACCCCCTAGTCCTTTGGTTTCTCTCCCCTGTACTTTATCCAGCTCTGCAGTGTCCTTTTGGAGATACAGTGACCAGAACTGTACACAGTCTTCCCAGCGAGGCCACACCATAGATCTATACAGGGACATTAGAACATAAGACAAGCCATGTTGGATCAGACCAATGGCCCATCCAGTCCAACACTCCGTGCCACACCTCACACTGGCCAAAAAACCCAGGTGCCATCAGGCGGTCCATCAGTGGGGCCAGGACACTAGAAGCCCTCCCATTGTTGCCCCCCTCCCAAGCACCAAGAATACAGAGCATCACTGCCCCAGGCAGAGAGTTCCAACAATTACAATATTGACTGTTTTATTACAATATTGACATTACAATATTGTCCCATCCTGGCTGAGACAGGACTCCGCTGGGAGCCCCCCCACCCTACCCTCACACCTCGGGGCCCCAACATACCTCGCAGCCTCCAGGCGAGGTCCCATCAGTCGAGTTACCCGCTAGTCCGAAGAGCCGACGCCCCCACCCCCGGGGAAGCTGGCAGAGCTGCAGTTGCAGCAGTGAGGAGGGGAAGGCCAAAACAATGCCCCGCAGAGAGAGTGAGGAAGGCCAAACCCTCAAGCCAAACACAACACCGACACCCCAGCTACCTCAGCAGCCCCAAGAAGGGCATGCCCCTGGGAACCCCACCTCAGTGTCCTCACTTATGAGTGAGGGCGGAGCCAGCCGGGGGGGGGGGGGACCTGGGAGGCAGGGAGAGGGCTGGGGAAAGGATAAAAGGCAAGAGGCTGAGGGGTCGAGGAGGAAGCAGACTGATGCAGCAGAAGGGTGACCAACAGAGAGAGAGGGAGTGGAACCCAAGCATAGCTGGGGAGAGGCAAGAGCAAAAGAGGTGAAGTAACCCAGCTTTGCCCTCCCAATTCTGAGACCTCTGGGATGCCTGGACGGGCCCAGAGCAGAGTCAGGGCACACCCAGAGCAGCGGCCATGGCGGGGCGTGGCGGGGGCCACTAGGGGCATGACAAATATTGACTGTTTTAAGAGAGCCAGTTTGGTGTAGTAGTTAAGTATGTGGACTCTTATCTGGGAGAACTGGGTTTGACTCCTCCACTTGCAGCTGCTGGAATGCCCTTGGGTCAGCCATAGCTCTGGCAGAGGTTGTCCTTGAAAGGGCTGCTGCTGTGAGAGTCCTCTCAGCTCCATCCACCTCACAGGGTGTCTGTTGTGGGGGAGGAAGGTAAAGGAGATTGTAGGCCGCTCTCTGTCCTTGGAAGGGCAGCTGCTGTGAGAGCCCTCTCCAGCCCCACCCACCTCACAGGGTGTCTGTTGTGGGGGAGGAAGGGAAAGGAAATTGTGAGCCACTCTGAGATTCGGGAGTGGAGGGTGGGATATAAATCCAATATCTTCTTCTTCTTAACAATTACAATGTTGACATTAAAATATGGCCTGTTTTATTTTTCAGTCCCTTTCCTAAGAATCCTTAAGGTTCATGTTGTCTGGAGCACCATTTCCCAAATGTTCTGATAGAAATCCATAACAGAAGATGGAATCTCTGGCGCGGAGGCAGCCACTTCACTAGGAAGGTGAACTAAAGAATACCTGTGGCCCCTCTTTTCTAGTTAGGTCTGCATTGCTGGAGAGTCCTCTTCTGCCTCTGGTGTTCCATCTCCTCTGCTTCTGTTTCTTCAGCAACCAGTTAATTTTCCTCCTTCCCCTTTGCTTTATCCCCCCAACACTCCACCACCTTGTTTCCGAGTTGGATTTATTCTCTGTAAGAAAAGAGCTGAAGAGTGACCATGACCCTCGGGAACGCATTTTAAACAAAAGACTTGTTTGGAACAGATGTGATAAAAAAAAAAAAAAACAGCTTTACAACAAAACCCCAGCAGCAACAGGAACCTTTCTGCTGCTCTAACATCGCCTCCAGCTTCACAGGCAAGGAAGAACACTGCAGAAAGCTTAGAGGCAAAGAAACACCAGGTATGGGTGCAGAATAGCTTCAGCTACGGAGATCTTTGGTTTCTCGATTAGCTAGATAAAAGCTCTCCTCTTGTCAGCAAGGCAAACATACCTGTAAGGAAAGACCTCCTTCAGATGTCAACCAAGCTGTATTGCTACTTAGGAAAAATTGAAAGCGCTGAAATCTATAATGGAACGGTGGAGTTGTTGTGCCCTTTGAATATTTATTTTGAGCGATTTTGGACTAAAATATAACAGAAGCAGACTAGGAAGTGTGTGGTATCAAGTGATTTCCAATAAGATCTGCCCCAGGTTCTTCATTCTTGTGAAAGATCACAAAATGAGTTGGGATATACCACCTCCCTCATCTTGCCTCGTGTGGGCTCAGCTGCGTGCTGTTGTGTTCCTTACCTCAGGGGGGACTCTGGCAGGCTGGATGACTTGCTATCACCCAACTTGCATGACTCACCCAGGCCTGCCTGATCGCTACTGTTCAAGAGCAGCCCCCTAGAGAAGACAGTGTGGTGTAGTGCTTAGAGTTCAAGACTAGGATCTGATAGTTGGGCAAACTCTAAGATTTTGAGGGGGAAATCATAGTTTCGCCCAAATACCAGAGCATCCCCGCACGATATCTCCAGTGTGATGACTTCACTTCTGGGTGATGCCATCACATTGGGGACATCACACAACATCCCCACCCACTCAGGATACTAGAAGCCCTCCCAGTGTGCCCCCCCCAAGCACCAAGAATACAGAGCATCACTTGCCCCAGACAGAGAGTTCCAACAATACTCTGTGGATAATAGCCGTATTAGCCACTGATGGAACTCTGCTCCATATCTTTATCTAATCCAATCAATGCCCCTCCAAATCCCTTAGCTGCTGTTCTTAGTCATTGATAGCTAATGTAGATTTCTTGGAGATTTGCTGTTTTCAATGAGTTTTGATTGTGAAGTTGTCAGCCGTATTGAGCTCTGTGGAAAAACAGGTTATATATATATATATATTTGCCACTGTGTGTCACAGAGTGTTGGACTGGATGGGCCACTGGCCTGATCTAACATGGTTTCTCTTATGTTCTTAATGGTCTTTAACTAAGAATGAGGACTCTCTTAGGCCATTCCAAGTCCGGCTTCCAATATTCTTTCAAACAGAGAGATGAAGTATTGAATTTGGGACCTTCTGCATGCTAAGTAGTTGCTTTACCACTGAGCTATTGTCATTATCAGAACACGTGATCATAGCGTTACACCTGCCATGGGGGTCAGAATCCCTATGTCATGTTCTGGAGAAAGTTAAGTAAAACCATATCCTTGCTGTCCATCCCTTGGTGAACAACATTGTCCATTCTAGTCACGGCTGCTAACAGGAATTGCAAGCAGGGAAACCTACTACATGCCAGAGAAGGTTCATTGCGATCACATGCACGCAATAATGCACTTTCAATCCACTTTCAGTGCACTTTCCAACTGGATTTCACTGTGTGAACTTGCAAGATCCGGTTGGAAAGTACATTGAAAGTGGATTGAAAGTGTGTTATTTAGTGTGTGTGATGGCAGCCTCATTGTACTAAATTGACATAAGAATGGAAACTTGTGGGATGCCAATGCTGGCAAGTCTCAGAAGACTTTGTGCAAGCCAAGAGCTTGGGTATGTTTATGGGCTCATAATTGCTGTCTGAAAAACAGGTTGGCCTTCCATCAGCTCCATTTGGTTTGCCAACTCTCTGCTTTCTTAGACTCAGCCAAGATGGCCATGCTGATCCACACTTTTGTAAACTCATGGATAGACTACTGTACTGCAGTCTGTGATAGGCTGCTCTTGGAGCACAACCCAGAAACTGCAGCTGTCTCAAAATGATAACTCACCCAAATGTCACCAGGAGCAAGCTGATGGGAACATACCTTGCCTATAATAAAAAAGCTACATCGACTCCTGGTTTGTTTCTGAGTCCAGTTTAAGAGGGTGATTATGACCTTTAATGACTTTTCTGTCATAGGACATATCTAAAGGACTGTCTCCTCCCATATGCCTTCATGTGCAAATCCCAGTCCTCAGACTGCCATCTACTGGCTTATTCCCCCTTTTAAGGTTGTCCTGACATCAACCAGAGACATGACTACTTCTCTACTGTAGCTTCCACTTTACGGAATGGGTTCCCTGAAATGAGAACTTCTCGGGAGGCTACAAAAGGACATGGGACTTGCCAAGGCTTTTTATGAGGGCAGAAACATCAGTCATCTGTTGTGGGGAGGAGTAACATATGATGTGTAGTTTTAAAGTGTGATGTTTCAGTTTTGACATGTAAATCACCTTGAGCTACCGGATATAAATATTTTAATAAATATTTCTAGATTAGATTACTGCAATGTGGTCTACCTGGGGCTGCCCTTGAGAAGTGTTCCAGTTTGGTGTAGCGGTTAAGTGTGCGGAGTCTTATCTGGGAGAACCGGGTTTGGTTCCCCACTCCTCCACTTGCAACTGTTGGAATGGCCTTGGGTCAGCCATAGCTTTTGCAGAGTTGTCCTTGAAAGGGCAGCTTCTGGGAGAGCTCTCTCAGCTTTACCTTCCTACTACAGAGTGTCTGTTGTGGGGAAGGAATGTAAAGGAGATTGTGAGCCGCTCTGAGACTCTGAGATTCAGAGTGGAGGGTGGGATAGAAATCCAATATCTTCTTCTTCTTAAACTTGGTACAGGCAGCTGCAGCCAGGAAGTCGACTGGAGAGGGTCATAAGGACCACATCAATCCAGTCTTGGTCCATCTGCACTGGAGAGCCAGTTTGGTGTAGTGGTTAAGTGTGCGGACTCTTATCTGGGAGAACCGGGTTTGATTCCCCGCTCCTCCACTTACAACTGCTGGAATGGCCTTGGGTTAGCCATAGCTCTCGCAGAGGTTGCCCTTGAAAGGGCAGCTACTGTGAGAGCCCTCTCAGCCCCACCCACCTCATAGGGTGTTTGTTGTGGGGGGAGAAGATATAGGCGATTTTTAGCCACTGAGTCTCTGATTCAGAGAGAAGGGCAGGGTATAGATCTGCATCTTCTTCTTCTTCTTCTTCTTCTTCTTCTTCTTCTTCTTCTTCTTCTTCTTCTTCTTCTCTGGCTTCTAGTTTGTTTCTGGGTACAATTCAATGTGCTGGTCTTGACCTTCAAAACCCTATATGGATTGGAAGTTGGACTAACATATAGGGAAGGACTGCCTACTCCCTTATGAATCCACCTGCCTCTTAATTTGTTTTAATTACTTGTGGGGTTGGGCGGGATTGTAATGATTTCAAAACGGGATATTATGTATGTTTTAAATCGTTAGCTGACTTGGTACCCTTGTGAGGGCAGAAAGGCACGTTGTAACATTTGTAAATAAATACAATTAAAAGGAATAAATTAACATCAGCTGTGAACTATCATGACAAATTGCCAAGTGAAGCAGATATGTGTGTCAATCAGCTCTAAACTGGATGGTTATTGAGAAGACCCCCCCTTTTTACAGTTCCCAATTAACTGTGATTGAAGCTTCTGTTGTTCTTCAGGAATAGCAAAGCAATTAGAAGACCAGTAACTAAAGACATTTGACTTCTACCTACAGGTGTCCTGGTTTAGGGACCTCTGGAAAGTTGTTTACTTATGTGTAAGAGAAGAAAGAAAAAGGAAGGAAGAGAGTTAATTTTGTGTAAAGCTGGTAATTGTTTGTTCTTGGAGGGAAAAGGAAATTAAATTATTTTCCAATAACATGAGCCAGAATCTAACAATAATCGGAGGGTAATTGTTTAACAATTAAGAGATGTTTGGAACCGAGATTGCTGAAGTCATTTTAATAATGTGTGCAGTGAATCGCATGTGTTTTGGCTTTCTATTTTTTTTTACAAAGGCAATTCAAATAAGTAATTTAGTGCTAGAAATAAACTATGAATTTAATTTATATGTTCATTAATTGTACAATTAAACAGAATACTAATTGACTGTAGAATTATAGCTAAACGGAACACTGAACTAGGGTAATTAGTTCTACTTCTGCTTTTTTTTTTTCATTGCAGACATAATTTTTGGTAGTCTCACCCTACCCAATTAGTTTTTGTTTGGTTTTATTGACGCATAAATCATTCCCGCATGGAGGTTTAATCTTGCAAAATATGGCTCTCTCATTGTTCTGCTGCTGTAAAAAGTGACTGTCCCTTGCAGAAGGGCAACTGATTGAAAAGAGAGAGTATCTGAACATTTATATGCTTATAAAACAGGTCAGCAAATAATCTTGCACTGAAGCACAATTGAGAAGCAGTTCTGCACTTTGTTAACATGTACAGAGGATACTGGTGATAAATAAGTAGAATCTATTTGATGCCATCGCATAAACCAGGGTTCCCCAGTTTGCTGCTTTTGAGTGCCAGGGCATCTGCCAGTATTTATTTTGGATCCCGCAGAGCTTTTCAGAAAGTGGGAAAGGCCACTGTAGAGCTTTCTACTGGCTGCCCTCATTCAAATTAAAGGGTTTACACTGGAGGATCAGGACTAATAAGCATCTGGGCTTTCCTTTGTCATTTCCCCCTTCAGGTTTTCTTTCTTCCCAAGCTATTCCATTTGGTACCACCTCCTGAGGCAGCCCTTTGGGACTTGCCTTTACCTCCTGCGGCAGCCATTTTGGGGTAGCACTCTCTACCCCCTCTAAACATTTAAAGGTGCTCATGGGCTTAATTTACATAGGTTTAGTGACCCCTGGCATAAGCCATAAGCCATAAGCCAACTACATAAGGAAGATCTCCCACTATCTGAGACTCTCCAACTGACTTTGGAAGGGGTTTTATTCCTCTGCTTTTGAAGCAAAGAAGAAGAAGAAGACTGTAGATTTATACTCCGCCCTTCTCTCTGAATCAGAGACTCAGAGCGGCTTACAATCTTCTATATCTTCTTTCCCCACAACAGACACCCTGTGAGGTGGGTGGGGCTGAGAGGGCTCTCCCAGCAGCTGCCCTTTCAAGGACAACTCCTGCAATAGCTGTGGCTAACCCAAGGCCATTCCAGGAGGTGCAAGTAGAAAAGTGGGGAATCAAACCTGGTTCTTCCAGATAAGAGTCTGCACACTTAAGCACTACACCAAACTGTCTGCACACTTAACCACTACACCAAAACATGAACCAGGGCTGTAGACAGGATGTAAAATTTGGTGGGGCACAGAGACACAATTTCAACTGGAAATTTCCTTTCAACTGGAGATGCTGAGGATTGACCAGAAACCTTCTGCACGCAAAGCAGTTGCTCTCCCATCAAGCCACAGCCCCTCCCTCAGATAGCCACTGATAAGCAAAGGCTCTAGGGCTTCCAATCCCCAGGTGGGGGCAGGGGATCCCCCAGTTTGGAGGCCCTCCCCCGCTTCAGGATCATTAGAAAGGGGGGGGGGAGGGAAATGTCTGCTAGAATTCCTCTTGGGATGGTGTGCCTGTGTCTTTAAGACTGAATGGGGGCGGGGGGAGCAGGCAGAACAACATGGCTGTTCCCAGTGGCTGTGAAAGCAGCCCAGAACCTCTGTTGGTTGCACAGTCTTTTCAGAGGTTGTTTGCACAGGAAAGGTAAACTTGAACCTTTGGTTGCTGTGTTATTTTGAAGAAGTTGGAAGTTCAGCAACTCGTGCATAGAGATGCCAATCCCCAGAGTAATCAGAAACAGGGGGGAGGGGAGAGAAATGTCTGCTGGGCACTTCATTATACCCTATGGAGATTGATTCCCATAGGGTATAATGGAAAATTAATCTGGGGTATCTGGGGCTCTGGGTGGCTGTTTTTTATGAGATAGAGACACCAAATTTTCAGCATAGCATCCAGTGCCTCTCCTCAAAACACCCTCCAAGTTCTCAAAAGATTGGACCAGGGGGTCCAATTCTATGAAGGTGCCCCTATCCTTCATTATTTCCAGTGGAAAGAAGCATTTAAAACGTGTGCTGTTCCTTTAAATGTGATGTCCAGAACTCCCTTTGGAGTTCAATTATGTTTTTCAAAACTTTGCTCCTGACTCCACCCACAATGTCTCCTGGCTCCACCCCCAAAGTCCTCAGATATTTCTTGAATTGGACTTGGCAATCCTAAAAGGCTCATGAAATCTAACTACTTCTTGTGATGAATATTCCTTACTTTCCTTTGTAAGCAAACACAGTTGTACCGTTTTCACAAAACAGATCCGAATCCCTTTTGCACCTAACAATTGCGTATCATACCTCCCATTGAAAAGCACGTACAGGAAGTACATATCTGGATTACTGTTTGCATTGCGTGCACAATTGCTATACTTAGGCAACAGCTTGTGCACATAAATATCTGGGGGTTTTCCTGGCAGATCCAATAATAATATGAGACAACCTGCTGCCATTTGAGACACTGCAATAAATATACAGCTTCATTTGGAAAGCAGAAAATCACAGATACTTATGGCACTGCTATGGACAAGAAATTATCAGATTAGCACCCAAGTTGGTGACTTACCGCGGACTGGCAATAGTCTAATGTTTTATTTGTTTTACACCTTAAACCTCACCTTTCTGTCCTCATCAGGGCTACCGAGGCAGCTAGCAAATTAAAAACATATGTAATGAAAAAAGCCTGAAAAACTATTAAAGCCAAACAAAACACATAATTAAACAAGTGAAACCAAGCTAAAATAATTTACAAAAACATAAACATAATCTTTGGGCAGCTTTCCCACAGCCAGTAGGGATTTAAAGACCTGGAAATCAATTATGATCATTTAGGAAATTGGAGATGGGACTTTTGGGCACAGAAACCAATCAAACAAAGGCCCTGGTGCCACCTAAAGGGAAGAATAGAGAAGTAGCAAGGATTTGATTAAAATGTGGAATTCATAAGAACATAAGAGAAGCCATGTTGGATCAGGCCAATGGCCCATCCAGTCCAACACTCTGTATCACACAGTGGCCAAAATAGATAGATAGATAGATAGATAGATAGATAGATAGATAGATAGATAGATAGATAGATAGATAGATAGATAGATAGATAGATAGATAGATAGATAGATAGATAGATAGATAGATACACACACACACATTGTGGCTAATAGCCACTGATGGACCTGCTTCGGTGGGGAGGGCGGGGTATAAATTAAAATTCTTCTTCTTCATCATCATCATCATCATCATCATCATCATCATCATCATCATCATCATCATCATCATCATCATCATCATCATCATCATTATTATTATTATTATTATTATTATTATTATTATTATTATTATTATTATTATTATCATGTCACCCCGCAGTCAACATTTCTCCAAGCTAAAGAGCCTCAAGCGTTTTAACCTTTCTCCATAGGGAAAGTGTTCCAAACATTTAATCATTCTTGTTGCCCTTTTCTGCACTTTTTCCAATGCTATAATATCCTTTTTGAGATGCGGTGACCAGAATTGCACACAGTACTCCAAATGAGACCGCACCATCGATTTATACAGGGGCATTATGATACTGGCTGATTTGTTTTCAATTTCCTTCCTTATAATTCCCAGCATGGCATTGGCCTTTTTCATCGCAATCGCACACTGTCTTGACATTTTCAGTGAGTTATCTACAATGACCCCAAGATCTCTCTCTTGGTCAGTCTCTGCCAGTTCACACCCCATCAACTTGTACTTGTAGCTGGGATTCTTGGCCCCAATGTGCATTACTTTGCACTTGGCCACATTGAACCGCATCTGCCACGATGACGCCCACTCACCCAAACTCAACAGATCCCTTTCGAGTTCCTCACAATCCTCTCTGGTTCTCACCACCCTGAACAATAAGAACATAAGAGAAGCCATGTTGGATCAGGCCAATGGCCCATCCAGTCCAACACTCTGTGTCACACAGTGGCAAAAAATTTTATACATACACACACACTGTGGCTAATAGCCACTGATGGACCTCTGCTCCATATTTTTATCTAAACCCCTCTTGAAGGTGGCTATGCTTGTGGCCACCACCACCTCCTGTGCCAGTGAATTCCATATGTTAATCACCCTTTGGGTGAAGAAGTACTTCCTTTTATCCGTTTTAACCTGGCTGCGCAGCAATTTCATCGAATGCCCATGAGTTCTTGTATTGTGAGAAAGGGAGAAAAGTACTTCTTTCTCTACTTTCTCCATCCCATGCATTATCTTGTAAACCTCTATCATGTCACCCTGCAGTCAGCGTATCTTCAAGCTAAAGAGTCCCAAGTGTTTCAACCTTTCTTCATAGGGAAAGTGTTCCAGACCTTTAATCATTCAAGTTGCCCTTTTCTGGACTTTCTCCAATGCTATAATATCCTTTTTGAGGTGCGGCGACCAGAACTGCACACAGTACTCCAAATGAGACCGCACCATCGATTTATACAGGGGCATTATGATACTGGCTGATTTGTTTTCAATTCCCTTCCTAATAATTCCCAGCATGGCGTTGGCCTTTTTTATTGCAAACGCGCACTGTCTTGACATTTTCAGTGAGTTATCTACCACGACCCCAAGATCTCTCTCTTGGTCAGTCTCTGCCGGTTCACACCCCATCAACTTGTATTGGTAGCTGGGATTCTTGGCCCCAATGTGCATTACTTTGCACTTGGCCACATTGAACCGCATCTGCCACGTTGACGCCCACTCACCCAGCCTCAACTGATCCCTTTGGAGTTCCTCACAATCTTTTCTGGTTCTCACCACCCTGAACAATTTAGTGTCATCCGCAAACTTGGCCATTTCACTGCTCACTCCCAACTCTAAATCATTTATGAACAAGTTAAAGAGCACGGGACCCAGTACCGAGCCCTGTGGCACCCCACTGCTTACCGTCCTCCATTTAGTGTCAATTTAGTGTCATCTGCAAACTTGGCCACTTCACTGCTTACTTCACTGCTTACTCCCAACTCCAGATCATTTATGAACAAGTTAAAGAGCATGGGACCCAGTACAGAGCCCTGTGGCACCCCACTGCTAACCGTCTTCCACTGCGAAGACTGCCCATTTATACTCATTCTCTGCTTCCTATTAATTAGCCAGGTTTTTTTATCCACAAGAGGACCTATCCTTTTATTCCATGACTCTCGAGCTTACTAAGGAGCCTTTGATGAGGAACTTTATCAAAAGCTTTCTGGAAGTCAAGGTAAACAATATCTATTGGTTCTCCTTTGTCGACATGCTTGTTCACCCCCTCAAAGTACTGTAACAGGTTAGTGAGGCAAGATCTTCCCTTACAGAACCCATGCTGAGTCTTCCTCAATAACTTGTGTTCATCAATGTGCCTACTCATTCTGTCCTTCATAATGGTTTCTATCAACTTTCCCAGTATTGAAGTCAGACTGACTGGCTTGTAATTTCCCGGATCTCCTCTCGAACTCTTTTTAAAGATGGGGTAACATTTGCTACCTTCCAGTTCTCAGGAATGGAGGCAGATTTCAATGAAACATTACAGATTTTTGTCAGAAGATCCACAAGTTCAACTTTGAGTTCTTTCAGAACTCTTGGATGTATGCCATCCAGACCTGGTGACTTATTAGTTTTTAATTCGTCAATCAGTTGTCGGACCTCCTCTCTTGTCACTTCAATCTGACTCAGGTCTTTCAACACCCCTTCCAAAATTAGTGGTTCTGGAGCGGGCAAACACTTCTCGTCTTCCATAGTGAAGACGGAGGCAAAAAATGCATTCAGTTTCTCAGCCATTTCCCTATCCTCTTTCAGTAATCCTTTGACCCCTTGGTCATCCAACGGCCCCACTGCCTCCCTGGCTGGTTTCCTGCTTCTAATAAATTTTAATAAATGTTTATTGTTGGTTTTTATGTTTTTTGCAATATGCTCCTCATAGTCCCTTTTTGCCTGCCTGATCACAGTCTTTCATTTGATTTGCCACAGCCTGTGTTCCTTTTTATTAACTCACTTGGACGAGCTTTCCACCGCTTAAAGGAGTCCTTCTTACCTTTTACAGGGTTAAAATTTGCGACCAGAGGATGCAGTGATGGCCACAAGAATAAATGACCGATTTCACACTATGCTTGTTCCAGGCTGGAGAGCCCTTTTGCTATTGGGGCTTCTCTCTGTTTTTGCATAAGTTGCCCCAGAGCTGCGAGTTGGTGCGCTGCTCTTCTGCAGGAAGCAAGAGCCTCTGACAAGCGGTTTCCGCTTGCTGCGGAATAGCAGTGTGGCAGCTTGCAGCTCTGGGGCAACTTGTGCGAAAACAGAGAGAAGCCCAGGTAGCAAAAGGGCTCCCCCGTCCCGGAACAAGCATAGTGCAAAATCAGTCACTAGCTTTAAAAGGGAATTAGATAGAGTCATGGAGGGATGGCGGCTCAGTGGTAGAGCATATGCTTGGTAAGCAGAAGGTCCCAGGTTCAATCCCTGGCATCTCCAACTAAAAAGTGTCCAGGCAAATAGGCGTGAAAAGCCTCAGCCTGAGACCCTGAAAGGCCGCTGCCAGTCTGAGTAGGCAATACTGACTCTGATGGACCAAGGGTCTGATTCAGTATAGGGCAGCTTCATATGTCCATCCATAAATGGCTACTAGCCACGGTGACCAAGGAGAATCTCCACATTATGAAGCACCAAGCCTCTGAATCTCAGAGCCAGGCAGCAACACCAGAGGAAGGCCTTGGCCTCTGTGTTCTGTTATTGGCTCTCCAGAGGATCTGGTTGTCCACTGCTTGAGACAGGATGCTAAACTAGATGGCCTACTGGTCTGATCCAGCAGGGCTCATTGTATGTTCTTTGCTAATACTTGAACACCGCTAATAGTTTCAGGCTCATCATTCGTATTGAAAATTTGATTCAAAGTTGTATTTTCCATCTGATTTTTTTTTTGTCTCAGAATTCAAATGGGCTGGCAACTCTTCAATGTTTTACTTCTGACAGGATTCACATATAAACACACATTCACGTATATGACATCATACACTTTTCACTGTCAAATACAAATCACCATTTCTTATTACTATTTATCTAATGTGGTCAGAAAAAAATTATAATTACCTGTCAACGATCAAATGTTCCGAACATGAAACATTGTTGAATGTCAATCATTGAATGCTGTCAAATATGATATACCAGCCATTTTCAAACTGTCATATAAAGGAATTCACGATTCTTGGGTTATATGTGGGGCCAAAGCTGGATGAAACCCTGGGAGATCCACATTTGTAAATTGCAGCTATATTAGAGATGGGGAATTCTCTAAGGAACCTGGGAGGGTTAGACCTAAAATGGCACTGTGGAACTCTCATTCCATTGGGACAAATGTAATGGGCACCAAATGGATGCTAACACTGTTGCAGTTCCTCAGGGCCTGTAAGACAGAGCTGTTCCACCAGGCATTCAACTGAGGCGGTGGACATTTTGTTATTCTGTAGCCTCCCTGCTGCAGAACCCTGATGCTATAATTTTGCTGACCCATTTATCTTACACCAGCTGGAGAATGTAATGGAAGGAGTGGAGGCAACTGATAGTACCAACTGCAGAACTGGAGTTTGTTTATAGATTGTTATATTGCTTTTAGATTATATATTGTTTTATTATATGTATTTGATTTTAATCTTGTATTATTGATTGTTGTTACCACAAGCCCATTTGGGAATGGGCGGGCTATAAATTGAAAATAATAAATAATAATAATGCATATTTATTCCTCTGGAGAAATATAATTCCGTGGGGGTATTATTGAGGAAACAATGGAGGGGGGGGGGTCAAGTGCTAAACCTAAATGAAGGTGTAAGACCACTAGTACCTTAAAGACCATTTTGCAGGGGATAGTCTTTCATCAGACATCTGGCAAAGTAAGTTTGACTCTCCAAAACTTATAACTTGGACTTCTTGTTCTTTATTGGTGCTATTGGACTCAGTCTTGCCTTTCTACCTCAGAATGACCTGAAACCTGAATCCGGCTCCTGTGGCTTGCTACATATGAAGTAAAAACACTTTGGCACTCCACAGCTCCCTTTCTAGGTGGGCACAGGGTTTTCTCCATGAGAAGATCAATAATGATGACCAAGCTTTCCAAAAAGACAGCTTACACCTGGATGGCAAACAGTCTTTTTGTATAAAACATACCCATAGGGCAATATTGGCCATGAACACCCTTTGAATTCACAGTGGCGAGGCCCTCATGGACATAATGTGCAACTACACCAAGCCCCACCCCCTCCACCCCCCACCGATGTGAAGAGGTAGAGCATCTGCTTTGTATGCAGAAGGTTCCAGGCTCAATCCCAGACATCTCTAGTTCTAAGGATCAGGTAGCAGGTGATGTGAAAGACCTTTGCCTGTGATCATAGAGGCTCCCTGCCAGTCCGAGTAGACAATACTAACCTTGATAGATTTAGTCAAAAGCATACATTCATGAGAAATAATACCCAGATTCCCCATGGTTTGGTCGTGGCACATCAATATTGGGATGGATGTATTTTTTTTAAAGACCTATTTGCATAGTTGTTAATGAAGGCTTACCTCTGGCTGTTTCTGATCGATTCCGTGCGAGAGAGATCCCAGCATGCCCTTGATGGTGCAGCTGGAATGGTGACTCCCTTTTGACCCCTACTGTGCTCAAGAAAGCCATGGCGGCAGAAGGCTTGACTGTTCCCTTCTCAGCACGGGAGAACCATTACAATTCTCAGTGTTCATCATAAAATGCTCAGTCTCTTTTAATCATATGACTCCGAAGAGTCAAAAAGTACTTCTGCCATATGTGTTCATGCCTGGAGCTGTCGGGTAGAGAGAAACTATTTCACACTATAAATTTTTCAACTTATCTGAGGAACGTCTTTGCGGTTAATGAGGCCCTCTCTGACAGTAGAGAACAGATACGAAGATGGTGTTACAGTCAAGAGAGATAGCTATAAAATTGCCCATTACAGGGCTGATCTCTTTATTTAGCAACTGCTCCTCTATCCTGGCACTGAGGATAATGCATGCTATAATTTACTAAACTTGAAAAAGCATTGGAAATTTTGTTTCACTTTATTCTTTAGTAACCCTTTTTGGTAACAACTATGCATTAATGGCCCTGATGCGGATGATCCAGGCTAGCCCAATCTTGTTGGATTTTGTGAAGCTAAGCAGAGTTGGCCCTGGTTAGTACTGGGATTGGAGACCATCAACGAAGTCCAGAGTTGCCATGCAGAAGCAGGCAGTGGCAAGCCAGGGGGGTTGTGTAAATTGACTATAACTTAGGGCTGCCAAGCTACCAGACAGAGCAGAGGTTCTTCTGCTTTGGAGGTCCCCAACCGCCAGCCCACAGTGGGCTGGTGAGGGGGATCCCCTCCTGACATCGCTGGCGCGATGACATCACATATGAGTGACATCATTGCGCCGGTGACATTGTGCACCAGCCGCTCTAGGAGCTTCTAAGAAAACTTTGTGGTTTTCCCAGACACTCTAGCATGTGCAAAAAACGTCCCCCACCAGAGGGCATGGGGGACTTGGCAACCCTATTGTAACTTGATAGCACTTTACACACATAGACTGAAGACACTACACATCAGGGTCCCCCAAACGTTTTGATCCAGTTGGCACCTTTGGAATTCTGACACAGCATGGTGAGCACAGCCACAAAACGGCTGCCACACAATGGTTGCTGCAGGGAGTAGAGTAGGGTTGCCAAGTCACCCATGGCCACTGGCAGGGAACAGGGGTGTCAGCTCCAGGTTGAGAAACTCGTGAAGATTTGGGGATGGAGCCTGAGGAGGACAGGAGACTCAGCGGGGTACAATGTCATAAAGTCATTCTCCAAAGCCTCCATTTTCTCCAGGGGAACTCATCTCCATAGTCTGGATGAGCTAGGCCCCACTTGGAGGCTGAATCTATTTATTTATTTATTTGATTTTTAGGCCACCCTTCCCTGCAAGCAGGGCTCAGGGTGGCTTACAAAAGTGGTAAATACAGCAAATAGATGAAATTAATATCAACAATACAATATGTAATAGATATAGCAATAAAACGATCTATTTCAAGATGGTGGAAGGAAATTCAGTTTCCACAAGCCTCCTGGCAGGGCATGGAGAATTGGGTTGGGGTGTGTGTGTGGAAATGAGAGTGCCAGACTACACATTGTTCCATTGCAGTCCTCAACAAAATGCCTGGCAGAATCCCTGGGTGGTCTCCCATCCAACTCTTTTCTGCTGCTACAGGTAGACTAACATGGCTACTCATCTTGATCTAAGTATTAACCCTGTTTAGCTTCTGAGATCTGACAGAACCAGGCTATTCCATCCTGCCTTCCCTCCCTGCAAGTGGTGTAGGGAACCAAATTTTATTGAGACCATCGCTCAGGGAGCTGAGGGGCATCTTGCTTCTTTCCCATGCCATTGTCCTGACCCAAAAGGGTCCTGGGAGAAAGCAGCATTTGCTCCAATGGGATGTCTGCATGTGTATGGAATACTGCACAATACTCCAAAAAATGGAAGTAGAAGGAAGGAAGGAAGGAAGGAAGGAAGGAAGGAAGGAAGGAAGGAAGGAAGGAAGGAAGGGAGGGAGGGAGGGAGGGAGGGAGGGAGGGAAAGAAAGAAAGAAAGAAAGAAAGAAAGAAAGAAAGAAAGAAAGAAAGAAAGAAAGAAAGAAAGAAAGAAAGAAAGAAAGAAAGAAAGAAAGAAAGAAAGAAAGAAAGAAAGAAAGAAAGAAAGAAAGAGGAAATTCTAGTGCGCAAGTTTCCCTCTCAAACTCTAAATCTGCAGAGAAATCTGGATGAGGAGAATTTCAGGAGCATCACTAGCTGCTATAGATTTCCCCCCCATCATCAATATCCTTTGGACTCTCATTCTTTTGTCTTGTATCTTTCAGCTTGTGAAGGAAAGACCCAACCCACCCCGGAGGAGAGAGGCTCAAAAGGGAAGGAGGGGGGGGGGAAATCAATTCTGCTGCTGACAAGAGAGCTGTGTGCGACGTTTCACATTTTGCATTATTTAGGACATTCCAAGGCTAAAGCTGCATCAAAGCTAATTGACCTCCCGACTGGAGCTCTGGAAGCCAGGAGAGGATTGAAAAGTTGAAAGCCTTCTTTGTTGGTTCCTTAAAGGTCATGTTCATTCTTTCTATCTCTGGTGTCATCCTCAGGGAAATTGGAATCGCCCTGAACTTGTCCTAGGCATGCAAATTTACCCTAAAAAGTCTCCGGTTTGATTTGACATCTCTTGGATCTGTTTCATAATTGCTGGCTGCTCTATTGATAAGCCTGCTAGACGTAATAGCTAAGTTGATCATTCATTATGGAGCAGCAAGAGGCTATGAGACAGACATTATCCTGGAGGCCACAGGAACAGACAAGAAAAGAATGGATAGAAACCAATCATTCTTGATATGGTGCCAGCGTTGTCATATTCCTGGAAAGCATTTGGCCTGATGCAGCTCAGTTACTACTGTGATCTTCCAACAAGGTATCAGATCCAATATAATGACTCTCTATTGTTTGCTCGCTATGTCTTTCTTCCGTTTTGCCCCCATCCTCTTTGTGGTCTGTGTATAGACTGTACTAAAATAAATGGCTTCAGGGGGTAACCTGGCTAGTCTGCAGTAGAACAGTAGATAGGAGGAGGAGGAGGAGAGTTGGTTTTTATAGCCTGCTTTTCTCTACTCTATGTTATGCTCTGACCCCTCCTCCCTCAAAGGACCACTGTAATAAAGGTGATCACAGGCAGCTTTTTCCCCTACATTTCACAGGGTCACTCACTCTAGACTCTTTCCTGGTCTGCAAAGAGGATAAAAACAAGCTCTACAGTCACATGGATTGGACCTTTTCTCTTTTGGCCACTCTGTGACACAGAGTGTTGAATGGGCCATTGGTCTGATCCAACATGGCTTCTCTTATGTTCTTATGGAATGTGTGCCATTAAACATTGGCCAGAGGCTTGACTGGGGAAACTGATCCTAAAGGTGCAAAGAAGAAGAAGACGATTATATTGAATTTATATCCTGCCCTCCACTCTGAAGAGTCTCGGAGCGGCTCACAATCTCCTTTACCTTCCTCCCCCACAACAGAACCCTGTGAGGTGGGTGGGGCTGAGAGGGCTTTCACAGCAGCTGCCCTTTCAAGGACAACCTCTGCCAGAGCTATGGCTGACCCAAGGCCATTCCAGCAGGCGCAAGTGGAGGAGTGGGGAATCAAACCCGGTTCTCCCAGATCCCAGAGTTCGCTCACTTAACCACTACACCAAACTGGCTCTCCAGTTTTTGGCAGATCTCTTCCTTCTTTTAAATCCATCAGTGTCAAAGATTGATTTCTCAGGAAAAGGCATTACAAATAACCCATGCCCCCACCTTGTCTGACTCTCCCTGACTAGGTTTATCCTATGGGAATCTACAGTCAAAACCATATTAATCCTGTAAACACCCCTTTGCAATAGTTTTCTTGTCCTGCCTATTAAAGGTCACCAATCACAATAGACATTTCCCCATGAATATAATGTTGTGTTCACAACTCCTGGGAAAGCT
Organism: Heteronotia binoei; assembly: GCF_032191835.1. Classification (NCBI taxonomy): domain Eukaryota; kingdom Metazoa; phylum Chordata; class Lepidosauria; order Squamata; family Gekkonidae; genus Heteronotia; species Heteronotia binoei. The sequence continues at coordinate 26,661,739 of NC_083224.1, read as the reverse complement.
AAGCAGCTTTCTTACTCAGACACATCATTTCACTAACACCATCCCAGCATTGTTCTAGAACAATCGCATCATGGCCGATAAGGTATATCAAGCTACACTTTGTTCAATGGTGTGGCTCAGTCTCAGTCCGCTTATGTATATGTCTGTGTCTCTGTGTTTGTTCATGTCTGTATTTGGACATCCACTAAATTTATCCTCCCAACATAAAGTTGGGTAATTTTTCCGTGAGTGGAATGCTGGTTCATTTTGCTGATCTTTCTCCTCAAATCTGTTCTGGAATAGGTAAACATAGCAAACGTAAAATAAGTTCTCTCCTTGTCTCTATAAGTTACTACCTTTTTTATTATTATTTATTGGAGAGCCAGTTTGCTTCAGTGGTTTAATGTATGGACTCTTATCTGAGAGAACCAGGTTTGATTCCCCACTTCTGCACATGTACCTGTTGATGTGACCTTGGGTCAGCCACAAGTTCTCTCAGAACTGTTCTGCTCAAAAGCAGTTCTTGCAGAGTTCTCTCATCCCTACCTGCCTCACAGGGTGTCTGTTGTGGGGAAGGGAAGGGAAAGGAGATTGTAAGCCACTGTGAGGCTCCGTGTAGTGAAGGGTGGGGTATAAATCTAACCTCTTCCTCCTCCTCTTCTTCTTCTTCATCTTCTACTTGTATCTGTGTTTGGAGTGTTCTTCCATTAATATGTTTGGTTTTATTTCTTTAATTGTCTTTGATAAAAGCCATTTCATTAATTAAGGTCTGGTTCATTTTAAGAGTTCTTCTGAGGGAAAAATCCTCATAGACGTAGGTGGAGATCCTGCTCACCCGCCTTGGTCTCCTTGCTGATTGCCCCAACAAACTCAAGAAACCCTCACAACAACTCAGAGTAACATCTAAGGAGTCTCAAAGCAGCTTACAATTGCCTTCCCTTCCATTCCCCACAACAGGCACCTTGTGATAGGGGTGGAGCTGAGGGAGTTCTGAGGAAACTGCAACTGACTCAAGGTCACCCAGTAGGCTTTTCATTGAGGAGGAGTGGGGAATCAACCCTGGTTGTCCAGTTTAAAATCTGCCATTCTTAATCACTACACCACGATGGCTCCAATCCTGTAGCCCTTAGAGACCAACAAGATTTGAGGGGTATGAGCTTTCAAGAGGCTGAAAAAGGGAGCTTTGACTCTTGGAAACATATATCCTGAAAATGCTTCTGGACTCCAATATAGCTCCACTAAAGTATGCATATGGAAGTCATTGTGCAAATGCAATATCAATAGACCACCACTTGGAAGAGATAAAGGGGTACCTACCAAGAAAAATGGAAGACCAAAGGCCTCCAGCCTCCTTGAAGTCTTCAAGCGAAGTTAGTAGTGCTGACAAAGGTTGCAGATAATGAGCTTGGGAATGCATTTCAAGCTTGTATTGCTTAGATTTTCTGTCCAATTCTATTCCTTTGCTATGATAGTCTTCCTCTGTAATTAAGAATGAGTCGTATCCAAGCTGATGCCTCATGTTTGTGTCTCAAAGCTTTCGCATCACCATGGCAGGAATTCATCATTAAAGTTTGATGCACGAATTAGACTTAGTAATGCACTGTACACAAACTTTTGGGTGACTGATTTTCCATTAAATCAGGCATGGAGCAAGAAAAAGATGAGTAACTTCAGACATCATAAAGGTATAAAATCCTTCATTTCCTTATTGACCACCTTCAGGGCCCAATGAGCTGGGATGGCATTCTCGTGTTTGGTCCAAAGACAATGCAACCATTGTAAAGTGATTTGTGACCTTAAAATGCTAGTTCTGATCAGACTGATCTCCAATACCTGAGGAAGTTCCTCCTTTGAAAGCCAAGGGCTGACCAGAGGTGTGAATCTTTGCCATGAGCTGAAGGATTCTGGCCATGTGGCTCTTAGCCTTGGCCCAGGAGCCTTGTCTCAACAAGAAGATAGCCATCATAGGGATGCCAGCCTCCAGGTAGAACCTTGGGATTACAGCTCATCTCCAGACTACAGAGATTGATTCCACTGGAGGAAATGTCTACTTTGGAAGGTAGACTCTATGGCTCTGTACCTCACTAAGATCTCTGCCCTCCCCAGGCTCCATCCTTAAATCTCCAGGAATTTCCCAGCCTGGATCTGGCAACCCTACTGTTCCCATGGCCAAGTGGGAACTGGTACCCATAAGAACATAAGAGAAGCCGTGTTGGATCAGGCCAGTGGCCCATCCAGTCCAACATTCTGTGTCACACAGCAGCCAAAAAACCCCCAGGTGTCATCAGGAAGTCCATCAGTGGGGCCAGAACACTAGAAGTCCTCACACTGTTGCCCCTCCCAAGCACCAAGAATACAGAGCATCACTGCCCCAGACAGAGAGTTCCATCAATTACGCTGTGGCTAATAGCCATTGAAGGAGCTCTGCTCCCTATGTTTATCCAATTCCCTCTTGAAGCCATCCATGCTTGCAGCTGCCACCATCTCCTGTGGCAGTGAATTCCATGTGTTAATCACCCTTTGGATGAAGTGGTACTTCCTTTTATCCATTCTAGCTTAAGCTATTGTATAACTGAAAGCCAAGAATAGTTCTGATCTGTGAATAAGACATGGAAATGAGTACTCCTCTATATCAGCCTCATCCTTCCTTTAGCCTGTGGATTTCTTCTATGGTGACGTCCAAGTTGGCGGGTTATTGGACCTTGGATTGTAACTGGGATGAAGCATGCGTTTCATTGCAGCTTGGAGCTGGGTGATATGGTGGTAGGAAGGATATATTGGAGATAGCCAGTGAGATTCGCTCCCAGACTTCTGTCATTTTAGGGAATGTATGTAATGTTACTGTTCAGGAGGGCATTTGCACAGAGGGGGTGGGAAAGTGCTAAAATGGAATTCCACAGGAAGGGTGATTTCTCTATTGGTGACAAAAGTACTGGCAGAAAACAGTAAAGGCTTGAAATGGCTGTTGCTAAAGGTTGAGGCAGAGGCTGGATACAGACAGGCAGCTTGGGGCAGCAGCCACCTGTTGCAGAAGTAAGCCAGCATAATATAAAGCCCCCCTCCCCCAGGGTGGTCAGATGATGCGTGACCCACTACCAGAATGGGGACAGGCCATGTGCACCCCGGAGGAGTGGTCACACCATACATACAGTGCTTGAACACTGCTTCCCTGGTGCTACCTGGTTATTTAGATGGCTGGAAACACAACCAGGAATTGCTATGGCAATTTGCTACCACTTCCAATGTGATAGCTTTGGGGAGTGTCATGGCAACAATGGGAAACGAAGCAAGGGTGGGACCCAGATGTGCATGTTTGGATGCACCTTTTAGATCCAAATGTAGGCCATCCCTGTGGTGGCTTATACTAGCCATCTGTATCCAGCCAGAAAGTGCCAAAGCAGGATTACAGATGAACATCAAGAAGACAAAAGTAATGACTAGTGGGGAATTAATACAACTTTAAGGTTGACAATGAAGAAATGGAAGTTGTTCAACGGTTTCTATTCCTTGGTGCCATCATCAACTAAAAGGGAGGCTACAACCAAGAAATCAGAAGGACATTGAGACGGGGAAATAAAGCCATGAAAGAGCTAGAAAAGATTCTGAAGTGTAAGAATGTGTTGCTGGAGACCAAGTTCAAGGTAATTCAAACCATAATATCCCCCCACATTTGGAAAATAACAAAACCTGACAGGAAGAAAGTTGATTCATTTGAAATGTGGTGTTTTGGAGGAGTTCTATGGATACTGTTGACTGCCAGAAACCAGATAAGTAGGTTGTAGATCAAATCAAGTCTGAATTCTTCCCAGAAGCTCAAATAACTAAACTGATGCCATCATATTTTGGCCCCATTATGAAGAGACAAGTCACAGAAAAAGACAGTAATACTAGGAAGAGTGGAAGGTAGCAGGAAAAGAGGAAGACGCAGCACGAGATGGATAATCTCCATCAAGAAAGCTATGGCCCTCAGTCTGCAAGACCTGAGCAAGGCTATTAATGACAGAGCATTTTGGAAGTCATTAATTGATAGGATTTGCCATAAATCAGAAGTGACTTGACAGCACTTAACACTCACGACAACAAAGTTTCAATTTTGATGGCTTGTGAAATTGTAAGGTGACGTGCTTTTTCTACTTCTATACTGCATAGTTAGCTGGATTCGTTATGCTGTCTGTAGTTCGGTGTCCTCTAATTGTGAAGTCCAGATTGTTGGATCGCAGTGATCGAATCGGAAAACCCAGATTAAACAAAGTTTCTAGTTCACTGTTCTTTAAATTGTGTCATCCAGTTTTATTGCGTTGTTCAAGGTATGCATTATCCTGTCTTCATTTTGTTGTCTTCTATAACTCTTGAGTTTCAGCAAGAAAGACGGATAACAAATGAAACAAATAAATAAAAATTAGGCAACTAAAGTAAGGTCACCAGCCTCCAAGAGCAAACAGGCGCTTTCCTGGAAAAGACATTGAGGAGGCCCACCGCCACTGGTAGCCAGGGCTCATTTTGTAGCAGGAGCTCATTTACATATTAAGCCACACACCCCTCATGTAGCCAATCATTCAAGAGTTTACAAAAAAGTGCATTATTTTAAGTAGGGTTAACAGCCATGGGTTGAGAAATTCCCGGATACTTGGGGTGCAACCTAGGAAGAACAGGGAGGGACCTCAGTGAGGTATAATGGCATAGAATCCCACCCCCCCTCCAAAGCAATCATTTTCTCCAGGGGAACTGAGTCTGGAAATCAGCCGAATTCTGAGATATCTCCGGATCTAACCTGGAGGCTGGCAACCCTATTTATTTAAATCAGAGGACTGTCATAATGCGAGGCCCAAACTGGTTTGTTCTCTGTGTAAATCTGACTGCATTTCTAGTCCATCTTCTTCTGATGTATAAAGGGCATCATGGAAGCTGGTTGTTCCAGTCAACTGCTTCAAGGAATCGAATGAACGGATTTATTGTTTGGATGGTCTGTCCTAGTGCCATGTTTGCTTGCTGTTCTTTGCTGACTGCCAGGCCTCTTCTCAGATAGGACTTTTGAAAGAACTGACACTTTTGTGCATAATTGTTATCCCTCCAACTGTTTAGAAGCTCCTCAGTCGCCTACCACTGAGCTGGGCAAAACATTGCTACTGCTGCGAATGAGGTTGTGGTGTTCTGCTTCTGAAGCACAAACGGGGAGTTTTGTCAGGTAATCCTACATGGCATAGATGATTAGAGACTCTTTTTGGTTTAAAGGGAAGATCAGTGCCTTCTTTAAGAAACTGTGGTGCTGGTCTCTCTTCCTTGTGGCTGCTGTGCTCCTGGCAGGTCGCTGGAACCTGATAAGCTTGTTCAGGAAAACTGCCTTTCCCAAAGCAAAAGTTTTTGCCTACAGTCCTCATGCATTTTCTTTCGTAAAGATACTTGGCTGGTCAGGAGATAGCAAGATATTCAATAGATTGCTCACAGTTCTGTCATAAAGGTCTTTTTGACTCAAGTCATGTCCCTCAGGCCTGTGGCCCAAAACCTGATGGTGAGTGGGTCAAAGGCAATTAGGGTTGCCAAGTCCAATTAAAGAAAAATCTGGGGACTTTGGGGGCGGAGCCAGGAGACTTTGGGGGTGGAGCCAGGAGACATTGGGGGTGGAGCCAAGAACAAGGATGTGACAAGCATAATTGAACTCCAAGGGAGTTCTGGCCATCACATTTAAAGGGACAGCACACCTTTTAAAATGCCTTTCTTCCATAGGAAATAATGAAGGACAGGGGCACCATCTTTTGGGGCTCATAGAATTGGACCCTCTGGTCCAATCATTTTGAAACTTGGGGGGTATTTTGGGGAGAGGCACTAGATGCTATACTAAAAATTTGGTGCCTCTACCTCAAAAAATAGACCCCCCCCCCAGAGCCCCCAATACCCACGGATGAATTCCCTAATATTCTCTATGGGAATCATTCTCCATAGGGAATAATAGAGTGCCCAGTAGACATTTCCCTCCCCCCCCCACGCTTTCTAAAGGGGGGGAGGGCCTCCAAACCAGGGAATCCCCTGCCCCCTCCCTCTCTCTCACACACAAATACTTACCAGATTTTCTTCCGGAGAACTCTTGCTGTGAAAACGAAAGGAAAAGAAAGGGAGGGGCCGTTCTCCCAAGCCCTTCCTGCTTCCTGCCCAGCCTTAAAGGGGCATACATTTTACAAACGGCTTAGGAGCTCTATAATAACATGAAGCCTACAGGTATGTTCTCCCCGCCCCTCCACCCCCCACCCCCCGCTTCCCGATTTTTGAAGAGCGGGAGATGAGGCTGCGGACCCAGGGGTCTCCTGCCAGAGCGGGAGGGTTGGGAAGCCTAAAGGCAATGCTCCCTCTAAACTGTGCAGTCTTGTGTGCAAAAATTCTACTTTGTGAGCTACTGCATAAATTAGTTCGCTCTGGGGCCATTTTTACTGAGCCAAGACAACAACAACAACAACAACAACAACAACAACAACAACAACAACAACAATAATAATAATAATAATAATAATAATAATAATAATAATAATAATAATAATAATAATAATAATAATATTTAATTTATATCCCACCCTCCCCGCCGAAGCAGGCTCAGGGCGGCTGAGCCGGAAGCTAAAAACCCCCTGTGAGCTAGCTCACAATAACTCAGCTTACAGGGAACACGGGTCAAAGGGTATGGTGGGGTGGGGAGCAGAAACAATTTCATGTCAACCTGAAATAGCAAAACTTACATAGATCTGATATTCTTAAAGTTTCTTTACTTAAAGTTACTTAACTAAGCAGACCTACACCCTACGAAGTCCATTGAAGTCAGTGGGTTTGGAAGAGTGTTAACTTTGCTTAGGATTACACTGCTACTGTACATGTTTACTGTGACTTACTTCTAGATAGACAAGGTTGGAGGCAGGGGTGGAATTCTAGCAGGAGCTCCTTTGCATATTAGGCCACACATCCCTGATGTAGCCAATCCTCCAAGAGCTTACAAGGCTCTTTTTTGTAAGCACTTGGAGGATAGGCTACCTCAAGGGTGTGTGGCCTAATAAGCAAAGAAGCTCCTGCTAGAATTCCACACCTGGTTGGAACTATCTGGTTGGAGGCATCTGCTGCTATTGCTAGATCTTTCAGCAGCATTTGACACAGTTGACTACGATCTAATGATCCTCCGCCTTGCTGACATAGGAGTCCAGGGGATTGCCTTACAGTGGTTTTCCTCCTTTCTCTGTGGTTGGGGACAAAGGGTGGCCCTTGCTGAGCAGACCTTTTTGGACAGCCATTGAGACATCACTCTGGAGCATTTGACCGGGCCCTTGGAAGCCGTGGCTGGATGGTTACGACAAAGCTGGCTGAAATTCAATCCAACCAAGACAGAGGTCCTGAACCTGAACCATGGGGGACTAGAGTTGGGTCTCCGATTCCCAACCCTGGACAGTGCATCTCTTGCACCAGTTCAGAAGGTGAGGAGTCTGGGAGTGATACTGGATGCCTCACTTGCCATGGAGGCCCAGGTCACAGCAGTTGCTTGATCTGCCTTTCACCACCTTCGGCAGGCCAGGAAGCTGGCGCCCTACCTATCCCCCTAGGATTTAGCTACTGTGATCCATGCAACAGTCACTTCCAGGTTGGATTACTGTAACTTGCTCTACGCTGGCTTACCCTTGCGGCTGATCCGGAAACTTCAGCTAGTGCAGAATGCGGCAGCATGGCTGTCAACTGCACTGCCTATGGGCAAGCATTCAGCCAGTGCTGCACCAACTGCACTGGCTACCTATTGAGTACCGGATCCGCTTCAAGGTTTTGGTACTGACATGTAAAGCCTTACGCAGTCTGGGACCAACATACCTGAGGGACCGGCTTTTCCCATATACACCCCAGAGGTCATTGTGATCGGCTACACAACACCTTCTGACCACCCCTGGCCCTAAGGACATCCAACTTGTTTCAACCAGGGCCAGGGACTTTTCAGCCCTGGCCCCTGCCTGGTGGAATCAGCTCCCTGTGGAGATCTGGGCCCTACCTGAACTACTGCCATTTTGTAGGGCCTGCAAGACGGAGCTGTTTTGCCAGGCCTATGGTTGAGGCAGCGGGCATCTTATTATTCCATCATTTGGCCTCCTTTGTGGTGACATCATGCTTTATTACAATGCTATCTTATTGTTATTACCATCATTTAAGGTGGGCCTACAAATGGTTATTGATATACTGTGCCCTGTCTGCCGGTGGTGCGTTTTATTTATTGTTTTTACTGTTAATTTTAATATGGTGTTTTAACTTTGAAGTGTAGGTTTTTTATTGTTATTATTATATGTTGTGATCCGCCTTCAGCCCGTTTATGGGAAAAGCCTGAATATAAGCCTACTAAATAAATAAATAAAAATCTAGGGCAAAAAGCATCCTATGCAAATCCTGTCCTTCACAGTTGCTCTGTTCTACAACATTGTGGGGCTGGAATGACAAAGGAGACTCAGGAGGCTCAAGATCATGACTAGAAAGCAGGAATTCTTCTGTCAGCAGAGGTGGCATGTCAGTTTCACTTATCAAGAAACTTCTTGGTGGGCAGCTGTTCGGTACCTACATGAAACTGCTTTATACTGAATCCAACTCTGGCTCCTTCACAGTCAACATTGTCTACTCAGACTGGCAAAGGCTCTCTAGGGTCTCAAGAAGAGGTCTTTCATGTCTTCTAACAGATTATTGAACTGGGGATGCCAGGGATTGAATCCAGGACTTTCTGCATGACCAGCAGATGCTCCACCACTGAGCTACTGTCCTGGACAACCACTGGCAACTAAGAGTAATCTAAACCAAGTTGTTGGTCATGTTGTGACTGATTATTGCTTGGCTCAGCTTGCTCCAGGGCTCCCGGAGTCCTTCCCTGGATGTCACCAGTCTTTGGCATCCCAGCTGAGCTCAGTCTTGGAGTAGAAAAATGTACAGATCCATGGGGGCCACCATCCCTTCCAGGACAGGTTGGGCAGACTGCAACAATCTGAGAACACAGTGGATATGTTTGCCCCCTTCTGTTTTCCCTGGATTGTGGAGATATGGCCCACAGCCCTGGAAGTTCACTGCTATGGGAGATGGCAGCGGCTGTAAGCATAGACAGCTTCAAGAGGGGATTGGATAAACATATGGAGCAGAGGTCCATCTGTGGCTATTAGTCACAGTGTATTGATGGAACTCTCTGTCTGGGGCAGTGATGCTCTGTATTCTTGGTGCTTAGAGGGGCACAGTGAAAGGGCTTCTAGTGTCCTGACCCCACTGATGGACTTTCCTGATGGCACCTGGTTTTTTTGGCCACTATGTGACACAGAGTGTTGGGCTGGATGGGCCATTGGCCTGATCCAGCATGGCTTCTCTTATGTTCTTAAGTGGTTCATCTGTAAAGGAAAGGGCTTAATGGCAGAACATCTGCTTGATATGAAGAAGACCATGGGTTCAATCCTTGGCATCTCCCGTTTAAAGGACATGTCTGAGACAGACAATACTGTCTGATTCCATGTAAGGCAGCTTCAGATGTATGTTCAAAAGGAAGTAACAGGCATGCCCTCTCTTATGTGCATAACAAAATATTGAAGGACTTGAAGAGTACTTTATAAAGCGTGCCTACCACTGCAAATTGTAGAATCCCACTGCATGGACTGCAATGACAGAAGAGATACAGAGCCCCAACAGCCTCTTATAAAAAATGTTTCCAGGAATGTGTATCTTGACAGATGCTGCTTGAAGCTGTCTCAACTGTCCTACTATCGTCTCTCCCTTTGTGCATTTGATTAAAAGTGAAATTGCTTTTCACAAAATAAAATAAACTCCCCAGCTGGTTAACATTTCAAAAAACTAAATCTTATCTGCCTGGCTGGTATTTTTGTTTTGGCTCATTAAAAGAAAGTTTGTGAACTAGTTGTAAGGGACCAAGAATATATATATACTGGGATCAGTTGACCAGCCCAGAGCCCCGTCCCAGGATAGGAGTATGGAAATCATCCTGCTAGCTCCTTCCTGCATTGCTTGGTAACACCTTTTTTCCCACTTTACAACACAGACAACATAGATCCAGGTGGGCAGCCATGTGGGTCAGAAGCAGTAGAAGCTGGACTCAAAATTTGTTCCAAGGAGGTGACGTATGCACATTGTGCAATGTCCCTGCCCGCTCCTGGGATGTCCCCACCCCATTCTTTCACTGGTGTGGCAGTCAGACCTGGCAACCCTGCATGGGGGGGAGGGCGAGTATAAGGAAAGTAAGTAAATGTAAGCAGGCCCGGAGCTAGGGGTTCTGCCACTCCTCCCTCCCCGCTCCGGTCATATTCAAGCATGCGCAGAGCATGTGCGCACATGCCACGATGACATCACAAAGTGACGGCATTGTGCAGGCGGCCTGGCTCTTCGGAGGCTTCCTTCAAAGCCTCCAAAGAGCACGGCATTTTAGCAGAGCCACGCTGCTTTGGGAATGAAAGCAAATGAGCAGCGCCTTCATAGAAAGGCACCACTCGGCCGCTTTCAACCTAAAAGCTGGGGGTGCCGCTAAAACACTGTGCTCTCCGAAGAGCATGGCATTTCAGCTGCACCCGGCCACTTTTGGGATGAAAGTGGATGAGTGGCACCTTTCCATGAGGGTGCCGCTTGGCCACTTTCAACCCAAAAGTGGCCGGGTGCCACTAAAATGCCATGCTCTTTAGAGAGTGCAGTGTTTAGCAGCGCCCTGCCACTTTCGGCCAGGTGCCACTAAAACGGTGCACTCTTTGGAGGCTTCCAAGGAAGTCTCCAAAGAGTGTAGGGGAGTAAAGCAAATGCCTACTAGGCAACCGCCTACCCCGCCTACTCCCACGCGCCGGCCCTGAACATAAGTGATGCATACTTCCATTAGAAACCTGGTTAATACCTTAGACCGGGTTGTGAAATGATTTGGTATAGCCCAATCTTGTTAGATCATGGAAGCTAATCAGGGTCAGTATTTGGATGGGGGCCACCGAGGAATATTCTGTAAAGCAGGGGTCTCCAACCCGCAGGTCATGGACCGGTACTGGGCCGTGGCCTATTAGCAACCAGGCTGTGAGTTGTATAATTATTTCCATTATATATTACAATGTAATAATAGAAATAAAGTGCACAATTGTACAATCCTGAAACCATCGCCCTCCCCCCGGTCCATGGAAAAATTGTCTTCCACGAAACCGGTCCCTGGTGCCAAAAAGGTTGGAGACCGCTGCTGTAGAGGAGAGTAATGGCCAACCAACCATACGTCAGTGAGGATTTGACAGCAGATACATACATATATTAAATAGTTTTGAAAGTGAGAAGTGGCCTAAGGGCAGATATGCATAGGAACTGAATGTTCTTTATTACTATGTCAAAAACAGCAGCCTGAGTTTTGTCCTGTTTGCCCCCACAGATGGAAGAAAGAGACGGACACAAAGGGTTGGGTCGCTAAAGGCCACTTTATATTTAAATGGGAAGGGTACTAACAAAACTGGTGGCATGGGGAGGGCCAGAGGTCAAAATGTCCTCTCCCCTGTCGCATATGGGCGAGCCACCCTTGCCCCTAGGTAGAGCAAATGGCTCATACCTGGCCAGCACAGCAAACAGGCTATACCCTGGAGTTCCAACCCCAACTGCAAGGCTGTAGGGGAGGCTCGATCCAGACAATCCCAAGGCAGCCTGCATCCTCATTCAACCAGGCCGTGTGGTCCAGGAACAATTCAACGTGATCCCCATGTCCCCTGAAGAGGGAGTGCTACTAGCGCTCACCAAGCCACATAACATTAACAAGTCTGTTTCTCACTAAACTGCTGCATAAACAAAGGAACCTATACTTTCTGATTCTCACTTTTAGAAGCAAATAAACAGGGATCAAAGCAAATTAGCTCAGTGGAATGTTAATTTATTTGGCATGAGGTAGCCATTTAAAAAAAGAAGCCGAAAGTGTGTTTGGGGGATGTGAAGTCTTGCTTATCTGAACGGCGTAGATCTCATTAAACACCCTCAACTTACAAACCGCTCAGATAACGAGGAGAAACTAGTACAGGTTTTCCCTGGGGGGCGGGGGGAGGAATGAAAATTCCTGGCTGTGTTTAGAACTGGGAAGGCAAGGGTCAGAAGGACAGTCTCTTCCTTGCCTCTAATGGAAGTTTACTGGGGTAATGGGTACATGTGTAAACAAGGCATAACATCACGGGGAGCTTTTACACCTCAGATTTATCCCCGGTGGAATAGCCAGTCGGGCGAAAGACAGAGCATTAGATCACTGCTTCCTGCATTCTGATAGTCACAGCAGCCCACGCCCATTGATTTCTTAAAGGGAAGAGGGGGACTAGAGAGAGGGGGAGAGAGATCAATAGCTCTGTGCCTCTGAAGAATTCAGATATTTGTGGAAGACGGGCAAAGTCATGTTTGTGGTGGTGGCAAAGACATCAGCCCCAGAGTTCAAAATTGCCTGATTAAATCACCATTACTTTAGTGGTTATTGATAAGTGACAGGCCAACACAGGTGCGAATATTTGCCTTGATTAACGGGGAACGAGAAACACCTGCATTGACCCGCTCTTCTCTCCTGCCTTTCGAGGGAGACAATTTGTCACTTGCGGTGTTTGGCTTGTTCCCTTCCCTCTAATGAACTCGGAAGGGCATCTTTGTTTGTGGAGATTGTAGCGCAGGGTGGAGATGACAGCGTACAAATCTCCCTTGTGTGCCTGGAGATAGAAATGATGCTTCTGATCTGTTTGGACGTAAGAACGAAGCCAGCTGGGTTGCCAAATGACCGGGGGGCGGGGGGGAGGGGACCCAATGGCTTCTGTGTATCAAGAGCAGGTTGGAGGAAGTTGGCTGTTTGTTCTATATGCTGAAGTCATTTATTGGCATTATGCATTATGTCACTTTCAGCGGTGTGGGCATTCAAAGAGGATCCAGGTTTGCATCCCGCTGAAAGTATCAGATGACTGCAGAGAAGATGAGAAAACGTAAAGTTGTCCCTCCCCCCACCCTAACCCCTGCCTCGCACCCTCAGTTCATTCCCCAGACCCAACCAAGCATCCAAAGCCAACACAAAACTTCTGAGAACTACCAGCTGCCCTCACCTAAAATTTCAATCCTGAAATAATCATCTGTCTCCATAGTTCTGTGAGGTAGCAATATTCACTTTAAGCTGTGGAGTCTTGTGAGCAAAAATTCTGCGTCATAAGCTATTTGTATTAAAGTTGTGAACTACTGCACAAATTCATTTGCTCTGGGTAGGGCTTTTTTTGCGTATTGATGTTGCCAATCCTCTTGATGTAGCCAATCCTCCAAGAGCTTACAGGGTTCTTCGTACAGGGCTTACTGTAAGCTCCAGGAGGACTGGCTACATCAGGGCTGTGTGGCCTAATATGCAGAAGAGTTCCAGCTACAAAAAAAGCCCTGAATGGGTGATTACAGACCAGCACTCGGGGTCAACTGAGAGATGCCTCTGAAATCTACCAAAAAATTCCTTCCGGACGGCAACATCTGCTGCCCATCCTCCTCCTGTCCTCATCCCATCCTCCAGGCACCCAAGACCGACTCAAAAAGCTACCACTTCTAAAGTGGTAGCAAATCTTTCAACCAGCCGCCATTTGCTTCCCTGCTGTCTGGACAGGGAAGGGTGCAAACGAGGCGACTTGGCAGTGTGAAACTGTCAAACTGCCCAAAGCCATTTCCAGATTTTTTTCCCTGATGAAACCATTCAGAGCACTTGAGTGCTTGTGTGTGTGAGTGCTTGACCTGCAGAGAAAGAAAGAGGAATCCAGCTTCTGAGGTGCCTTTCCATGTGGAGGCGCCCAGCCGCCTCACAGACGGGATAGGGATGAGTTACGGAGGACCATCTGGAGGCCTCGGGACGTCTCCCAACCACCCCAAATTGCCTGTCTGTTATCAGCCAATGAGACTCTATTTTGTATCTCCTCTTGGATTACTTGCTATTGAGAATGCTCAAGAACTTGCCCATTTGCCTCAAATCCTGTCCTATCCACCCACTGCAAGCAGGGAGCCAGCTATTGAATGGGCAGTTATTTGCAATCAGTTTAAGCCTGTTTGTCAGGTTACTTTCCAGAAACACACACTACGCATTAAACGTCCCTCTGCCTTCCATTGCTCCTTCTTCACAGTGCTCTGTCAACCGTTGTTCAAATGAAGAAACACCTGCCATATACAGGCCCAGAGCTAGGGGTGCCTGCGCCCCTAGGCTGAATCTCGCTCCTCCACCCCCCATTGTTATTTTTGCATGCTCCAAGTGCACATGCACTGATGACATCACAATGATGTCACTGTCACCCCCTCTGACTTTGCCAAGGCCTCCTGAGCCTCGGGAGACCCTAGCAAAGTCTGGAAGGGCAGTGGGTGCCTTGAGAGCGCGCTCGCTGCCATGCCCCCTGACTTCGCCAAGGCATCCCAAGCCTCAAGAGACTTCAGCAAAGTCTGGAAGGGCAGCAGGTGCGCTTAGAGTGTGCTGGCTGCCACGCCCCCCAACTTTGCTGAGGCATCCCGAGCCTCGGGAGACCTCGGCAAAGTCAGGACGGCAGTGGCGTGGGCACGGGGCATGGGGAGAGGGTTGGCCTCATGGCACCCCTAGGCCAAGTGGCACCCTAAGCGGCCACCTACTTGGCCTACTTACAGGTGCCAGCCCTAGCCATATATAAACATGATGTGATTGAAGTCTTACCAGTCGGTGTTCATCTAGTTAGAGCCAGTTTGGTGTAGTGGTTAAGTGTGCGGACTCTTATCTGGGAGAACCGGGTTTGATTCCCCACTCCTCCACTTGCACCTGCTAGCATGGCCTTGGGTCAGCCATAGCTCTGGCAGAGGTTGTCCTTGAAAGGGAAGATGCTGTGGAGAAGCCCTCTCCAGCCCCACCCATCTCACAGGGTATCTATTGTGGGGGAGGAAGGTAAAGGAGATTGTGAGCCGCTCTGAGACTCTTTGGAGTGGAGGGCGGGATATAAATCCAATATCTTCATCTACCTCACAGGGTGTCTGTTGTGGGGGAGGAAGGGAAAGGAGATTGTGAGCTGCTCTGAGACTCTTCGGAGTGGAGGGCGGGATATAAATCCAATATCTTCTTCTTCTTCTTCTTCTTCTTCTTCTTCTTCTTCTTCTTCTTCTTCTTCTTCTTCTTCTTCTTCTTCTTCTTCTTCTTCTTCTTCTTCTTCTTCTTCTTCTTCTTCGTTTGTTTGTATAAGCAATGTGCCCCTGTAGGATCATGTCACTAAAAACATCTGAAATCTGAAGAGGGGCAAAATAAACCCAGCAGCTGTTTCTAATGGAGAAATTGGCCTGGGAGTGAAGGTAGAAGTCCCTCTTCCTCCCCACTCTGCAGTACTCCAAACCACTCTGAGCAACTGTGAGATTTTTTAAAAGATGAGTCCCCCCGATGTACGTGGGACTATGAGTAGGTTTAGGGGAGTCCCACCCAACCCAGCTTGTATTCCCACGTCATATATAGTTAAAGCCTAGCATAGTTTTTGGGAGCAATCACACAAGGAAGCTGACCCAGCAGTATCCTTTGATGCATGCTGGGGCATTCACACAGCCCCTGCCCTGCTGCCAAGAGAGGCACTGGCCACACACATGCTCAAGGAGCATTCAGACTGCTCATGTGCATGTGGGGTGCTCGCAGTGGCTGCTCTACATACACTTTAGAGATTTGCTACTGGGAAGTAAAAAAAGGGTAAAGGTAGGCCCCTGTGCAAGCAGCAGTCGTTTCTGACTCTGGGGTGACGTTGCAGCACGACGTTTTCTTGGCAGACTTTTTACAGGGTGGTTTGCCATTGCCTTCCCCAGTCATCTGCACTTTCCCCCCAGCAAGCTGGGTACTCATTTTACCGACCTCGGAAGGATGGAAGGCTGAGTCAACCTTGAGCTGGCTACCTGAACTCAGCTTCGGCTGTAAACAAACTCAGGTTGTGATCAGAGAGCTCAGACTGCAGTACTTCAACTTTACCACTCTGTGCCACGTGTACTTCCCAGTAGCTATTTAATCCAGTCCCAGCCTGTCCTGAGGCAAGGTAAGGAAGGGTGGGACTCAGGAGGCAAATGTAAGTGGAACTATGGGTAGGTTTAGGGGAGTCCCACCCAACCCAACTTGCCTTCTCACGTCACATAATGTGCATATGATCATGCACATTAAATCTGGAGGGGAGGCATGGCTAGGTCTGGCCAAATCTCTCATGCGATGAGACAACCCTTGTTGTCTTCCATGATTGCATTCTTGGATTTCTTTTTTTAACCAAAAAAATCATTTGGATGTTGTGTTGACTCATTTCTTTTTACACGCCACTCCTCTTATCCTTGCTAAAGGACACATATGAATAATGCAGGGGACCTGCTTTCTGGTTTGTTCTCAGGTACGCTGGTGCTTTAGAAACAAAACCAAGGAGGTGATCATGGTGTTTTAGCTTTTTTGATCACAGCGCTGCCCTTATGAATGTTGGATGTTTTGTTCAACTCATGATTCTTTCCCCCCTAGTTGTTTCAAAGCCAGAGCTTCGGGCGAGTGTGACATGAAATGAACTGGACCCTCAAAGCCACCCCCATTGCTAAGGCAGGGAAAGCAAGGGACACGTGGTTGAGGACATGGAGGAACTTTCTGCACTCTATACTGCCATCGCGGGTAACGCTGCCTCCTTTTAGACGGCCCACTTCATTCAAATAAATGAAGATGTTTTATTTACACTTACCCAGATGCTCTGATTATTTTTTAAAGAGGACCCTGGCCCCCCAACCGAGCTCTGGCTACAAAGCGAAGATACCTGCTCGCTCCTGTCGAGGTTTTCAGACGCTTCATAGAATTTGAAGGGGAATGTGCTTCTGACTTTCTCAATCAGTTGCCGCTTCCTCTTTGTTCCAGGATTTCCAGGGAGAGCAGACTGGCTGTCTCCTTCCACTGCTTTGAGGAAGAGAAGGAGGCTCCAGTCCTTTGGCCTGCCCCAGGGACAGGGGGGGGGGGGGTGTCTCACATTCTGTGCCAAGACTCAGCTGGACTTTTTTAGAAGCCAAAACACAACCAGCAGCCATATGTGTAAGCTTCAAAAAGATAGCGCTGGCAGGTTATGCTCAGGCTTGCCTGCAGAAATGAGATGATGCAAGAAATACATCAGGAAGCACAGCCCACTCTGTGTATTGTGATCCACCTCTGTTGGGGGTTTTTTGGGCACATATAATGCAAGATGTGTTTGTCAAGTGGCCTCATGTTGCTTCCATCTTATAACAACCCTATGAATTAATGTCCTCCCCCCTCCCCCGCCACAAATTTCCAATCATTAACCATCTTGCTCAGGGCTGTGGCTTCCTGTATGACATCATTTTCATGTCAGGTCTTCCTCTTTTCTTGCTACCTCTTTTTTCCCCTTGCATTATTGTCTTTTCCAGTGACTCTTGCCTTCTCATAATGTGATAGTTTCAGCTTGCTCATTTTAGCTTCTAGGGTGAGTTCAGGCTCGATTTGATCTACATCTTGTAATGCAGCACAGGACAGCAATAGTTTTGACTGCTGGCATCCAGATTTTAATTCCTCCACAGCTCTGACTTCTTTTTCAGAAACAGTGAAGGATCAGGGACCTCATTGAAGGAAGGAAGGAAGGAAGGAAGGAAGGAAGGAAGGAAGGAAGGAAGGAAGGAAGGAAGGAAGGAAGGAAGGAAGGAAGGAAGGAAGGAAGAAGGTCTCTCCCTCCAATGTGTTGCCACTTGTTGTAGAAGCGGCATTAACTACTTCCACTGCCAGTAAACAAGGTGGCCTACGCAACTGGTAAGGTTGAGTGTACACAGAAAGTGCAGAGAGCCTTTGAAAAACCTGTGGTGCTCCCACTGATAGCTTCTGGAATGCCATAACATTTCCTAGTCCTTCCATGACTCAGGCTGATTCTGCACTAACCTTGCTCCACACCAGGCTTCCGTTTCTCTCTGGAGCAAGCTGGCAATTTTGCACCAGTTGCTCCACGCTGCAATGACTGGGGGAAAGCTGCAATTTGCCATGCTGCAGAGTAAACCTGTTTTTCCAGGTTTACACTGCGGCACAGCAGATTGCGGGTTTTCCCCATGCAAAATGGTGGCGCGGAGCAACTGGTGTAAAATCGCCAGATTGCTCTGGAGAGAAAGAGAAGCTTGTCACAGAGCAAGGTTAGTGCAGAATCAGCCTCAAAGTTTGGTTGATAAAAAAATAAAAATCTTTTTGCTATCTTTGGTCTAAATTTGCTTTGATTGCAGAGGCCATTTCCCAATAGATCTTATAGAAGGCTAGCCCACCTAAGCCCAGTATGAAAACTGGACATGAACTGCCCTGGTTAAAATATGGGGAGACAAAGGGCTTGGATTGGGAACTGCACAATGCATATTGATGCACTGGAAGGGTTGAGGACTGGGGAGGGGGTGTGGCTCAGTGGGTAGAACATCTGCTTAGCATGCAAAGGGTTCCAGGATCAATCCCCAGCACCTCCATTTTAAAAGGACCAAGTCATAGGTGATGGGAAAGACCTTCTGAGATAGGCTTCCCAATCCCCAGGTCCCAGCGGGGGATCCCCTAGTTTTACAGGCTTCCCCCCTCCCCCAGCCAGCTGGCCGGCGGGGAAAGCTCCACCCCCACAGCCATTATGCACCTCCAGGAACGATTCCCATAGAGAATGATGGGGAATTGATCTGTGGGTGTCAGGGGCTCTGGGGGGGGCTGTTTTTTGAGGTAGAGGTGCCAAATTTTCTGTATAGCATCTAGTGCCTCTCCCCAAAATACCTCCCAAGTTTCAAAAGGATTGGACCAGGGGCTCCAATTTTATGAGCCCCAAAAGAAGGTGCCCCTATCCTTCATTATTTTCTATGGGAGGAAGGCATTCTAAAAGGTGTGCTGTCCCTTTAAATGTGATGGCCAGAACTCCCTTGGAGTTCAATTATGCTTGTCACACCCTTGCTCCTGGCTCCGCCCACAATGTCTCCTGGCTCCACCCCCAATGGCCCCAGATATTTCTTGAATTGGACTTGGCAACCCTATTCTGAGACCCTAGAGATAGGGTCACCAAGACTGGGTTGGGAAAAATACCTGGAGATTTTGGGGATAGACCCTGGGGAAGGTGGGGTTTTGGGAAGGGAGGAACCTCAGCAGGATACAATGCCATAAAGTCCACCCTCCATAGCAGCCATTTTCTCCAGGGAAACTGATCTTTGTTGTCTGGAGAAGTGAGATCTTCAGGCACCACCAGGTGGCTGGCAACCCTACTTAGAGATAGGGTTGCCAAGTCCAATTCAAGAAATATCTGGGGACTTTGGGGGTGGAGCCAGGAGACTTTGGGGGTGGAGCCAGGAGACATTGGGGGTGGAGCTAGGAACAAGGTTATGACAAGCATCATTGAACTCCAAAGGGAGTTCTGGCCATCACATTTAAAGGGACTACACACCTTTTTAAGTGCCTTCCTTCCATAGGAAATAATGAAGGATATGGGCACCTTCTTTTGGGGCTCATAGAATTGGACCCCCTGGTCCAATCTTTTTGAAACTTGGGGGGTATTTTGTGGAGAGGCACTAGATGCTAAACTGAAAATGTGGTGCCTCTATCTCAAAAAACAGACCCCCCCCGAGCCCCCAATACCCGCGGATCAATTCCCCATCATTCCCTATGGGAATCGTTCATGGAGGTGCATGATAGCTGTGGGGGCGGGGCTTCCCCCGCCGGCCAGCTGGCTGGGGGAGGGGGGAAGCCTGTAAAACCAGGGGATCCCCCTCTGGGACCTGGGGATTGGGAAGCCTACTTGGAGAACTGCTGCTAGCCTAGTAGGCCGAACTGACTGTGAGAGAAACCAGAAGTCTGATTCAGTAGAAGAGACCTCAGGTGTTCCTGCCTGATCCTGGTATCTAAAGTCCCCATTTTAGAATTTGTTCCCAACATTAAGTCAGCAGAACTTACATGCCTCGGATCAGGCTGTTGATCTTCTGTAGCCCAAGCCCCCTCGCCCCCTGCCACCTCTTAACGGCTTCATTGCATGAGAAGGGATAACAGACACCTATCTGTGCTGGGAACGATTCTCCTTAACAACTCATTTTTATTTTGCATCCATCAAGTCCTGCCCTTTCATAGTGATTTTCCTAAAGAGGACGTTCAGGAGTTATGAGTCTGCTTTTGTGTCTTTAAACCTCCGTAGACCGCAGAAAAATCTGCCCCCGGTGGGCCTGAGCGATCCACAGCTCCTCTTTCTATATGTTTCAAAGGCATATCTGTTAGCAGCACAGGGACCCGTTTTTACGATTCAGTCGCTTTATTGCTCCATCAAAGTTGCAATCACCCTCCACCCGTTTTAGAATCTGACAGGAGAAACAAAAAGTGGTGTAACTCCCAGAACAACTTTCCCCAGCATGCTAGATGATTAGTTAAAAGTGTAGCAGGGAAAGTCCTGCGTTGTCCAATTAATAGTAAATCATACTCACAAACGAGGTCTGAGGCGAGGTCAGGAAAACAGCTTCTTTATTTAACGTGCATAAGCGCTCTATACACGGGCTCCAGACCCGAGAGTCTGAGCAATGATCACAGTTACCTGCCATCCCTTATAGGGGGCCTCCACCCACGCACTACCTTAAAACACCCATGTTCTCCAGTTCCCTGGGAGGATGCCCACGTCATACTTTCGCCACACTCCGGGTTGTTTTTCAGCTTTCTGGGCCCCTGCTAGGGCCTCTGTAAACCCTTGTTCCCTTTTCTAGAAACATTTCACCCACACACACACATCTTCTTGCCCCATTTCCAGCACCTGCCACGGTTCCTTTTAGGCTTCTTTCTACTGTTTTCACCCTGTGGTTAGTTGTGAAAGGGCAACGACCTTTTGCAGTTCCCTTTCCCTCTCTGCAAGCTAACACTCCTCTGCTTAAACTGTCCTAGAAGATTATTTCCCAAAAGCACTCTTACATATTTCTAACATTGCTATATTGATTAGGTATTGGTATTGTTTTTGGATCGATGCTACATTTCCCCTCTTTCAAACGGAGTTTGATTACTTATCATGACATCCACAAACCATCACACATACTAAAATCAATCTATCAAAACCAAGCATCAAAATCATAGGGGAGTCGTCTCCTGATGCCTGTGGAATCCTGCCATTTCCGGTAAGCCAGGATCCAGAGGGCGTTGCCTGTGGAACCTCACTGCTACCGGTAAGTGAGGTCCAGAGGTCGAGCTTCAAGCAATCAGGTCTGGGAGCAAGGCTGCACCTAGAAAGCCTATCTAGGAAAACCTTAATCAAACTGCATAGCCTAAACAATACAAAGTTCAAAACAAGCCTATAATTCAACATAACATTTCTTTCTGGGGGCTGGGTTTTCTCATTTTAACAATTTTCCAAAAGGCCTTTCATGAATAACATCACAAATCACAAAGGACTGAATCTTCTCTCTTACTTAAGCATCACAATATATGGGCAAGGCACTGAGCAATGTGTCAAGCTAAAACTAGCTTTGGGCACATTTTGACTACTCACCCCTAGGGATCGTCTTATTTTCTTCTCTTCTTCTGGGGCAAACAAGCCTTATGCATAGAGCTGTTGCCATCAAAGGAAAGTGGCTTCAAAACATTAAAAAAATCAAAATAACCCAGAAATTACTCAAAAAGGAACAAAAAGAGCCCCCTCTTTGTAGCTTCATACAGAAACTTAGCAAGTTGGACTTTCTTCCGGACTTTCTTCTGGGCCCTCTCCCTTCTGGAGAGGCTCTTGCAGGCTCACACCTCGTTCTGGGACTGGGACAGCTGCTTCTTCCGTGCTTCTACCATTTCCTGGCCATCTCCCTCTGGCGCAATCCGGCTACAGCCTTCAGGCGCGGGACTTCCTTGATGCCAGTCAGTTCCCCTTTGTGGATCTGCTCAATCTGCTTGCTGCTGGGCAGCGTTTCTTCTGCCAGCTGCTTGGCCTTCTTGTGGGTACCCAGAAGCTCAGGCATCGCAGACATCGGGACCTTCAAATGACCCTTGGTTTCCTTATCTGGATCGGCCCTTCTGCTAGGGTTTTCTCTCTTATCTTCGGCAGCAATTGCACAGGAAAAAGCTATTGAACCCACGGCTTCTTCTGTGGCCTTTTACTTCTTGGACCAGTTGTTTGGCTTGATGCCCATAGCCTTGCATCTTACTGGCTGAACATCAATCTTCTAACCTCCTTCGGGCTGGACTCGGCTTCCTGCTGCCTTCGCCTGACATCTGGAGCTGACTGAGCCGCAAAGGCTGAGCACCTGTGACTCCGTGGTTGGTGGGCAAAATAGATCTGGTGGGCTTCCCACAGGCATCTGGCTTCTGGAGGATTTAATGGCTTTGTGCCTGCTGGTAGAGCTTGTTGGCATCGGCTTACTAGGCAGATGGGAGTCTCCCTGTTGGCATCTTACTCGAGGGCAGTTGTTTCTTCACTTCCGCAATCTTGGAGGATTATTTCAGAGACACTCAGCAAGCACTTTAAAAGTCTCTTCTCCCTTGTGCCCAATGAATACTGTAGCCCAATGAATACTGTGCCCAATGAATACTGTGGGCCAGGAGCTTGGGAGCCCTGGATCTGCTAGACATCACACGGCTGACGGGGATTTCTTCTAAGAAGGTAAGCTGACCAGAGGCAGGGGACTTGCTTCTGGAGAACTTCTCTCTGGGAGAGCCCATAGATCTGGAACTCCTCAGCTCTTAATCAATAAAGGGGGCGAGGGTGAGGTCTAAGTGGCAAAAGAGGAAGAAGCTGGGAGCCTTGTGTTGGGCTTAAAGGACCAGCTCCCTCCAAGGGGCAGCAAAACGCTGCTCTATATCTTGGCATTTAATTCCCAGGGGCTTTCTAACTAAAAGTGCCTTGTCCTGAAACTGAGATGCCTGTCCAGGGACAGTATATCTCACAACCATATACTACTTAAAACTACACCTTAATACACTTAAGTCAAATGGGAACCATATCAAAACACAAATGTGACATGATTAATGCTTTTAGGTGCTCTTTCACATGGTCTCACACGGCAGTATTATTGCAATCATAAAACAAAATAAAGCACAGTTTTCCTGGTTAATAGATAGCATCTTTGGGGTCTCCAGGAATCTATCCTGGGGCAAAACACATACATTTTGCAAGCTGCTAGGTTCACACTCGCACTTCCCGTTTTTCCGAGCGAGGGTTATGCAATACTGCAGAAATATTTCACATCACCCCAATCAGCCTTTACACTATTCAGCTGCTCTAAACACCTTTTGGAACCTCGGATGGGGGGCTCCACTGAGGCTGATCTTAAGAAATATGCAGTCAAGGGCGTCCCCCAGACTGTAATTCTCTTATGGTTAACCAGACGGACAAAACATTTTTAAACACATGGGACACACAATTTCCCTAAACATTAAACACAAAATTCCCCCAATAATTCCCTATTGGTGGCAGAAGGGTCGATTTCGTCCCTTCCCCAGACAGACAGGCGAATGACATGTAGGCTCCCTGCAGCCGCGTTGGTAGGGAACCCTGGTCTGTCAACTTCTCAAGGCAAGCACATTTTCCAGGGCGCTGGTATGGAGAGAACCACTACCCCTGCCAGCGGGCTGTACTAGGGTGCTGCCGGTGCATGCGGGTGGTTAGGCCGCTGGGATGGGCATCAGGCGACCCGTTTGGTCACCTACCCTGTCAGAGAGGTTCTATTACTGCAATCAAACTGTTTCAGGTGAAGGAAATCTATCACGTTGAGCACAAGGTCCTGTACTGTCAGGGCCCTGGGTTCAAGGCTCTCTACTTACACTCCGGAGTCTTCCAAGCAGAGCTGATTCCCGTTGCCTCCTTGCTGGTCCGAGATCAGGCCATCGGTCAAAGGTCAACTGAAGACAGGGCGGGCAGATGACGGTCAGCCAAAAAAAAGGCTGGGAGCTCCTTACCGTGAATCTGGCCCTCCCCGCCAACAGCAGCACTCGGCCGGGCTAATCATCAGGGGCTAAAGGCCCCCGTGTCCCTTCGTGGTCGCCAAATTTATGTAGCAGGGAAAGTCCTGCGTTGTCCAATTAATAGTAAATCATACTCACAAACGAGGTCTGAGGCGAGGTCAGGAAAACAGCTTCTTTATTTAACGTGCATAAGCGCTCTATACACGGGCTCCAGACCCGAGGGTCTGAGCAATGATCACAGTTACCTGCCATCCCTTATAGGGGGCCTCCACCCACGCACTACCTTAAAACACCCATGTTCTCCAGTTCCCTGGGAGGATGCCCACGTCATACTTTCGCCACACTCCGGGTTGTTTTTCAGCTTTCTGGGCCCCTGCTAGGGCCTCTGTAAACCCTTGTTCCCTTTTCTAGAAACATTTCACCCACACACACACATCTTCTTGCCCCATTTCCAGCACCTGCCACGGTTCCTTTTAGGCTTCTTTCTACTGTTTTCACCCTGTGGTTAGTTGTGAAAGGGCAACGACCTTTTGCAGTTCCCTTTCCCTCTCTGCAAGCTAACACTCCTCTGCTTAAAGTGTCCTAGAAGATTATTTCCCAAAAGCACTCTTACATATTTCTAACATTGCTATATTGATTAGGTATTGGTATTGTTTTTGGATCGATGCTACAAAAGCACATTTGCAAGACGGATGTGTAATCTTCATCTCGAATGGCAAACGCATCAGCAGTGGCTTGAAAGTTTCCCATCCCAATGTAATAAGTTTGGGATGCCTATTGTAAAGAAAGTAGGCCATGGCTCCATACCCAGGCACAGGGCTTTTTTTGTAGCAGGAACTCCTTTGCATATTAGGCTACACCCCTCTGATGTAGCCAATCCTCCACAAGCTTACAGAGCTCTTAGTACAGGGCCTACTGTAAGCTCCAGGAGGATTAGCTACATCAGGGATGTGTGGCCTAATATGCAAAGGAGTTCCTGCTACAAAAAAAGCCCTGTCAGGCACAACATATTTTCAGAGAGTAGCCATGTTGGTCTGCAGTAGAAGAACAAGATTCAAGTCCAGTAGCATCTTAAGAGGCCAACAAGATTTTGGGGTAGGGTTGCCAGTTTTGAGTTGGGAAATATATAGAGATTTTGGGGATAGACCCTGAAGAGGGCAGGGTTTGGGGAAGGGAGGGACCTCAGTAGGATATAATGCTATAGCAGCCATTTTCTCCAGGGGAACTGGTTTTGGTCATCTGGAGAATGATTGTAATAGTGGGAGTTCTCTAGGTGCCACCTGGAGGCTTGCAATCATATTTTGGGCATATGAGCTTTCTAGAGCATCTGACAAAGAAAACTTTGAGTCTCGAAAGCAAGGATGAGCATGGACCACATTTTTGCGATTTGGTTAGTGGTTCACAGCTGAACCTCAAACCAAACCATGAACCGATACGCCAGTTTGCTAACTGAACCAGTTGGTTTCTGTTTGTGAGCCATTTAAAGTTTAAACCCCTGCTTTCTGCTCCCCACGAAAAATGTTGAAAGCCACCTGAAGTCCCCTGTAGGGAGAGAGTGCAGAGTATAAATTAATTAAATAAATTAAGTTATAAATTAAATTAAAACAGGGTATAAATTAAATAAATATTAGATGAATGAGTGAATAAATAAGTAAATAAATAAATGAAATTCCTATCAGCACTGGAATGATCTGTTGGTGGTAGATGTGGTGGTAGATGTTTTGATGCCCAGGTGAATCCCTTGAGAGGCAGTTTGATGTAGTGGTTAAGACTCTTATCTGGGAGAACCAGGTTTGATCCCCCACTCCTCCACTTACAGCTGCTGGAATGGCCTTGGGTCAACCATAGTTCTCGTAGGAGTTTTCCTTAAAAAGGCAGCTACTGTGAGAGTCCACTCAGCCCCATCCACCTCACAGGGTGTCTGTTGTGGGGGGGAGAAGATATAGGCACTTGTAAGCCGCTCTAAGTCTCTGATTCAGAAAGAAGGGTGGGGTATAAATCTGCAGTCTTCTTTCCCATCTGGGCTCATTTTTTAACAGATGCAATGGATGTCAGAAAAGTGACTTTAAATCATCTTTTCATTCCTACTCACCAGGTGGACTTAGATAGATCACACTCTCATAGCCTCAACCCCTCCTCCCAGTAATCTGAGGATTAATAATGCATTTCTGGACCCCACAACCAAGACATACTCACTGATTAAACTAGGGTTGTCAAATACCAACCACCAGATGGGGCCTGGAAATCTCCTACTATTACAACTGATCTCCAGACAATAGAGATCACTTCTCCTGGAGAAACTGGCTGCTTTGCAGGGCGGAATCTGTGGCATGTAGCCTGGTGAGATCCCTCCCCACACCTCACCATCCCCAGTCTTAGGGATGCCAGACCCCCTGGATGCTACGTTGTGTGGTTTTCTGCAGGAGTACTTGAAGGGCATATAAAGGATGGTGTTGAATTGTTTTCTGTGGCCCAAAAAGGTAGGACCAGAGCCAGTGGGTTGAAATTAAATCAAGAGTTTCCGGCTCAACATTAGGAAGAGCTTCCTGACAGAGCGATTCTTCAGTGGAACAGGCTTCCTCGGGAGGTGGTGGGCTCTCCTTCCTTGGAGGTTTTTAAACAAAGGCTAGATGGCAGCATCTGACAGCAATGAAGATCCTGTGAATTTAGGGAGAGGTATTCATGAGTTTCCTGGCTTGTGCAGGGGCTTGGACTAGATGACCCTGGAGGTCCCTTCCAACTCTATGATTCTATGAGTATACCACATACCCTGCAGTTGTGGACAAGTTTACATTAGGACCACACAACGTAGCATCTAGACAAGAATAAAAGAACATGAAAGATACTGCAGACTTTGCCAACCTGAAAAATCAGCAGTGGCTGAACATAGCCTAACTCAAACAGAACACAGTGTCTTATTCCAGGACACTGTAATGCTGGACAACACATCCAATTACCATGTTAGATTACACAGAGAAGCCATTAAAATCCATAAACACAAACACAATTTCAGCAGGAAAGAAGCTTAACAATGAATAGGGCATGGCTTCCAGTCCTGAAAAACACAAAACGCCCTACAGCTTACAACAGCACTACAGATAAGATTAGAATTTCAATAGCCAATCCATATACAAAAAAACCCCTCAGGTAAGCTCCTCCATTAGCATGTCACAGCCTGGGAAGCTCCCACAAGATAATGACTCAGCCCTACCCCACTTGCCTGAGTAGATATAAATTACCTGCCTACCAACTTCTTCTCAATTTGACCCAAAGAGAACTCCAGTTTTCTGGGTTATACCTCTGAGGATGCCAGTCACAGTTGCTGTCAAAATGTCAGGTCTCACAATGCCAAGACCACAGCCACACAGCCCAGAAAACCAACCATCATAACAATGTTGCTAGCCTTGAAATCCTAGATAGTTTTGTTACATTCAAGACCTCCTTCAACATGAACCTGCCCATTCATTCAGATAATATGGAGATATCTTACTCCCTTATCTACCCATCCACCAGGCAGAAGCCTCTTGAGTTATTACAAGACTTTCCCAGTGGGTATTATCCTCTTCTCCCCATGTTCCAAATATTAGCCCCTGGCTGCTCTATTTCATATGTAATTTGTTGATGGCCTTGGAATGGCAGATGCATGTATGGTTTTCTCTATAGCTTTTCCCTCCCAAGAGGCCTTTAATATCCTAGCAGCCAAGCAGGTATTGTACTACCTGTGGTGATTTTTAGGGTGCATTACACATTTTGGGTTTTATGAACAATTCTTTACACTGAGAGTGATTAAAATGTGGAATTCACTACATTTCATGTAGTAAAGGTCACAGCCAACAACAGCTTTCAAAGGGAATTAGATAGCTTGGTGGGGGATAGGTCTATCAGTGACTGCTAGCCATGATGGCTAAAGGAAACCTTAATGTGCAGAGCCTCTGAATCCCAGTGCCAGGAGGCAATATCTGGAGAAGGCCTCAGCCTCCATACCCTGTTGTTGGCCATCCAGAGGAACAGGTTGGTCACTGTATGAGACAGGATGCTGGACTAGATGCACCACTGGTCTGATCCAGCAGGATTCTTCTTATATTCTTATCTTTTATTGGACACATTTAAAAAAAAAAAAAATCCTGCCTATCTTTTGAGGAACTCAAGGAAACCTACATGCTCAACAAGAAACTGGAAAAGAGAACCGGCATCTAGTGATACATATGATAACTGCAAGCCAGAATTCTCTATGCAACATACTGGAGGGAAAACAAGATACATGAAATAGATGAATTGATAGTTAAGATTTTAGATATAGCTGAATTGGATATATTAACGGCTTTAACAAATGGGAACTCCAAGCAAGAAGCTTTAAAGAAATGGAAGAAATTATATGATTGGTTACAAATTATGTAAGGTAATATATTAACTTTAAGTAGACTAAAG
This sequence comes from Heteronotia binoei, assembly GCF_032191835.1. Taxonomy (NCBI): domain Eukaryota; kingdom Metazoa; phylum Chordata; class Lepidosauria; order Squamata; family Gekkonidae; genus Heteronotia; species Heteronotia binoei. Next base: position 26,633,490 of record NC_083224.1, on the reverse strand, counting down.
GTATTGGAGAAAGTAAGGTTAATTTACAAACTAGATTTTTTTTTTTGTTCTAGTAAAATAAGGAATTTTGTTCACCTTCTACCTCTGTATGGATAGATTTTGATTTGTGTAAGAAACCACTTTGTATAAATTTTTGTTACAATTTGTTTTCTTTCTTAGTTACAAATTTGTTATGTATCTAAACAACAAATAAACTAAATTAGATCCAGAGAAACCTACATGCTTATCGCCTCTATTTTTGTACTCACAACAATCCTGTGAGGTACTTTTAGCTGAGAAAGAATGTTCAGCCTTTGGTTATCCAACGTACTCCACAGCTGAGGGGAGATTTGAACTCTGCTGTTTTCCTTCCAGTCGGTGCTCTAAACTCTTCATTAGTTTGATACTCCTCCACTGGTTGTACTGACAGCTTCGTTCTTCTCTTGCATGTTGCTGGTCTTCCTTGTGCCCCCCCCTTTTTTATATATTGACTTATTTTTGTGTGATTTATGATCTGTTTTTAAATGAGTTATTTTATTAGTGTGGCCTGCAGGGTGACAACTTTTGAAACAAATATATAAATGCAGACAGATGCTGCTCGTTAATAGAGAGTGACAAGGTTGTGTTTTGTTTTGCTCTCTCCACTGTCTTCAAACAAGAACATTGATTCAGGACCGTTTCACTCTTCTGGTTGTTTGTGCCTGATTCGGACACAGGCGGTTTCAAAGCTTTGTCAGACCCAGCAGTATACCAAATTGAATCTTACAGTGTGGACAAATCCTGACCTAGAAGTTTCAGATGGATAGTATGTGCATGGTATGACAGGAAAGAAGAAGGAGGAGGAGATGATATTGGATTTATATCCTACCCTATACTCTGAATCTCAGAGTCTGAGAGCGGTCACAATCTCCTTTACCTTCCCCTCCCCCCACACACAGCAGATACCCTGTCAGGTAGATGGGGCTGAGAGAGCTCTTACAGCAGATGCCCTTTCAAGGACAACTCCTGCGAGAGCTATGGCTGACCCAAGGCCATTCCAGCAGCTGCAAGTGGAGGAGTGGGAAATCAAACCTGGTTCTCCCAGATAAGAGTCCACACAACCACTACACCAAAATGGCTCTCACAGACAGACAGACAGATAGATAGATGATAAAACTAGTTTGCATGATCATAATGTAGGTCTATCTTCCTAGTTTCAAGGGTAACTATAGCTGCAGGTATCACTTACATTTCTCAGGAGATGTGAGAAAGAGATTTAAAAGAATAAGAATAGAATGAAACTGTTATCACATGGTTTTCTATTCTGGAAGTATATGTATTTGAGGACAAAATGGATAGATATCCTGAAGAGAAATTTACATTTAATACTTAAGCAACACTTTTTCTCCCATATATACTTTATTTCAAGTATAAAGAATACAATTCAGCTTTATCCTCCTTTTTTCCCCAGGAAAGGGCCAGAAGAGATATTGGAGGTCACTTCTTACAGACACATTACAGGTCAGTTGTACACACAGAAGGGTATGTGAGAGGGCTTCATGTCCACACATACCACTTCTCAATGTATGTAGTTTCAGAAGGTAGCCATGCTGGATTGCAGAGAGGAGCTTTGACTCACAAAAGCTCATACCTTGAAAATCTTGCTGGTTTCTAAGGAGATACTGGACTCAAATCCACCTCTGGAGAACCAGTTTGATGTAGTGGTTAAGTGTATGGACTTTTATCTGGGAGAACCGGGATTGATTCCCCACTCCTCCACTTGCACCTGCTGGAATGGCCTTAGGTCAGTCATAGCTCTCGGAGGAGTTGTCCTTGAAAGGGCAGCTGCTGGGAGAGTCCTCTCAGCCCCACCCACCTCACAGGATGTCTGTTGTGGGAGGAGAAGATATAGGATATTGTAAGCCGCTCTGAGTCTCTGATTCAGAGAGAAGGGTGGAGTATAAATATGCGGTCTTCTTCTTCTTTTCATTAGGATTGCCTGGTCCCTGCTGGTCACTGGCAGGGGATGAGGGTGGGTAGGGTTGCCGGATCCAGACTGAGAAATTCCTGAAGATTTGAGGATGGAGCCTGGGGATGACAGGAGTACGATGCCATTGAGTACCCACCCTTCAAAGCATTGGCTGGCATCCCTATTTTCTATGCCTGATGACCTCTCATGTTGCTAGGAGACAACATCAGGGTTGGCCTCCTCCCTGTATATTGGCCCTCCAAGTTCTTCTACAGATTAAGATGTTGCTGCGTTGGCAAACAGAATGGTCTGTTTGCCTACCCCTGCTTTGACCACTGCACCTCAATAGCTCTCATGTTATAAAGCCCCCTGTGCATATGAAATGGAAACCCATCGGTAGGCGCCATGTTGGGGACCGCTGTTCTGGCCTATGGTGAGAGGAAAAACCACTCTGAAGGTCAATTTTTAGTTAAGTTCCATGAGTTAGGTACTGCTCTTAAACCCTTGTCACTCTCACCACAAGGATGGCAATCAAATTTGGAACCTCCAAATTTGGGGAGGGACGGTGGCTCAGTGGTAGAGCATCTGCTTGGTAAGCAGAAGGTCCCAGGTTCAATCCCTGGTATCTCCACTAAAAAAAGGTTCAGACAAATACATGTGAAAAACCTCAGCTTGGGACCCTGGAGAGCCACTGCCAGTCTGAGTAGACAATATTGATTTTGATGGACTGAGTGTCTGACTCAGTATAAGGTAGCTTCATATGTTCATATGATAATGTTACAAAGCTGTCATAAAATTTCTCATTTGTCTCTTATCTCCCACCCACCTCACAGGGTGTCTGTTATGGAGGGAGAAGATATAGGAGATTGTAAGCCGCTCTGAGTCTCTGATTCAGGGAGAGGGGCAGGGTATAAATCTGCAATTCTTCTTCTTCTTCAAATACAGATAAATATCAGCAGCAGATGAGATTCTGGTGCAATGTGGCATTTTCCCCATTTTTGCATTTGGGCTTTTGAATGATCCTAGCTTTTAGTCTTTTGAATGATTCTAGCTTTTAGGAGGATGGCAGAAGACAGAAGGGCCTGACGTGACTTCGTCCATGGGGTCACAAAGAGTCAGACTCGACTGTGTGACTGAACAACAACAAGAAGCTTTTAGTCTTAATGGAGATATGGGGAGGATTTTTTTTTTTTTTTGTCGTTGAATATGCGATCAACAGACAGATTGCTTGTGGAATGGAATGACGCTTCCCTATTTTTAAACAGGCAAACACATTTTTAGGTTTTTAAAAAGCTGAGTTAGGGAAAACCGTTTATGTAAAACTGAGTTATCCATAATTTATATTCCTAGTTCACACATACACACACACACACAAAGTGACAAGAAAGTCTTCTCATTTGCCTTCCCCAAAGCCCTCATGTGCCGCAGGCCCACATCTTGCTAGGCAGAGTTCTTTTTGCTGTCTCCTCACCCTCATTCCTGAAATAAAACCACAGAATATTCTGATTTACTGCTTAGACTTACTCCTGATTGTCCATGGAGACTAGGGTTGAAGAAGAAGATGCTGGATTTATATCCTGCCCTCCACTCCGAGTCTCAGAGTGGCTCACAATCTCCTTTATCTTCTTCCCCCACAACAGACACCCTGTGGGGTGGGTGGAGCTGAGAGGGCTCTCACAGCAGCTGCCCTTTCAAGGACAACTCTTGAAAGAGCTATGGCTGACCCAAGGCCATTCCAGCAGCTGCAAGTGGAGGAGCAGGGAATCAAACCTTGTTCAGTTCCGCAAGGTCTGTAAGACCACTCTCTTCCGATTGGCTTTCAACTGACGTTGAGCTTGTGTCGTAGGGAAACCGAGGAAATGTCGTCGCCACTGAAAACTGAAACATAACATCAAAGAGATTAGCACCAATTGTTTTAATTATTGATGGTGTGACTGTTTTAATTGAATGTGTAATTTATATGTATTGTTTTTAACTGTTGTGGTTTTATGTTGTGAGCCGTCCTGAGCCTGCTTCGGCGGGGAGGGCGGAATATAAATCAAATCAAATCAAATAAATAAAAACCTGATTTCCCCAGATTAGAGTCCACACATTTAACCACTACACAAACTGGCTCTGGTCACCAAGTGCCTCCCCCCCCCCTCCAGCCACCAGGAGGGGATGGGTGGGATAGCGTTGTCTGATCCAGGTTGGTAAATTTACGGAGATTTGGGGAAGGAGCCTGGGGAACTCAGGGACTTGAGTGGGGTACACTGCCATAGAATCCACCCTCCAATGTATCCAGTTTCTCTGTAGTCAGGAGATGAGCTGTGATTCCAGGAGATCCTCCCCACGTCTCGCCCAGAGGCTGGCATCCCTAATTTTCTGCATCTAAATGCGAGGGGAGGACTCAATTGCTTCTTTTGCAGCCTAGTATGAAGCAAGAGTAAGTCTCTCCAAATTCAAAGGAGTTGATTTCATAGGAATCGTGCTTTGAATCAGAGCTGAAATGTGAACTTACTGATTGACTGACATTGGCCTGCTTTTCTAGAATCTCCCTGGTTTGGGGCAGGGGGAGGTTTAGCATCCAAGGTGGATTTGCCATTTCCTTCCTGCCTTCCTTTGTATCAAGCCGTGTTCCCTCCCCTGCTGTTTGAGCTCCTTGGAGCCCCAAGAATAGCTTTTCTTTTCAGATGGTTCTTCATTGTAATGGTAGATTCTTCACTCCTTTCATGTCCTCTGCTATGCCTGCGCTCACCTTTCATTAATGAAATCATGTGCTAGGATATCCAAAGGATGAACTCCATTTCTTAAGAAGAAAAGGCCTCCTTCTTGCTTCTCATTTGTTTCCGCCCTTTGAATTCCATATAGATTTGTGCTTTGAATTCCATATTTATTAGGTTTCTGCTTTAGATCAGTCAAATGATTTTCACGAGTTAACCAACACAGTCCAACTATAAGCAGACACATTTGCAGTCAGTGGACTTATGTGCATAGAGTGGAGTGCATCCTTTAAGCTGTTAATTTCTCTGACTAGAGTTGAGCTGAAATGACTTTTCTTGCTTGTGTGTGTTTATTCAAAATGTGTCTTCCACGTTGGACTCTTCTTGCAAGCATATTTGTATAATTGTTGTGGTGCTGATCTGGTTGTGCCACAAGTTGGTCTGCCTCATTTTTTTCTGAACATAATTTGCCCATGTGCATTTTTAATTTATTTATTTATATTTTATTTTATCTACTTTACATTTATATGCCGCCCACGCCATGCGGACTCTGGGCGGCTCACAGTCATAATACAAACAATAACAATACCTTATAATTATACAATCAAAACACATATAAACAATTTATAATTTAAACTTTAAAAATGGTGCTATAAAATTTCCTACATAGGCGGTCCAGCTTCATTTCAGTTCTTAATTCTCTGTAATTGCTCTATTAGGCGTCTTATAGATGGATGGTAGTATTCAGTGGCATAACAGTGGCAGCTCCTCCCACATTAGTTACTGCAGGCCTGCCAAAAAAGGTCGATTTTACAGGTCCTGTGGAATTGGGAGAGATCCCACAGGGCTCTCGTGGCCTCTGGAAGTAAATTCCATAAAACAGGCGCTGTCACAGAGAAGGCCTTCGCCCATGTAGAGCATAATTTGGCCTCCCTTGTTGCAGGGATGGATAATAGATGTTGACTTCCTGAACGCAGTGCTCTCTAGGGTATATATGGGGAAAGGCGGTTCCTTAGACAGACAGGTCCTTGGCCATATAGGGCTTTAAAGGTCAATACCGACACTTTGAAGAGGATTCGGTACACAACAGGCAGCCAGTTCAGCTCTTTCAGCACCGGTTGAATGTGCTCCTATCGAGAGAGTCCCATTTTCTCAATGATGTTGTAACGTTGTGACTGTTGGCATGATGACATAAAGACCTATAAACAAAATCACCTGCCACAGCCATAAAAGTTACAAGGAAGTATAGACAATGAGGGTGAATATTGTTGCGGGCATTTTTTGTCCTTTCCCCTTTCTAGTGAGTAAGGTGTAATATACGGTTCCAAAAAGCACCTCAGCAAATGCCAAATGATTCTGTCTGAACAGGGCAGAGGTTGGGGAGGATGTGATGTCACTTCTGGGTGACACTCTAGGCAACCCCCAGTCTCTGTGATCTTTACCATAAATACAAGGAGAAATTCCTAGCATGTCACTCCATGGAGGCCACTTTTTTGCACATTAGATATTAATGAAACCTAGTTTATCCCATCAGCTTATGAATCCTGACTGTTTTGGGGTGCAGGGGCAAGCAGCTAGAGGAAGAAAAGCTCACTGGGCTGAAACAATGAAAATACAATGAATATTTTTGAAGTGAATTAGAAAATACTTGGTACAGTTCCAATGAAAGAAGGAATGATTAAAGACTGACTTTCCTTCAAAAATAAAGAGTGTCTCTGCCTGAATACTAAATTATAAGCTGTTTTACATTTTATTCTGTATATGTTAATTGCCCCAATGTTGAGGTTTTAGTAAACTAATTTAAATTTAATCAATCAATAGAAAAGCAGATGATTCATCAACTAAAATTGTTTTAACAGTTGACAGCCTGTTATAATAGCACCATCTTCTGAGTATCTGTGCTGGCAAACTTGGAAAAAAGATAGGACACTAGTCAAACTTTATTCCGTTATTTAATGAATAAACTTTATTTGTCTACATAGACATTGATAACAAAAAGCATATAGTTAAGGTTACCAGATGTCCTCTTTTTAAAGGCTATGGCCTCCTTTGTGTGTGTGTGTTGGTCCTCTTTAGGGCTCTTTTTAAAGCACTAATGAAAATGTCCTCTTTTGGGGTTGCAAAGTTAGGAACATTCCAAGTTAGTAGCCATTATCACAGCTTAAATAGTAGAGGTATTTGAAATGAGATTTGTCATAGTGATCGCTTGTCCTCTTTTTTGCTTTTCAAAATATGGTAACCCTAATATAGTTGAACAAGAATCATCTAACAACTAGAGAGCAGATGGAAAATGAAATGAGCAATAAACACATCCTGTCTTCTTCGGCCTCAAATTTATGATGGTAAATGAAGTGGGAGGCAGAATAATCTTAGCATCACCAGATTTCTGTTCCAATCCATGGATATGCCCCTTTCTGTCCCAGCCACTCCTAGCATCTTTCACTGAATTCTTCTTCCTGTATCACAGAGTGATTAAAGTATGAAATTCACTGCCAGCGAATGTAGCAATGGTCACAGAAATAAACAGCTTTACAAGGGGGATTAGATAGATTTATGGAGGATAGGTAGGATTGCCAACTCAGGAAATATCTGGGGTCTTTGGGGGTAGAGCCAGGGGACTCTAGGGGTGGAGCCAGGAGACTCTCCCATTCCCTAAAAATAAATAAAATTGTGAAAAAATTTGTGAATGAAAAGACAGCATTACAGTTCCCCTGAATACAGTCTTCATTTCCTCCTCTTTTTTTGCATTTAAAGGGTTCCACAGCAGCTGCACTTCCACTAAAATGAAAGTGAACTCTCTCACACACACACACATTCACAAAGCAACCAAAATAAACAGTTTGTGTGCCCACACTTTTGTGACCTCCCTGGGACAATGATATAGATAGCTTTACTTAATGGAGTTGCTGAATGTAAAATATGTTGTATTTCAGCTGACATACAGAGAGGGAGGTCTAGGGAGTAAAGTTTTCCTCTACTCCATACTCAGATTCTGGCGATCACATTTAAAGGGACCGCACTCCTTTTAACTACCTCTCCTTCATTGAAAATCATGGGGCACCTTTTGTTGGGGCTCATGGAATTAGAGACCCGGTTCAATTAGAGACCCAGTTCCTCTGACACAGCTGGCCAACCTTGCATATGGCCTGTAGTGGCATCCTCCATGATTTTAGCCAAGTCTATCAACAGTTCCCCTGTTATCCATGACAGGCTGGAGCTTCTGCCCAAACAGGGAGTGTTTGCTTGTGCTCCTGTGCTTCTAAGTCATCTCCCACAGCAGCTACATATACCACAAAGAATACTCCAGTTATCCATTGGGATGGGCCAAAAGCTTGAGGGATGATGCAGTGCATGGAGTTTAAGCTGAAACAGGAAATCCAGAGAGAACTGTTGCTCTTGAGATAGTATTTGGATGGGTACAATGAGTTCACCCAATAAACACAAGCAAGGAATAATCTGACCACCAAGTATTGGGTTGGACCTCACTCCTATGCTACCACTCCACTTAGCTAAGTTTATTCATTATTAACCTATTTATCCCCCATCTTTCTTTTTGGCTCAAGTTTGAAGATTTCCTCCAGTCTAAGGAGCCTTCCTCCAAATGAAGTGGTCCTAACATTGGAGGACAATGTTACTGGAAAAGACCATCACACTAGGAAAAGTTAAAGGCAACAGGAAAAGAGGAAGACCCAACATGAGATGGATTAAAGGAAGCCACAGCCCTCAATTTGCAAGACCTGTGCAAGGCAGTTAACAATAGGACATTTTTGGAGGTCATTAATTTGCAAGGGTTGCCATAAATTGGAAGCAAAGTGATGGCACTTAACCGACACACAATATTGGATGCCTTGACCTGGATGGCCCAAACTAATCCAATCTCATCAGATTTTGGAAGTTAAGCAGGGTCAACCCCTGTTAGTACATGGATGGGAGACTATCAAAGAAGTCCAGGGTTGCTCACAGAGCCAGTCAATGGCAAACCACCTCTGAAGTCTCTTGCTTTGAAAACCCTATAGGATCTCATAAGTCAGCTACAACTTGATGGCACTTTCCACCACCAGTACTGGAGTACACTTTCCACCACCAGTACTTAAGTTGGAGGAAATTTCCTTAGGCAGGAAGAATACTCCTTGGCAGATCCAGCCAGCCCAACCAGGCCTCGCTCGCCTGGTGCTCTCCTGGGTTGCCCCTCCCCCCAGTCAAAAGACCAGCAAGCCACCCACCACCCAAAATCACATAAGAAGTGGAGAAAGGGTGGTGTGGGCTTCTCCAGGGGTTAATGAGGGCTGCGGGTGGCATGGCAAAGCCCCTGGTGGCTGGCTAGCTGCCTGCTCTCCTAATCCAGGGATTGTTACGCAGGTGTACCTACTATTCAATGGACAAGAAAGGTTCAGGAGCTGCGCTCCTGTGAGCTCCTGTTGAAATTGGGGCCTGTTCCTTGGAGGATGGTTGTATCCAGCACACTGATGAATTGCTGCCTTGAGTTCTCTTGGGTTCATGAGCCAAAGTTCCACGAATCTCTTTCTGGAGAACACAGTTCAGATCCAACCTTCAGGGGTGATTTCACAATGAACACACCTGCAAAGAGCTTCTCAGTCACATGAGCCAGTGTGGCCAATAGAGCTAGCTTCATTTTCACCCTCAGGAAAGCTCTGCCAGTGTCCCACTGAACCTCCTGAGCCATTTTGCCATCATTTCTGTCAGACAGGCAGATATGGCAGTGGCTTCTTGCTGTTTTCAAAAGCTCAAAGCACATGTGTAATTTTATTACTGTCCCCGAGTAAGTGCTGATAATCTCATTCCCTCAAATGGATGGTTGAAGCAGAATGTACAAAAGAGAAAAAAGAATGTACGTGTATGACTGAGGGCACCGCTGAAGTGAGAGATATTAATTATCCTGCCTCAGAGGATGTTTGTCACTTTCTTTGACTCACCTAATGAGGTGATAACGCTTTCTACAGGATTCATTCCCACAACATGTGATCATTCATAACGATGGAGATGTCTGGTAAAACAGATCAATTTTGATTAGTAAAATTCAGAAGCTGAAAGAGAATGGAAACATACTTGAAACTGCTTTCCCCTTCCCCCGACTGCTAGTCTTAACCTCCTTCTTCACCTTAACTAAGCAAAAAGGGGGAGAGAAAGAATGAGAAAGCTGAGAGAATTGATTTGGGATGAAGGCAAAGGAACAACTGCAGTCTGAAGAGTGGTGCGGGGGAGGGGGGGCACAGATATTCTGCACAGGAAGGTTCAAAAGCAGTCTATGTAAAAAGAGCCAAATGGGTATTCAAGGGGTTGCCTTCGCAGTTAGCACAGCACACTATTTTGGATGAGCATTTTAAAAAAGAAAATAAAGTTGGATTCTAATTCCAGTTGTTTGCTATTTTAAAATCTTGAGTCAGGTTCTTTAATTCTGGGGTAAAGCAAACTATACCAGGAGATGAGTCTGATAGTTATTTCCAGGGATTTTTTTTTTTAAAGCAGGAATACACAGGAAGGGAGTTCTGGCTGCTTGCTGTCAGGGGGTGTGACATAATATGCAAATGAGTTCCTGCTGGGCTTTTCTTCACAAAAAAGCCCTGTGCAAAACAATGGTGATGTCAGGGGGCATGGTCTAATATTTAAATTAGTTCCTGTTGAGCCTTTTCTACAAAAAAAAAAGCCCTGTTGTTGTTTGCATTAGGAAGCACATCTGCGGGTGTAGCTCACTCCTCCAACTGATCACCAAACTGGGATGAAATGGTCATGGATTCCCCCCCTCCACACCCAAATCATCAATCAAATATTGTAACAGGCATGAATTGGCTTGCGAGTGAACTTTGCTATCCTTTCTTGTGAAAGGGACAGTGAAGGGATGCCCGGGTAATCTTTACAGAAATGGAGTGCGAGGTGCTAAACCCTGGTGGGCTTTTGCTTTAATTGAATTCACCGCCACACAAAGTAGTTGCCAGACTAGGAAATTCCTGGAGATTTGGGAGTGGATTATGGGGAAAGGAGGGACCTCAGTGGGATACAATTAAATTGCTGAACAGTCGGGAGAGAACAGATAAAAGGAAGTACTTCTTCACCCAAGGGGTGATTAACAGATGGAATTCACTGCCACAGGAGGTGGTGGCAGCTACAAGCCCAGACAGCTTCAAAAGGGGATTGGATAAGCATACGGAGCAGAGGTCCATCAGTGGCTATTAGCCACTCTGGGTATTGATGGAACTCTCTGTCTGGGCCAAATGATGCTCTGCATTCTTGGTGCCTGGGAGGGGGGGGGCACAGTGGGAAGGCTTCTAGTGCCCAGCTCCACTGATGGATCTCCTGATGGCACCTGTTCTTATTTTGGCCACTGTGTGACAGACTGATGGACCGGAGGGGCCATTGGCCTGATCCAACATGACTTCTCTTATGTTCTTAATTGTCAAAAGTATCTCCAACCCATCCCCCCCCCCAAAAAAAAAATACCCTGACTCATTTGGCCTCAGCCTGAGCCTCAGGCCTTTGTCATTGTCATTCACTTATACTAAATAAGTAAATAGGAGAGCCAGTTTGGTGTAGTGGTTAAGTGTGCAGACTCTTATCTGGGAGAACCGGGTTTGATTCCCCACTCCTCCACTTGCACCTGCTGGAATGGCCTTGGGTCAGCCATAGCTCTGGCAGAGGTTGTCCTTGAAAGGGCAGCTGCTGTGAGAGCCCTCTCCAGCCCCACCCACCTCACAGGGTGTCTGTTGTGGGGGAGGAAGGTAAAGAAGATTGTGAGCCGCTCTGAGACTCTTTGGAATGGAGGGCGGGATATAAATCCAATATCTTCTTCATCTTCTTAAATGGGATGTGGATAAGTCCATGACCTGTCTCCCAGCAAGGGTTGGTCTACTCCAGAGCAGATGTGCCATGCACAGTCCATGGAAAGTGGCATGCAGCCAAGGCAAGCTGCTCATGACTGGGATGAACCACACCCAGCCTGAGGAAGGTGAAATCCACCCCATAAAAGTTCTGCTGAGCCCTGGTAAAGCGGCTCCCAGCCCTTGCAAGCTGTGCTCGGCCTGCCTAGCCCAGGTAAGCCAACCAGGGATGCACTAAACCCAGCCTGGCAGAGGGCTGGTGCCCAGCCAAGCCACCTGAGATGCAACATTGAGTCCCTCTTTCTCCTTCCATTCTTTCCTCCCTCACTTGTGGGGGCACGGCTGGGGTGGACCAGGGGGTGGGGCCCCTATCTGTGGCTGCTTTATCTCCCAGTCTGTTCTTCCTTCTATGGCAGGGGTGGCCAAACTTGCTTAACATAAGAGCTATATAGAATAAATATCAGATGTCTAAGAACCACAAGACATGAACATCAGATGTCTGAGATCTACAAGGCAGGCAGGCAGGCAGGCAGGCAGGAAGGAAGGAAGGAAGGAAGGAAGGAAGGAAGGAAGGAAGGAAGGAAGGAAGGAAGGAAGGAAGGAAGGAAGGAAGGAAGGAAGGAAGGAAGGAAGACTGGAGGAGGAGGAGGAGGGACGTGGAAAGAAAGCAACTTTAACAAAGATTTCAGGTTTTCATGGCTGGTAACATCATTAGGGTTTGTAGAATCTTTCGGGCTCAAGTGCCGTGTTCTACTGGAGAAAGTTTTCTGGAAGGAAAACTTTCTCCAGTAGAACACGGCACTTGAGCCCGAAAGATTCTACAAACCCTAAAGCAACTTTAACTTTAAATGCATACTCCAAGCTATTGGCTGGCTTGGAGAAGTGTTTTAAAGAGAGAAATGCCTTCTCCAGATCAGCTGATGAGGCAGTGGAAGCTTTGAGAGCCACACAATATGTGTGAAAAAGGCACATGTGGCTCCCAAATCACAGTTTGACTACCCCTGTTCTCTGGTATTAGTTTTAATGCTTAATCTGTGCTCCCTGATAAGTGGCCTTGCATATGAATATGGGGGAGGGGGAATTCCAGCCTTAGTGTGTGTGTGTGGGGGGAAATAAGATACTCACAAAAATCTTAATTAAGGACAAAATGTGGAACAGAATCATCCTGTAGGTAGAGTTACCAGTCTACGTACCGGAATGAGAGCCCATGCATAATTTAATATAATTGAAAAATGGAATTAAAATATCATTTCCCCCTCTGCCATCTAATGACATTATTCTTTAGGGACATCACCTCAGCCAAAGGTGGCAATTCCCTTGTCAGTCTGAGGTGAGAACAGAATTTAATAGAAAATAGGAGCAGGGAGGGTCAGGGCAGACAACATTTATGAAGTTGGGGGTTAAAGAGATGATTAGAAGTGGCCTTGAACAGTATTTAAACATTCACGAAATAATTTTAACGGGAGAACAAAATGAAGGTTAAACTTGCCTTAATAATGAAGGACTCAGACCTGCAGGAAACCGTATTGGCAATGAGTGAACTTACATGGAAGGAAATGATGGTACGGCTTAAAAGATTTGCAATGAGTACTTGGGGCACTGCACCCATGCCCATATACACAGGGCTTTTTTTGGAGCAGGAATTCCTTTGCATATTAGGTCGCACACCCCTGATGTGGCCAATCCTCCTAGAACTAAGGCCCTGAACGAAGAGCCCTGTCAGCTCTTGGAGGATTGGCTACATCAGGGTCTTGTGGCCTAATATGCAAAGGAGTACCTGCTACAAAAAAAAAAAAGCCCTGGATGTAAGCTGCATTAGACTCACTAGGACTGACTTCCAAGTAAGCTTGTGGAAGCTGTCATCAGGAACAAGATTTACTCAGTGGCTCCTGCGGTAGAGTTGGAAATGTCCATACATAAAATCCATACATAAAATCACAGAGTTGGAAATGTCCATACAGGGCATCGAGTCCAACTCTCTTCTCAGTGCAGGATAGACCTAAAACATCCCTGAGAAGTTTTATTGAGCACGTAAGCTTTCGAGCGCTCTCTAAGCACACTTCATCAGTATCTGACGAAGTGTGCTTAGAGAGCATACGAAAGCTTACGTTCTCAATAAAACGTGGTTGGTCTGAAAGGTGCAACTTGACTCCTGCCTTGTTCAACTGCTTCAGACCAATATGGCTGCCCTCTTGGATCTATCCCTGAGAAGTGTTCATCCAGCCGCTGCTTAAAGACCATCAGTGAGGGGAAGCCCACCACCACCCAAAGCAGTCAATTTTACTGCTGAACTACTGATATCCAGCTGGTACCTTTCCATCCATAATTTAAACCCATTATTTTGAGTCCTCTCCTCGGCTGCCTGCAGGAACAGCTCCCTGCCCTCCTCTATGTGACAGCCTTTCAAACACTTAAAGACCCCTCTCAACATCCTGTTCCCTCTCAACATCCTGTCCCCTCTCAACATCCTGTTCTCTAGAATGAATGTTCCCAAGTCCCTCAGCCTTTCCTTGTAGGGCTTGGTCTCCAGGCCCCTGATCATCCTTGTTGCTCTCTTTTGCACTCACTCCAGTCTGTCCTCATCTTTTTTGAAGTCAGGCCTCCATGAACTGCTCATAGGATTCCAGGTGAGGCCTGACGAGTATGGTGCACATGAACATTCAATGGCTGTGAATGAGTAAGGGTGTTTCTTTAGGGTTGCCAAGTCCCCCGTGGCCTTTGGTGGGGGACTTTTTTCTGGTACCATAAAGTTTTCCTCCCAAATTGCTAGGGCATCAAGGAAAACTGGGTCCCATGCTCTTTAACTTGTTCATAAATGATTTGGAGTTGAGAGTAAGCAGTGATGTGGCTAAGTTTGCAGATGACTCTAAATTCTTCAGGGTGGTAAGAACCAGAGAGGATTGTGAGGCACTCCATAGGTACCTGTTGAGGCTGGGTGAGTGGACGTCAATGTGGCAGATGAGGTTCAGTGTGGACAAGTGCAAAGTAATGCACATTGGGACCAAGAATCCCAGCTGCAAATACAAGTTGATGGGGTGTGAACTGGCAGAGTCTGACCAAGAGAGAGATCTTGGGGTCATTGTAGATAACTCACTGAAAATGTCAAGACAGTGTGCGTTTGCAATAAAAAAGGCCAACGCCATGCTGGGCATTATTAGGAAGGGAACTGAAAACAAATCAACCAGTATCATAATGCCCCTGTATAAATCAATGGTGCAGTCTCATTTGGAATACTGTGTACAATTCTGGTCACTGCACCTCAAAAAGGATGTTATAGCATTGGAAAAAGTCCAGAAAAGAGCAGCTAGAATGATTGAAGGGGTGGAACACTTTCCCTTTGAAGAAAGGTTAAAACACTTGGGTCTCTTTAGCTTGGAGAAACGTCGACTGCAGGGTGACATGATAGAGGTTTACAAGATTATGCATGGGATGGAGAAAGTAGAGAAAGAAGTGCTTTTCTCTTTTTCTCACAATACAAGAACTCGTGGGCATTCGATGAAATTACTGAGCAGTAGGGTTAGAACGGATAAAAGGAAGTACTTCTTCACCCAAAGGGTGATTAACATGTGGAATTCACTGCCACAGGAGGTGGTGGCAGCTACAATCATAGCCAGCTTCAAGAGGGGTTTGGATAAAAATATGGAGCAGAGGTTCATCAGTGGCTATTAGCCACAGTATATTATTGGAACTGTCTGGGGCAGTGATGCTCTGTATTCTTGGTGCTTGGGGGGGTGGGGGGAGAAGTGGAAGGGCTTCTAGCCCCACCTGTGAACCTCCTTTCCTTGTTGGCCACTGTGAGACACAGGGTGTTGGACTGGATGGGCCATTGGCCTGATCCAACATGGCTTCTCTTATGTTCTTAACAAACAGACATCTTTCAGTTGCTTCCAAGACTCAGCTTTATCTGAGCTTTTTAACACCCTGCTAGTAGTTTAAGATAACTTATCTGGCTCTGTTTGGTCTAAGTGGATCTGAACAACCAGATTTTGGACTCCTTTGCACTCTCCAATTACCAGCTGGATTATTTAGCTTCTGGACAATACAGCAGCTGTGCCTCTGAGAGCTGTATAATTCCCACTCCCTCTGAAAGATGCACAGAGCCAAAATAGGGAAGAAAAAGGAACCAAGAAGGCATTCCGATTCACACTCACCTCTGATGTCAGCCAAACAGTTGCACACTGATGACCATGTACTGAAAGAGCTAGTAAGTGACATTTCTTCTTATTCCTCTCTAAATATGTCGAATGTGCTGAATATAGAGAAGCCATTAATACGTGTATTGCCAGATCACCATCCATCTAATGGAGATAAATCCCCCAGTATGACAGAGGTAGTAACCTCTCAGCTGGCACCCCTCTTAGCAAACAAATTCCTTTTGAGGGTAAGGAGCCAAGCATGCAACTTCAAAAAGACCTCTTGTTGAAGTTCATAGGTGATCACTGCCTATTAGGGATGGGCATAGCCTTCCCAAGCCTCCCGCCCTGGCGGGAGAATACTGGATTTTCAGCCTCTTTTCCCGCTTTCCATAACTCTGGAAGCGGGGGGAGGAGGGGGGAATGGCGCCAAGGAGCATTTGCGTCGTCCGGGGAGGAGGTGCTGAGCCTGGCAAGGGAAATCTTGAGAAGGGAGGCTGGCTCGCCAGCGAGCGGGTGGAGGTGGCTGCCGAACGCAGGCGGGTCTTGACGGACTCCAATGCCCGATGCTTCTCCTCCTCCCTTCCCTTCCCACCCAGCCCCGTTGCAGCAGCCGTTCTTCCTTTTCGCAAGCTGCTTCCCGCGCCCAGTCAGCTGGCTGGGGGGGGGGGGAGGAGAGAAGCCCCGCCTGCAAAGGACCATGTGCCTTTGCACCTCCGGAGGCTTGATTGCAAGGCTCCACTTTGGGATGGTGTGACTGCTGCTGTAAAGACGCTGGCAGCAACTCGTGAGTAGAAAGGCCAGTCCCTCGCTTCAGTTGCCAGAAAGGGGGGGGGGGGAGGGAGGAGGAGAGGGAAACGTCTTCATTATTCCCTATGTGGAGATCAATTCTCATAGGGTATAATGGGGAATTAATCTGGAGGTTTTGGGGGCTCTGGGGGAGCTGTTTTTTGAGGTAGAGGCACCAAATTTTCAATATAGTATCTAGTGCCTCTCCCCAAAGTACCCTCCAAGTTTCAAAACGATTGGACCAGGGGGTCCAATTCTATGAGCCCCAAAAGAAGGTGCCCCTATTCTTTGTTATTTCCTATAGAAGGAAGACATTTTAAAAAGTGTGCTGTCCCTTTAAATGTGATGGCCAGAACTCTCTTGGAGTTCAATTATGCTTGTCACACCCTTGTTCTTGGCTCCGCCCCAATGTCTCCTGGCTCCACCCCCAAAGTCTCCTGGCTCCTCCCCCAAAGTCCCCAGATATTTCTTGAATTGGACTTGGCAACCCTAGATGGGCAGGGCTTTTTTTGGAGCAGGAACTCCTTTGCATATTAGGCCACACACCGCTAATATAGCCAATCCTCCAAGAGCTTACAGGGCTCTTCTGTAAGCTCTTGGAGGATTGGCTAGCTCAGGAGTGTGTGGCCTAATATGCAAAGGAGTTCCTGCTACAAAAAAAGCCCTGCGGAATGGCACAAACCTGCCCACAAACCTAAATTTGTGAAGAAAATCACTTGCGCCATGGTTCACAAGCCAAAGTCCATGCCATCTTGCCTCAATGACTCTCCCATGACCCTCCACATGGTTTTCAGTGTTTTTGGTGTCTCGTGGTAGAGCGTGTCAGCAGTGTCCATGGCAAATGTGCTGGTGGTGATCAATTATGATTGTCAAAGCAAGAGGGGGATGGACTTCTGCAGCTCTGGAAAAACCAATAGTGGCCTTTCAAACCTCGACAGGCGGCTCTGGCCACCAGTAAGAGAACTCACATTCTGCTCTATGGGAACAGAATTTTATATACATACCTCTAGCTTATATTAAGCCATCTGCAGCAGTGGTACTGCAAGTTAGTGAGAGGCCAAGATAGAGAGGTTGAACACTGAGGTTGAAGGTTTTGATGCTTACTCAGGGCTCAACTTCATTGGTTCCTCAGCCGAGGACCTCCCAATTGGACTTTGTGACTTGCACTTTCCTGGAGGCACCAGATTTGGTGGGCTGTAACTTGGTCCCCCTAAATCCAATCCTCTCCAAATTTGAGGCAGGTAGAGGAAAGTTAGCTGAAGAGTTTGGCATCTCTAGCCTGTGGTGGGGATCATTCTATTGAATCACAAATCATGAATGTTCTGAGATCCATGTATTTTTGGGACCATTTGTCCTGATATATCCCCAGAAGAGCACTACACCTGGTTGGTAAGAACCTACTGGTGGTCCCTGGTCCAAGAGACTTCTGGCTGCCCTTGACTAGGGCCAGGGCATTTTCCACCCTGGCTCCAACTTGGTGGAACTTTCTGCTGAATAACATCCATACCCTGTGGGACTTAAAAGCGTTCCGCAGGGCATGTAAGGCAGAGACGTTCCACCAGGTGTTTGGTTGAGGACAGCAATGGCTTTCCACCTGGCAGACACTCCTGCTTTTCCTGCCTCCCACCCCCCACCCCAGGCAGTAGCATATTTCGGCAGTCTTATTGCCATCTTATCGGTTATAGGTTTGTACATTTCCATTGATGAAACTATGATCTTTGCTAGTTTAACTGTGGATGTATAGGCAGCTGTTTTGTGGGGTTTTTTTATCTGATGTGCACCACCCTAAGCCCTATTCCATAAGAGAGGCAGTGAAATAAATGAATGAATGAATGAATGAATGAATGAATGAATGAATGAATGAATGAAAAGAACCGGTTCTATACACAGGAAGATCTGTGAAGGTCCATGGTTTATGTGGCCCCACGATCCACGAACTGAAATGAACCTCCGTTTTCCTGGTTTGTGCCCATCCCTACTGCCTACTAACAGGCAAAACAGTAATAGCTAAACAGAAATAGCTGTCTTTTCAAAAGCTTGATTATAATTCTAATGAGTTTGACACACTTAACGATGCATTCAGTGCTCTTCAGAGCTTTTTTTTGGTAGAAAAAGCCCAGCATATTAGGCCACACCCGCTGATGTCACCATTGTTCCACACAGGACTTTGTTTGTAGAAAAAGCCCAGCAGGGACTCATTTACATATTAGGCCACACCCTCTGACACCAACCCAGCCGGAACTGCGTTCCTGTTCATTTCTGCTAAAAAAAAAAAGCCCTGGTGCTCTTAATGATAAACTATGCAATCTTTCACAAGGGAGTGAAACTTCAAATGTCTCTAAGTAGGGGTGTGCAACAAAAACTTTTAAATGGCGTTTTCTGGTTCAGTTCTATTGGACCCGAAACGTTTGGGTCCAATAGAACAGAGAACAAAAATACTGTTTCAAATAAAGCCAGTGAAAAGCTGAGCCAGCGGGGGGGTGGGGGCTTTGCTGATCTGTGGGCACAGCTGATCCCGGCTTGGCTCGCTTCTCCTGAAGTCCAATTTAAACCAGATGGAAGGAGAAGGGAGCCTCAGGAGCTGCTGTGCCATGCAGAGCACACATTGCTCCAAGCGGCACAGGGAATCCTGGGTGGGCTCCCTTCTACTGCATTTGGGTTTAAACCAGGCCGCAGGAGAAGCAAGCCCCCTGGGCAGAGGGAGAGGGGGGGTTTTGGTAGTTGGTGATTCGATCCTTAGGCAAGTAGACAGCTAGGTGGTTAAACCACGTACTGACCGTATGGTGACTTGCCTGCCTGGTGTGAAGGTAGCGGACATTACGTGTGTAGTAGATAGGCTGATAGACAGTGCTGGGGAGGAGCCTGTGGTCGTGGTGCATGTTGGCACCAACGATGTGGGGAAATGCAGTTGTGAGGTCCTGGAGGAAAAATTTAGGCTGCTAGGTGGGAAACTTAAGGCCAGGACCTCCAAGGTAGCCTTCTCGGAAGTCCTACCTGTTCCATGTGCAGGGCAGGAGAGACAGGCACAAATTAGAAGTCTCAATGTGTGGATGAGACGATGGTGTAAGGAGGAAGGGTTTAAGTTTGTTAGGCACTGGGATGCTTTCTGGAACAAGCGGGAGCTGTACAAAAGAGACGATCTCCACTTGTCCCCGGATGGAACCAGGCTGCTGGCGCTTAAAATCAAAAAGGTGGCAGAGCAGTTTTTAAACTAAATCTTGAGGGAAAGCCGACAGGAGATGAAATGTCTCTGGTTCGGGAAGACTTGTCTCAAAGAGATGAAGGGTTGGCTGCTATTTTTCTACCGGGTAACGGATCAGAGTTGTCCACTGTGATGGTGACAAGCAGTATGGACTGTCTGCCAGAGTCTCGAGGCGGCAGGAGGAAGGTGGCGGGCCTAGCTTGCCTAGGAAATTATAGATGTTTGTATGCAAATGCTAGAAGTGTTCAAAGTAAAATTGGTGAATTGGAATGCTTAGTGTTGGGAGAAAACATAGACATTGTGGGAATTTTAGAAACTTGGTGGAATGAGGAGAATCAGTGGGACACAGTGATTCCTGGATATACTGTCGGTCACTTCTGGGTTCCTGTCCTGCATCTCGACCTGTGTTATTAGTGACAGGCTGCTTCGGCGTGCCGCTGCGCCGGCCCCCTGGGTCCCACAACGATGGGACTGATTCCACAGGGATGGGCTCGAAACACTCTATAACCCCTCAAAAGAACAGCAGTCTAGCTCGCTTCCCCCGAGCCCTGGAGCCATAAGCCTCAAGGGGGCTCATTTTGCGGCATCTCCCGGCGGGAGGGTGGCACCCGCACGGGACACATATCAAATGAAAGAGGGGGCGCAGGGCTATCAGAAACAGCCGGCGGAGGGAGTCGGGAGACCACCCCACTGGGGGATCCACACCCCGAAAGTGATGAAGGTGGCGCAGATAGAGCCAACAGAGCAAACAGGACAAAATAAATAGGCTGCATTATGCAGCACAGTCTCACTGGAATCTCACTGGAATCTGACTGGCTTCTCAGCGTGGAACCCGTTTTCTCTAGTCTTCTCACTTTGAAAAAAGTAAAAAAAGAGTTTTATTTAACTTTATTTCCCCCTTTCCCTCTCTATAAATAATCTTGGTGTTTCCGGCGGTGATATTTGGGGGATTTTTGGGGACATCACAGGAAGTGCTGTGAAGTCACTTCCTGTTTCCGGCAGTGGCATTTGGGGGAAATGATGTCATTTTGGGGAAATGATGTCACAGGAAGTGATGTCACTTCCTGCTTCCGGCAGGTGGCGCGGGAAAATGATGTCACTTCCTCTTTCCGGCGGTGGCATGACATCACCGGAAGTGCCGTCACCGGAAGTGACATCACTTCCTGTTTCTGGCGGCGCGTGCGCTTTGCGCGCGCACACCCCTACCTTCCCCCCCTAAAAGGTGTCCCTGGCTGGCCTTCAGACATTATGGCCACCCTAAGTAATGCCCAAGACTTGGTGAGAGATATAAAAGTGATTGCGCCACTTGGGAGCAGTGACCATAATGTTATTGATTTCACCGTTTGTATAAATAGGGAGTTGCCCAAAAAGACCGCCACAACCACGTTTAACTTTAAAAGGGGTAAATTCTCTGAGATGAGGAGGCATGTGAGGAGGAAACTGAAAGGAAAGGTAAATACGGTCAAAACCCTTGGGAAAGCTTGGAGACTATTTAAAACTATAATCCTAGAAGTTCAGATAAAATACATACCACAATTAGGAAAGGCACAAACAGGCATAAGAAAAGGCCTGCGTGGTTAACAAACAAAGTAATGGAAGCTGTAAAAGGTAAGAAGGACTCCTTTAAGCGGTGGAAAACCAGTCCAAGTAAGATTAGTAAAAGGGAACACAGGCTGTGGCAAATCAAATGCAAGACTGTGATCAGGCAGGCAAAAAGGGACTATGAGGGGCATATTGCAAAAAACATAAAGACCAACAATAAAAATTTCTTCAAATATATTAGAAGTAGGAAACCAGCCAGGGAGGCAGTGGGGCCCTTGAATGACCATGGGGTAAAAGGATTACTGAAGGAGGATAGCGAAATGGCTGAGAAGCTGAATGCATTTTTTGCCTCCGTCTTCACTGTGGAAGATGACAACTTTTTGCCCACCCCAGAACCACTAATTTTGGAAGGGGTGTTGAAAGACCTGAGTCAGATTGAGGTGACAAAAGAGGAGGTCGTACAACTGATAGACAAATTAAAAACTAATAAGTCACCGGGTCCGGATGGCATACATCCGAGAGTTCTGAAAGAACTGAAAGTTGAACTTGTAGATCTTCTAACAACAATCTGTAATCTTTCATTGAAATCTGCCTCCGTTCCTGAGGACTGGAAGGTAGCAAATGTCACCCCCATCTTTAAAAAAGGTTCCAGAGGAGACCCGGGAAATTACAGGCCAGTCAGTCTGACTTCAATACCGGGAAAGTTGGTAGAAACCATTATCAAGGACAGAATGAGTAGGCACATTGATGTAAGGGAAGATCTTGCCTGACTAACCTGTTAACATTTCTTTGAGGGGGTGAACAAACATGTGTACAGAGGAGACCCGATAGATGTTGTTTACCTTGACTTCCAGAAAGCTTTTGATAAAGTTCCTCATCAAAGGCTCCTTAGAAAGCTTGAGAGTCATGGAGTAAAAGGACAGGTCCTCTTGTGGATCAAAAACTGGCTGAGTAATAGGAAGCAGGGAGTGAGTATAAATGGGCAGTCTTCGCAGTGGAGGACGGTAAGCAGTGGGGTGCCGCAGGGCTCGGTACTGGGTCCCATGCTCTTTAACTTGTTCATAAATGATTGAGTTGGGAGTGAGCAGTGAAGTGGCCAAGTTTGCGGATGACACTAAATTGTTCAGGGTAGTGAGAACCAGAGAGGATTGTGAGGAACTCCAAAGGGACCTGTTGAGGCTGGGTGCGTGGGTGTCAACGTGGCAGATGCAGTTCAATGTGGCCAAGTGCAAAGTAATGCACATTGGGGCCAAGAATCCCAGCTACAAATACAAGTTGATGGGTTGTGAACTGGCAGAGACTGACCAAGAGAGAGATCTTGGGGTCGTGGTAGATAACTCACTGAAAATGTCAAGACAGTGTGCGTTTGCAATAAAAAAGGCCAACGCCATGCTGGGAATTATTAGGAAGGGAATTGAAAACAAATCAGCCAGTATCATAATGCCCCTGTATAAATCGATGGTGCCGTCTCATTTGGAGTACTGTGTGCAGTTCTGGTCACCGCACCTCAAAAAAGGATATTATAGCATTGGAGAAAGTCCAGAAAAGGGCAACTAGAATGATTAAAGGGCTGAAACACTTTCCCTATGAAGAAAGGTTGAAACGCTTGGGACTCTTTAGCTTGGAGAAACGTCGACTGCGGGGTGACATGATAGAGGTTTACAAGATAATGCATGGGATGGAGAAAGTAGAGAAAGAGGTACTTTTCTCCCTTTCTCACAATACAAGAACTCATGGGCATTCGATGAAATTGCTGAGCAGACAGGTTAAAACGGATAAAAGGAAGTCCTTCTTCACCCAAAGGGTGATTAACATGTGGAATTCACTGCCACAGGAGGTGGTGGCAGCCAAAGCATGGCCACCTTCAAGAGGGGTTTAGATAAAAATATGGAGCAGAGGTCCATCAGTGGGTATTAGCCACAGTGTGTGTATATATATATAAATTTTTTTGGCCACTGTGTGACACAGAGTGTTGGACTGGATGGGCCATTGGCCTGATCCAACATGGTTTCTCTTATGTTCCCTTATGTTCTTAACAGGCACCCTATGAGGTAGGTAGGAGCTGAGAGAGTTCTGACAGAAACTGCTCTTGAACAGAACAGCTCTGAGAGAGTTATGACTTACCCAAAGTCACTCCATCAGCTGCATGTGGAGAAGTGGGGAATCAAATTCGGTTTTCCCACATAAGAGTCTGCACGCTTAACCACTACACCAAACTGGCTCTCCCAGCTTGCCCTTTTGGGTTGAATTATGGGTTTTAACTGGGTTATTCTGTCACTGCTTTAAAAATGTTTTTATTTGATCAAATTTGTTGTGAGCTGCTTGCGGGGGAGGGTGGGATGGAAATATAATGAAATAAATGAATAAAATATGATGACCCTCTTAAAAATGTTATACACACATACATTTAATATTGGACATAATTGCAATTTATACATGAATGTAAAATGACCCCTCTTTTGTTTTTGATGGCATAGCTGTGGGGGGGGGGCTAGTCTTGTATTTGCATAAATGCATAATTACCATAAACAAATGCTACATCTTTTGGTATATAATTTAACAATTAATTTTATGTAACAATACATAACCATAACAATATCAAAAACATAACTGAATTTCAAAACATTAATTTAAAAATAATGAACAATTAATTGCAGAAGTGAAAAAGCAAAATAATTATATTTTTGTGGTCTCTCTCTCTCTCGGCTTGACTTCGCGAACGAAGATTTAAGAAGGGTGCAGTAGTCCACGTCTGCTGCAGGCTCGCTGATGGCTGACAAGACCAATGCGGGACAGGCAGATCCGGCCACAGTGGCTGCAGGGAATTAGCATTTTTGTGGTAAAGCTTTCTTATATGCTACATTGATAATCCAACTATTGGACACTAAAATAAATAGCTTTCTTCTCTCTCTTTCTCTTTTATGTAAAGTTGTCCATGTGCAGTTTTTCAGATCAAGGCCAATTGTGTGTGAGTGTGTGTGTGTGTTTGTGTGTGTGTTTTAATAATTGTCCTTGAGCTTTATTGATGCAAAACTTAGTCAAATGGGAAATTGAAGCCTCTTAAATTGAAGTGGGAAGCCTATAGGTATTATAGAAATCCCTGGAATAAATTAATCCTGGTTTGCTACGTGGCCTGTTAATTGCAGTTCTCTGTTAATCACATTGACAGCATCATTTCTCAGTGCTTGA
The DNA here is from genome assembly GCF_032191835.1 of Heteronotia binoei. Taxonomy (NCBI): domain Eukaryota; kingdom Metazoa; phylum Chordata; class Lepidosauria; order Squamata; family Gekkonidae; genus Heteronotia; species Heteronotia binoei. The sequence goes on along the minus strand of NC_083224.1, from coordinate 26,609,173 downwards.
ATGGCCCTTTCACAGAACCATGTTTGATTCATATAATGGTCCGTGATATTTCAAAATGCTGAGCTCTAGCAGCGCTCGGGTGACTGTGGGAGTGTCTTGCTGGCAACATCCAACTGTCACCAGTTGGTATCCCACCAGAAGGGACAGGGCCGGATTAAATCCTCCGGAGGCCCCTAGGCAGTCAAAATCTCGGGGGGGGGGGGGTGTGTGCAAATTATCTCAGAGTTGGAACACCCGCCCTGCCACCTGTGACCACTGCTGCAGCCTGCAGGAACCTTCTCAAAAGCCCCTTTGACAAATCTACAAGGGAGAAAAGCAGACTTTGCGATGACACCAGCACCAGCCACACCAGGCAGGTTGGGCAAAGAGCGGCTCAATTGCTGGCTGAGCGTGCAGGCTGGGAGGGCTGCAAGCAGGGGGGAAACGGGGTGGGGGAGCTGGCCCAGGCCCCTAAAGGCGTGGGGGCCCAGAGGCCAGTGCCTACTTAGCCTAATTGTTAATCCAGCCTTGAGAAGGGATATCATTGCATCTCTCCTGATGTTCTAGCATTCTGCCAAAACTCTATGGTTTAGCCATAGAGTTTGGAGTGGAGGCTAGAGTATTGCCCAATGTGATGGCGTCTTTTCCATGTCATTCCATGTGACACAATAGCATTGCAACGCTGTTTGAGAGCCAGTTTGGTGTAGTGGTTAAGTATGCAAACTCTTATTTGGGAGAACTGGTTTGATTCCTCACTCCTCCACATGCACCTACTGGAGTGACCTTGGGTCAGCCACAAGGTCTCTCAAAGCTGTTCTGCTCATGAGCAGTTTCTGTCAGAGCTCTCTCAGCCCCATATCACACACCTCTACTATTATGGCGACGTCAGTCTATCGCCTCCTGCCTCTGCGAGGGCAACTAAATATACGTTAGTCTCTTCAGGGGTCTGATACGGTAGATGAGCAGGGGACCACTGCAGATTTGAAGTCTTTCCCAATCACACAGGCACCAGAGAACGTAACAGTAAACTATAGTGCTTTATTTACAAAACAAGCTTTAACTGGGGGATGGGATGTATATACAGAGGCTAGTTTGTATCTTGTGGGAATAACACTTCCATTACAGTATGTCGGCTAGACCCTCCAGCAATGCTCTGAGGTATTTTGGGGTACACAGTTCTTCTATTAATCCACTATCCTAAACTTTAATCAGGCTAGCCTCTTGAGCTTTGAGTGCCCGGTCCCTCGTCTGGTTTGACAAGCCCCAGCTCTCCTGACTCCCCCAGACCCATGGCTCTCCCTCAGCCACCTTATAAACGCCTAGGAGCAATGTATCATATGTCTGTGACCACTAAGGTCTTTCGCTTAGACACTCTCTGTCACCTTCCTCTTCCTTAGAGGGCACTCGTGACCTAGAGATATGCCTCATGCTCAGCCACCTGGCTGATTTCACAGAGTGTATATGGAGCTTCACTTCACACCAAGCCTCTCTCTCCACACTCTCAGTTCAGATGCCTCTTTCTCTGTTTTTCTCTAACAGTTAACCTTTTTGCCGTCATCTGTCACTCAGGACTTGAGAGTTCCGAGCACCCCTGGCCCCCAACGTTGGGTCACATGACTCAGAGCTCTCTGAGTCCTCAACTTCTCCATTAACCCTTTGATTCCGTCACACCCCACCTACCTCACAAGGTGTCTGTTGTGGGGAGGGGAAGAGAAAGGAGATTGTAAGCCACTCTGAAGCTCCTTTGGGTAGTGAAGGGTGGGATATAAACCCAATCTCCTCTCTCTTCTTCTCTCTCTGTTGACTGCCCCCCCCCATTTCCCCCTACAGCCCAGCTGAGTGGCTGCTGGGGGGAAAGTGGTCTCCTACTGAAACAGGAAGCCTGTCAATACTTATGAATTTTGTAGATCTTTCAAGTTATCTACAATATCCCCAGTGCTTCCCATGGGTATATATGCTTCTGCGTTGGGTTTCATAGCACCATTAACTAATCTCTAGAGATTTCTTTCCAAATTCATGCATCTGTAGCAAAGCCAGCAACTTGTACTCACACATTTCCCTTCAAGTAGCCTTTTTGAACACTACGCCAAATGTATGACAATTTGATGAAGGCTTACTACAAGTCATCAACTTTCGCTGCTTTCAGAATAGAAGGAAGTGTTGGTTGGAAGTACCCAGCTAATTCAACAGTGAACCACAGTGACCTTTGCAATAGTTATGTCCTCACACATCCTGAAATGTGCACTCCAAAGCTTCTAACCCTGTCTTCTGAGATGTAGTACATAAATCCCATACTGTACACTTGGGAAGTTTTAGCTTTTGCTATTCCTGCACCAACTGTGCAAGTTGCTTGGTCAGCAGTTGTGTATATATATGTGTGTGTGTGTGTGTTTGTTAGGCTTGCCAATCCCCAGGTCCCAGCAGGGGTTCTTCTGCTTTCCCTGGCTCCTTCCCACGCCCAGTCAGCTGGCCGGAAGGGGGAAGCCCCACCCACAGAGGACCATGTGCCTTTCTACTTCCGGAGGCTTCAGGCTCTGATTGAAAGGCTTCCTCTTGGGATGGTGTGTCTGTGTTACTTTGAAGAAGTTGGCAGCAACTCGTGAGTAGAAAGGCCAATCCCTCACTTCAGAATCGCCAGAAACCGGGGGGGGGGGGGGGGGCGGGGAGGGAAACGTCTGCTGAGCACTTCATTATTCCCTGTGTGGAGATCGATTCTCATAGGGTATAATGGGGAATTGGTCTGGAGGTTTTGTGGGCTCTGAGGGAGCTGCTTTTTGAGGAAGAGGCACCAAATTTTTAGTATAGTATCTAGTGCCTCTTCCCAAAGTACCCCCCAAGTTTCAAAGCGATTGGACCAGGGGGTCCAATTTTATGAGCCCCAAAAGAAGGTGCCCCTATCCTTCATTATTTCCTATGGAAGGAAGACATTTAAAAAGGTGTGCTGTTCCTTTAAATGTGATGGCCAGAACTCCCTTGGAGTTCAATTATACTTGTCACACCCTTGTTCCTGGCTTCGCCCCAATGTCTCCTGGCTCCACCCCCAAAGTCTCCTGGCTCCACCCCCAAAGTCCCCAGATATTTCTTGAATTGGACTTGGCAACCCTAGTGTTTGTATGTGTGTAAAGTGCCTCCAAGTTGCAGCCAACTTATGGCAACCCCAGCAAGGGGTTTTCAAGGCAAGTGAGAAGCCAGAAATGGTTTGCCATTGCTTTCCTCTGTGGAGTCTTCGTTGCTGGTCTCCCATCCAATTACTGAACCTGCTTAGTTTCTGAGAATTGAAAAGATTGGACTATACCATGCTGCCTTCCTTCCCAATTGACATTAATTGAGATTAAAGGGTTGGAGCACTTTCACTATGAAGAAAGGTTAAAACACTTGAGGCTCTTTAGCTTGGAGAAACATCAACTGGCGGGTGACATGATAGAGGTTTACAAGATTATGCACAGGATACAGAAGGTAAAGAAAGTTGTACTTTTCTCCCGTACCCACAATATGAAAACTCGTGGACTTTCAATGAAATTGCTGAGCAGTCAGGTTAGAACTGATAAAAGGAAGTACTTCTTCCCCCCAAAGGTGATTAACACATGGAATTCACTGCCACAGGAGGTGGTGGTGAATACAAGCATAGACAACTTCAAGAGGGGATTGGATAAACATATGCAGCAGAGGTCCATCAGTGGCTATTAGCCACAGCATATTGTTGGAACTCTCTGACTGAGGCAGTGATGCTCTGTATTCTTGGTGCTTGGGGGGGCGGGGGGGGGGGCGGAGCTACAGTGGGAGGACTTTTGGTGTCCTGGCCCTACTGGTGGACCTGCTGATGGCACCTGGTTTTGTGGCCACTTTGTGACACAGTGTTGGAGTGGATGGGCCGTTGGCCTGATCCAACATGGCTTCTCTTATGTTCCCTTATGTTCTTATGACATAGTTCAGGGGTGGGGAACCTTTTTTCTGCCAAAGGCCATATGGATATTTTAATGGCCCATGAATGAGGACATCATTCATGGGCCATTAAAAATTATTAACTTAAAGAACAGTGTCCCGCTGAGGAAGAATGATTCAGGCCAGCAAAATTAATGCAAATAATTGTTTTTCTATTTGAAGACACGAGAGGAGAGCCTATCTGGCACGCACACACACGCACACACAAATGGCCCGCCGCCCTAGGCAAATGCATAGGTCCAGGGCTTTTTTGTAGAAAAAGCCCAGCAGGATTTAGACCACATCCCCTAATATTAGCATATTAGGTCACACACTCATTAGCATATTAGGCCACACCATCTGGGATAATCAAGCACAAACTGAACTGTGACAGTAACTTTTCCAGGCCCTGCAGCAATTCTGGCCGGCCAGCCAGGCCCCAGGGAGGCTGCTGTACAGTACATCTGGGCCCTGCCTGGCCCTGGGGAGGCTGCTGCATGGCACGGCTGGGCCCCACGATCCTCACTGGCCAGCCAGGCTCCAGGGAGGCTAGACTTCCCAACCCTCCCGCCCTGGCTGGGGACTACCGAATTTTCAGCCTCCTCCCCCGCTCTTAAAAAGTCTGGGGGCGGGGGAGAGAGAACATACCTGCAGGAATCATGTTTTACAGCTTGAGATCCGTTTTTAAGGCTGCACAGGAAACAGGAACGGCCCTTTAAGGCTGCAGAAGAAACAGGAACGGCCCCTCCCTTTCTTTTCCTGTGCAGTCTTACTTTCTTTTTCACAGCCAGCAAATTCTGCTGGAAGAAGACCAAGTAAGGTAAGTGTTTGTGTGTGTGTGAGAGAGAGAGGGAGGGGGCAGGGAGGGGGGAATTCCCTGGTATGGAGGCCCACCCCCCCTTTAGAAAGCGTGGGGGGGGAAGGAAATGTCTACTAGGCACTCTATTATTCCCTATGGAGAACGATTCCCATAGAGAATAATAGGAAATTGATCCATGGGTATTGGGGGCTCTGGGGGGGCTATTTTTTGAGGTAGAGGCACCAGATTTTTAGTATAGCAGCTAGTGCCTCTCCCCAAAATACCCCCCAAGTTTCAAAAATATTGGACCAGAGGGTCCAATTCTATGAGCCCCAAAAGATGGTGCCCCTATCCTTAATTATTTCCTATGGAAGAAAGGCATTTAAAAAGGCATGCTGTCCCTTTAAATGTGATGGCCAGAACTCCCTTGGAGTTCAATTATGCTTGTCACATCCTTGTGCCTGGATCCACTCCCAATGTCTCCTGGCTCCACCCCCAAAGTCTCCTGGCTCCACCCCCAAATTCCCCAGATTTTTCTTTAATTGGACTTGGCAGCCCTAAGGGAGGCTGCCACATGGCAATCTATCTATCTGTCCAGCAATCCCAGAGGGCCACACCAAGTGACCTCAAGGGCCGTATACAGCCCTTGGGACAGAGATTCCTCACCCCTGACATAGTTACTGGTAATTTAGATAGTGAATGAATGATTCTGCCTTCTGAGAAAAGAGTTGGACCAATACCTGTTGAAAGAGCAGCAAAGATGCTCATTCTTTTTAGCAAACCGTAGCCAAAGGTAGATTTTGAACAAATGTCTTTCCTGTTTCCTGTTGAAAACAGCAGCCATAATTTCTTTCAACATGTTCTTTCAGTGCAATATTAAGTTTGGCTCATTTTCTTGCACAAATTCTCCGAGTGGTACAAGATGATATGCTATCTCTGTTACAAATTCACTTGCAAACGCATAACAATCATCTCTTTGTGGTTCAGGAAGACCTTGTGTTTTCAAATGAGAGCCACCCATTGTTAAAACGCAATCTTCAATCATTGTAAGTGCTCTATTAAAAACTGCATCATTATATGTCATTTTGATATCTGGAATTTTTTTTTTGTATTCTGGCTTGATTCAAAATATCTTCTAAGAGATGGTCCTTATATACATTCCGTAGACGATAAGAATTTGAAATGACACAAACTTGTAGCATAATAGCAAACAGATTTTGTAAGAATTTCGGGGACTGCGCAACTGCAGATTCCAATGAGCAACATTCTTAGGAAGACCTCTTAACAGGCAACTTGTCTGACGGTTTGTTATGTGAAAGATGGGATATTTTCCACCCTCCTTGTGTCTGCTGCATTCACCTTAGAACATAAGAGAAGCCATGTTGGATCTGGCCAATGGCCCATCCAATCCAACACTCTGTGTCACACAGTGGCCAAAAAACCCAGGTGCCATTAGAGGTCCTTCAGTGGGGCCAGGACACTAGAGGCCCTCCCACTGTGCCCCCCAAGCACCCAGAATACAGAGCAACACCACCCCAGAAAGAGAGTTCCAGCGATAAGCTGTGGCTAATAGCCACTGATGGACCTCTGCTCCATATGCTTCCTTGGCTTCTAGTGAGTAAATCATCACTTCTATTGCAATTAGCAGAGGGGTGTCCTGTGAATGTTCTGGGCTGGAATATTCTAATTCCCCTTATTTTGGGAACTGCAATTCCCATGATCATCCTGAACCTGGTGGCTGATGATGAGGCTCCTAGCTTTATTTCTGGAAGAGTTGTGTATGCAACAGTCAACCTTTGTTTCCATCGCACATAGTATCATAAGAACATAAGAGAAGCCATGTTGGATCAGGCCAATGGCCCATCCAGCCCAACACTCTGTATCACACTGTGGCCAAAAAAACCAAGCGCCATCAGGAGGTCCATCAATGGGGCCAGGACACTAGAATCCCTCCTACTGTTGCCCCGACCACCACCACCAAGAATACAGAACTTCACTGCCCCAGACAGAGAGTTCCTTCAATACACTGTGGCTAATAGCTGCTGAAGGACCTCTACTGTTTACCAAATCCTCTCTTGAAGCTGTATCAGGGAGCTATTGGAGATAAGTTAGGTCAGGAGTCCTAGTACTCAAACCACAACTCTAGGCTAACTCCCTGGGCAATCTCGTGTAGGATCTCCAAGGCTTGGATCCAACCGAAGAAGAGGAGTAGTTTTTTTTTTATAATCTGCTTTTCTCTTCCTTAAGGAGTCTCAACGCAGCTTACAATTGGCCTTCCCTTCCTCTCCCCACAACAGGAACCTTGTGTGGTAAGTGGTTCTGAGAACTGTGACTGGCCCAAGCAGGGCCAGCTCTGCCACTAGGCAAACTTGATGCCCCCATGTGACCTGGTGATGTTATCAGTGCACGGGGGAGGGGGCACCAGAACTTAGCCTTGCCAAGGGTTCCAGACAGTCTAGAGCTGGCCCTAAACCCAAGGTCACCCAGCAGGCTTCAAGAGGAGGAGTGGGGAATTAAACTTGTTTCTCCACCTTAGTGTCCACTCTTAAACATTAAACCACGCTGAGGGTTGCCACAGATGTAAAGATATTTCAGGTTGAGATTTTTTTTTCACTCCCCACTGCAGCCCCAATTTTCCCTATACTGCTATTGAGCCAAAGACAGGAACCAACTTTTAGGGTTGCTATCTTCAGGTTTTGAAGCATTTTGTCATGAGCCCTGAGGAGGAGGAGCTGGAAGGGTTAACAGACCAGGAAGAACCAACAGCTGGCCCATCAAGCACACCCTCCACATTCCCGGCACCCGCACCGGCTATTGACAATCAGTCTCCTCCAAGCTCTCCCCCTCCCATCTCAAGAATGCGCACCCGTCTTCAACGAATGCTGGCAGAGCACAGACATGTAGCGCGCCAATGCTCCTGATCTATTAGTCCTGAATACTAGGAGAACTACAGCCACCCAAGGAGCCGACTGATTGAGGCCCCCATATAACTCAAGCCCAGGACTTGGCAACTTTGTGGAAACAACAGGTCGATTCCCTGGCTTGCATCCATGCTCCTTCTCAATGTGTTAGCATGTAGTTCTTAGAGTTTGTTGTTTTATCTCCCAGTACCCTTTCCCTGTAGTAATAAATATGTTTTTGCATTCATGTTAAATGCCTCTCAATGATTATTTGATCCAATGATCCATCGCACTGTTTGAGATAAAGAAATATAATTTCAAACAGAATTCCCTAACAAAGGAAGACAGGGAGAGTCATTCTCCGCCTCATCCAGGATAGAAAGAAAGATGCCAGAAGAAGATCAGTCAAGAAGGGTGAAAAGGAACAGAGAGAGACTGCCATGACAAAAGGTAGCGGGGGAGAGGGAATGCATGTCAAGACAGTAGGGACCCAAAGTGCTGGAACGTTGTTATGAATGCCATCAGAACATAAAATGGCCAGCCTTGAAGAAGGATAATGATAGGATGAGTTTCTGGTTTCAGTTTCAAGTAGTTTGATGAGGGGTGGAATTCTAGCAGGAGCTCCTTTGCATATTAGGTCACACACCCCGGAGGTAGCCAATCCTCCAAGAGCTTACAGGGCTCTTTGTACAGGGCCTACTGCAAGCTCTTGGAGGATTGGCTACATCAGGGGTGTGTGGCCTAATATGCAAAGGAGCTCCTGCTGGAATTCCACCCCTGAGTTTGATTAAGCACTTTTAGAAGCATTTGGCTAGGCAGGAAGGAAAGCAGGGATCTCGGGAAGATGCAGCAGTTTTAGATGAACGCTCAGGGCATTTTTTGTAGCAAGAACTCCTTTGCATGTCAGGCCACACACCTAGGGTGACCATAATGTCTGAAGGCCAGCCAGGGACACTGGGGGGGGGGGGCGCGTGCGCGCAAAGCGTGCGCGCCGCCGGAAACAGGAAGTGACGTCACTTCCGGTGACGTCACTTCCGGTGATGTCATGCCACCACCGGAAACAGGAAGTGGCATCACTTCCTGTGACATCATTTCCCCCGCGTCACCTGCCGGAAACAGGAAGTGACTTCACAGCACTTCCTGTGACGTCCCCAAAAATCCCCCAAATATCACCGCCGGAAACAATTTTGTTCTCAAATCCTGTATATACTTCATCAGTATATGGGATAAGGCACTTTCTCAACTGTGCTGCATAATGCAGCCTATTTATTTTGTCCTGTTGGCTCTGTTGGCTCTATCTGCGCCACCTTCATCACTTTCGGGGTGTGGATCCCCCAGTGGGGTGGTCTCCCGACTCCCTCCGCTGACTGTTTCTGATAGCCCTGCGCCCCCTCTTTCATTTGATATGTGTCCCGTGCGGGTGCCACCCTCCCGCCGGGAGATGCCGCAAAATGAGCCCCCTTGAGGCTTATGGCGGCAGGGCTCGGGGGAAGCGAGCTAGACTGCTGTTCTTTTGAGGGGTTATAGAGTGTTTCGAGCCCGTCCCTGTGGCATCGGTCCCATCGTTGTGGGACCAAGGGGGCCGGCGCAGCGGCACGCCGAAGCAGCCTGTCACTAATAACACCGGTCAAGATGCAGGACAGGAACCTGGAAGTGACCGACAGGCTGCTTCAGCGTGCCGCTGCGCCGGCCCCCTGGGCCCCACAATGATGGGACCGATGCCACAGGGACGGGCTCGAAACACTCTATAACCCCTCAAAAGAACAGCAGTCTAGCTCGCTTCTCCCGAGCCCTGCCGCCATAAGCCTCAAGGGGGCTCATTTTGCGGCATCTCCCGGCGGGAGGGTGGCACCCGCACGGGACACATATCAAATGAAAGAGGGGGCGCAGGGCTATCAGAAACAGCCGGCGGAGGGAGTCGGGAGACCACTCCACTGGGGGATCCACACCCCGAAAGTGATGAAGGTGGCGCAGATAGAGCCAACAGAGCCAACAGGACAAAATAAATAGGCTGCATTATGCAGCACAGTTGAGAAAGTGCCTTATCCCATATACTGATGAAGTAAATACAGGATCTGAGAACAAAATTGCACTAGAAGACACAAACGCAAAGCTCCCTTACACTGAATCAGTGCTTGGGTCCACCAAAGTCAGTATTGTCACATAAGAGAAGCCCTGTTGGATCAGGCCAGTGGCCCCTCCAGTCCAACACTCTGCGTCACATAATAACATAAGAGAAGCCCTGTTGGATCAGGCCAGTGGCCCATCCAGTCCAACACTCTGCATCACATAACAACATAAGAGAAGCCCTGTTGGATCAGGCCAGTGGCCCATCCAGTCCAACACTCTGCATCACATAACAACATAAGAGAAGCCCTGTTGGATCAGGCCAGTGGCCCATCCAGTCCAACACTCTGCGTCACATAACAACATAAGAGAAGCCCTGTTGGATCAGGCCAGTGGCCCATCCAGTCCAACACTCTGCATCACATAACAACATAAGAGAAGCCCTGTTGGATCAGGCCAGTGGCCCATCCAGTCCAACACTCTGCGTCACATAAGAACATAAGAGAAGCCCTGTTGGATCAGGCCAGTGGCCCATCCAGTCCAACACTCTGCGTCACATAAGAACATAAGAGAAGCCCTGTTGGATCAGGCCAGTGGCCCATCCAGTCCAACACTCTGCATCACATAAGAACATAAGAGAAGCCCTGTTGGATCAGGCCAGTGGCCCATCCAGTCCAACACTCTGCGTCACATAAGAACATAAGAGAAGCCCTGTTGGATCAGGCCAGTGGCCCATCCAGTCCAACACTCTGCATCACATAACAACATAAGGAGGGAGGGAGGGAAGGAAGGAAGGAAGGGAGAAAGGGAGGAAGGGAAGAAGGGAAGAAAGGAAGAAGGGAGGGAGGGAAGGAAGGAAGGAAGGGAGGGAAGGGAGGGAGGAAGGAAGGAAGGAAGGAAGGGAGGGAGGGAAGGAAGGAAGGAAGGAAGGAAGGAAGGAAGGAAGGAAGGAAGGAAGGAAGGAAGGAAGGAAGGAAGGAAGGAAGGAAGGAGGGAAGGAAGGAAGGAAGGAAGGGGGAGGGAGGGAAGGAAGGAAGGAAGGAAGGGGGGAGGGAGGGAAGGAAGGAAGGAAGGAAGAAAGGAAGGGAGGAGGGAGGGAAGGAAGGAAGGCAAGGGAGGGAGGGAAGGAAGGAAGGAAGGGAGGGAGGAGGGAGGGAAGGAAGGAAGGGAAGGGAGTGAGGGAAGGAAGGAAGGAAGAAAGGAAGAAAGGGAGGAGGGAGGGAGGGAAGGAAGGAAGGGAAGGGAGTGAGGGAAGGAAGGAAGGAAGAAAGGAAGGAAGGGAGGAGGGAGGGAAGAAAGGAAGGCCGCCCCCCGCCCCCCCCGCTTTCGGCCCCCTTACCTTAATCCAGGGCGGCGGATCCAGCGGCGGCGGCGGCGGCCTCGCGGCGAGGGAGGGAGGGAGCTGCCGGGGCTGGCCTCTGGAGGCCTCCAGGGACCAGCGCCGGCTGCTCCGCGGCTTCCCCGCGGCCTCCGCTGGTCCCTGGAGGCCCTCCAGAGACTCTGGAGGGCCTCCAGGGACCAGCGGAGGCCGTGGGGAAGCCTTCGCTGGCCGGCGCTGGTCCCCGAAGAGACTCTGGAGGGCCTCCAGGGACCAGCGGAGGCCGCGGGGAAGCCTTCGCTGGCCGGCGCTGGTCCCGGAAGGCCTTCCAGAGGCTCTGGAAGGCCTTCCGGGACCAGCGCCGGGTGCCCCGCGGCTTCCCCGCGGCCTCCGCTGGTCCCTGGAGGCCCTCCAGAGACTCTGGAGGGCCTCCAGGGACCAGCGGAGGCCGCGGGGAAGCCTTCGCTGGCCGGCGCTGGTCCCGGAAGGCCTTCCAGAGGCTCTGGAAGGCCTTCCGGGACCAGCGCCGGGTGCCCCGCGGCTTCCCCGCGGCCTCCGCTGGTCCCTGGAGGCCCTCCAGAGACTCTGGAGGGCCTCCAGGGACCAGCGGAGGCCGCGGGGAAGCCTTCGCTGGCCGGCGCTGGTCCCCGAAGGCCTTCCAGAGGCTTTGGAAGGCCTTCCGGGACCAGCGCCGGGTGCCCCGCGGCCTCTCCGCGGCCTCCGCTGGTCGCTGGAGGCCCTCCAGAGTCTCTGGAGGGCTTCCAGCGACCAGCGGAGGCCACGGAGAGGCCTCCACCACTGCCGCCGGGCCCCGCGCGCGGGCGGGGAAGGCGGGGAGTGAGGGTGGGAGCGTCCCTGCGCGTGCGCAGGGGCCCTGCGCAGGCGCAGGGACGCTCCCTCCCTCACTCCCCGCCTTCCCCGCCCGCGCCCGCGGCCCACCGGCTCCTGGGCTGCCTAAACCGGGACCTTTAATGGTCCCGGTATAGGCAGCCCGGGATCCGGGATTGGGTGGCCAGATCCGGGAATGTCCCGGGAGACCGGGACGGTCTGGCCACCCTACACACACCCCTCATGTAGCCAATCCTCCAAGGGCTTACAGGGCTCTTCGTACAGGGCCTACTGCAAGCTCTTGGAGGATTGGCTACATCAGGGGTGTGTGGCCTAATATGCAAAGGAGCTCCTGCTGGAATTCCACCCCTGAGTTTGATTAAGCACTTTTAGTGCTTTTAGGAAGTAAAGCAGGGATCTCGTGAAGATGCAGCAGTTTTAGATGAACGCTCAGGGCATTTTTTGTAGCAAGAACTCCTTTGCATGTCAGGCCACACACCCCTCATGTAGCCAATCCTCCAAGGGCTTACAGGGCTCTTAGTATGGGGCCTACTGTAAGCTTCAGGAGGACTGGCTACATCAGGGTGTGTGGCCTAATACACATAGGAGTTCCTGCTACAAAAAAAAAAAAAAAAAGCCCTTATGTTTAATGCACATATGAAAGTGCTTTGCAGAGATACAAAACCGAATGGTGTGAGCTTTCTGGCTCAGTTCAAACACCCAGGCAGTGATTTCACTGTAGAAATGTTGTGCCCTGTTTTTTCTTATGAAGAATATACACATTTCAATGTCATTTCTGCATCATTGGCACGTACGCTGCACATCAGTGGCATAAAAAGAGCTTAAATGTACAAACAGTGTCAAAATGCTTTAAAAGAATTGTCAGTGACAACAGTGAAAATGAGGCAGACCCTAGAATCCAAAACGGCTACAGCAGCCCAAATCTATTTATGGCGGTAAGTATCTGCTAACCTAGCACATTTGTCCCTTCCCCTTCCATCGTGGAGCACAGGCTGCCATGTGCAGTTGCCCCACTTTATTCCCACAAATGGCCCCACAAAGCTGCAAAATAGTGATTGGCCCAAGTTCACCTGGCAAACTTCATGGCAGCACAAGGATCACGCTCATATGTGGAGATTTGCTGCCTCTATATGTGGAGATTCCCTTTAGTCACCATAGCTAGTAGCCATTGATGGACTCCAGAAATCTAACAAAAGGCTTGGGTCCTAGAGTGTCATTGGGGAGGGCCCATGGCTCGATGGTAGAGCATCTGCTTAGCATGCAGAAGGTCCCAGGTTCAATCCCTGCGTCTCCCGTTGAAAGGACTAGGCAGTAGATGATGTGAAAGACCTCTTCCTGAGATGATGGAGAGCTGCTGCCAGTCTGAGTAGACAATATTGACCTTGATGGACCAAGGATCTGATTCAGCATAAGGCAGCTTCATGGGTTCAAGTACAGCAGATACACCTCTTGAGGGCTTTTTTTGTAGCATGAACTCCTGTGCATATTAGGCCACACACCCCTGATGTAGCCAATCCTTCTGGAGCTTACAGTAGGCCCTGTGCTAAGAGCCCTGTAAGGTCCAGGAGTAGGGCTGCCAAGCTCCCGCCAGGAGTGGGGGATCCTCCACTTGGGAGGGCCCCAACCCTCCCAAGCAGGCAGTCAGAGGGATCCCCGCTCCCGAAGGCCCCCATCAGTGTGACACTCTAGGACTCGTGGTAAAACTCTATGGTACCATAGAGTTTTATTGCAAGTCCTAGAACATCTCTAGTGTGCTATCCCCGGCATGATGATGTCGCCTCCGGGTGATGTCATCACGCCATGCACACAAAGCACACAAACTGCATGCGAGGAGCAAGTCCCCCACTGCAGCAGCGGAGGGACTTGGCAACCCTCTCCAGGAGGATTGGCTACATCGGGGGTGGGGGGTGGTGGCCTAATATGCAAAGGAGTTCCTGCTACAAAAAAGCCCTGCACCTCTTAACAGAACGGCTCTCCCATATGCAGAAGAAAGAAGGCCTATTTTCTCCCCAGACTCCCAATTTGCCCCCTCACACTATTCCTTTGGCTCCATCTACCTGAAAGAGCCTGACAGTAGGGAGGGGGACAGGAAGAGATGGCTGGGGGGAGAAGAAGGAGGGAGGAAACGAGCACAACTCCATTTGCGCAGCTTAGGATCCAAGCCAAGTTATATGGAATGGCCCCAGCGCTCTTCCTTTTCTCTAGAAAGCCAGGGCTGCTTTTAGAAACGGAAACACATATGCCTTCCAAAATGAGGAAATTCGCCGCTACAAGGCATGCCAATCACGTACTCGTGCTGCAACCCAAAATGACTCGCCGATTGCAAATATTTTCAAACATAGACAATTAACAGGAGCAGCCCAGCAGCTTCGTTTTCCTTCTAATGTGGGAGTAAATGAGATTTGGAGCTTGTCGGCGGCATTAATGGAACTGTTAGTGCCTTGTTAGGTGTCTTCTAATGACAGTGGATGTTTTCATTTCGCTCGGCAACCCAACGACCAAATTCAAGAAACGATGATTTATGGACCACAGAAGGAACCACAACATAAGCTGTTCTGATCAGAGAATTCCCCGAGCTTAGCTTGTAACTGCACTATCCCCGTACCGCCAAAGGATATTGATGGATGGTTTTATGACTCATTTGGCAAGATCTATGAAGGCAATTACTTCATAAGGTGGCATTTTATCACAGTTGCTTTCGACCTGCCGGAGCTGACTCATTGATCGGAGTTAGTTGGGGAAAGCAAATGTTGCAGACTTGAAGGTGTAAAAAACTGCTGATATTTGTATTTAGGTTTCAGCCTTATCGTTTTTGACAATTTGCCTCTGATTATCCCATGTGTCCGCTTAATTATTCTGCCATTAGGCAAGGTTTCCTAATATTTCTTGGCTGTTGAGTCTGATATTAACAGATGCTCCGAATCCTTGAACACTAAAAATAAAATAAAAAAAGATCTTCCAAGTCACCCTTACATTCTTCTAGGCTCATCCATAAAGCAGATGAAGCTGTATTTTAAATCTATATGACTTTATGCTCCATTTCCAGAGAATATTCAATTAAAACTCAATCACTGTGCGCACTTGCATGTTTTTATCAGGACTTCCCAATACACACACACACACAGACACACTTCTAACAGAACAATTCTTTTTTAAAGTGAAATCTGTTTATGAATTTAGCAGAATCGCTAAACAAAACTGTTTTAATACAAAGTAATGTTTCCATTCATGCTTACAGTTTGCTGAATGGATATAATTAAAATGATACTTTTGGTCTCAAAAGTTGAAGGAGAGTTGGATTTATACCCCACCCTTCACTCGGAGTCTCAGAGTGGCTTACAATCTCCTTCCCTTCCTCTCCCCACAACAGACACCCTGTGAGGTAGGTGGAGTTGAGAGAGCTCTGACAGAAGTGGCTCTTGAGAGGAACAGCTCTGTGAGAACTTGCGACAGACTCAAGGCCACATCAGCAGGTGTATGTAGAAAAGTGGGGGATCAAACCCAGTTTTCCCAGATAAGAGTCTGCATGCTTAACCACTACACCAAACAAGCCTTATTAACAGTAAATTTTCTGAGCAAAAATCCCTGGAAACTGTATCTTACATGGGTTTCTGGGACCTTGACCAAGATATGTCTCCTGCAACAGGATATTTTCTCCACTCTTCTGTAACATTTGAACCATTGCTGCACTCTGCTCAGCTGGGGCTCTTGCAAAATAATCCCTACAGGGAAGCTACTGCAATCTGTACCAAACCAACCAATATTTGTACATGGCCCATGAAAGGAGTACATCACACCATATAAAACTATGTCTGGCAGGAAGCCCAGATATGAAATTTGCATGGGGAGGACAGTGACCCAGCTGCAAAATTCTCAGGAAATACATAAAACAGCTTTATTAATGCAAGCTATTGAAGTGGCTCTTTTGAAATGTTCATCAACCATGAGAATGCTATCAGTGGAAGGTCCGTGTTGCTATTGGTGCTATCAGTTGGAATGCTATCAATGGAAGCCATGAAACTAGGGCTCCAAGTCCCCTGGAAAGGTCAGTGGGTCATCGGGCCTCTCCATGGTGTAATGTCACTTCCAGGAAACCCCTAGGCATGACATCACCATAGAGTTTTTGGTGATTGCTAGAGAGGACACACATCACACATAGTTTCTAGACAAAATCTCATGAGTCCTCTCTAGGAATTACTAAAACCTCCATGGTTTTACCTTAGAGTTTCCAGCACTCCCTAGAGAAGTGTGAAGTCACTTCTGGGTTTTTCCCAGAAGTGAAAACATCTGTCCCTGATGACATCAATTGCCCACAATCCTCTGGTCTCCCATTGGTTGTCAACAGGGGTCATTTTGTAGAAAAATAGATTATGGAGTTCATTAGCATATGCTGCCCCCCACCAGCCAAAAGCAACTTGACACAAGAAAATCACATAAGAATTGGAGAAAGGATGGTGCGGGCTTCTCCAGGGGCTAATGAGGGCTGCTGAGGGTGTAGCAAAGCTCCTGGTGTTTGGCTGGCTGCCCACTCTCCTAAACCAGGGATTGTTATGCAGCTGCACCTACTATTCAATGGACAAAGTCAGTTAGGAGGAGGAGGGGGCCGTTAGAAAGGTTCAGGAGCTGTGCTCCTTTTAGCTCCTGCTGAATTAAAGGCCTGGTTGTCAAGCTTAGTGACAACTGGAGAGCCAGTTTGGTGTGGTGGTTAAATGTGCGGACTCTTATCTGGAAGAACTGGGTTTGATTTTCCACTCCCCCACTTCCTGCAGCTGCTGGAAGGCCTTGGGTTAGCCATAGCTCTCGTAGAAGCTGCCCTTGAAAGGGCAGCTGCTGTGAGAGCTCTCTCAGCCCCACCGCCTCGCAGGGTGTCTGTTGCGGGGGAAGAAGAAGAAGAAGATATTGGATTTATATCCCCGCCCTCCGCTCCGAAGAGTCTCAGAGGGGCTCACAATCTTCTTTCCCTTCCTCCCCCATAACAGACACCCTGTGAGGCGGGTGGGGCTGGAGAGGGCTCTCACAGCAGCTGCCCTTTCAAGGACAACCTCTGCCAGAGCTATGGCTGACCCAAGGCCATGCTAGCAGGTGCAAGTGGAGGAGTGGGGAATCAAACCCAATTCTCCCAGATAAGAGTCTGCACACTTAACCATTACACCAAACTGGCTCTCCTACACCTCAGAAGGAGATAAAGGAGATTGTAAGTTGCTCTGAGACTCTGATGCAGAGAGAAGGATGGGGTATAAATCTGCGGACTTCTTCTTCACAGAACCTAGAGCTAGTGTGAGCGATGAGCCAGCAGCCTCTTGATTGAAATCAGATTTGACCCCACTGTTCATGTTAGACTAGACTGGCTATTTCCATTTATTTCCTCTTCCTCTTACAGACTCCTCTCACGTCACCCCTCTGGGTCCCCCTACACCTCAGAGCATCATTTCTTGTAGATCAGCGGGCTGCAGTTAAAGGAACAAGGAAGGATAGCTTCATCCTGCTGTTAGAAAACATCATCTGGATCCCATCCCACTGCCTGCATTCTTGACTGTGAGGATAGTATGCAAATTAAGCATTAATCAGAGCTGTTCTATGGCTGAATTCTATACTGCTCTCGCTCCAATATTTATGAAAAGACTTGAGTTTGGGTCTTTCTGTATAGATTCCCTGTTCATAGCGCTTTGTATAAAGAAATGCAGGGGGTGGAGAGCAAAAACACAATGACACCCACACCTGAGTGTTCTGTCAAAAACCAATGGGGGGAAAAAATGAGGGTTTTTTTTTTTCCAGTAATGAAGGAAGCAAAACAGCCTTTTTTAAAAAGGGTTGTCTGAACATTAATTTAAATCTCAGTAGGTGGCTTAAGGCATGCCTCTTTTACAGTGCTGTGGTGCCTTCCCTTGCTCTCATGCCACATTTCAGCTCTGCAGATCACAATGCAGAAATCCATGGTGGTCGTCCGCAGGAGGCATGTGGTTGGATCCAGCACAAAGCTCACAGGTCTTCCCTGCTTTCCTTTCCACCCAACAGACTTTTCCAACGCAGGCAAAATTTATTCTCAGGACCCCAACAGGTGAGTGAAAGCAATGAGGAAGGGCAAGGGGGAGGAAAAATTCTCTCTCTCCCTCCCTCCTTCCTTCCTTCCTTCCTTCCTACTCATAATGTTGCTGATCCTTTTTGTACTGGTCTGGATCAGATCCACTCTGATGGGTCTCATCTTGGTCCTCATGCTTCCCTGTGTCAGTTAAGCCCCCCAAACAAAAGATCCTACTGGGCTAGGGTTGCCAGCCTCTAGGTGGCAGCTGGAGATCTTCCACTATTACAATCAGAAGAGCCCTGCTGGATCAGACCAAAGGTCCACCTAGTCCAGCATCCTGTCTCACACAGTGGCCAATCAAGAGAGCCAGTTTGGTGTAGTGGTTAAGCGTGCGGACTCTTATCTGGGAGAACCAGGTTTGATTCCCCACTCCTCCACTTGCAGCTGCTGGAATGGCCTTGGGTCAGCCATAGCTCTCACAGGAGTTGTCCTTGAAAGGGAAGTTTCTGTGAGAGCTCTCTCAGCCTCACCCACCTCACAGATGTCTGTTGTGGGGGAATAAAATGAAGGAGATTATAAGCTGCTCTGAGACTCTGATTCAGAGAGAAGGGCGGGGTATAAATCTACAGTCTTCTTCTTCTTCTTCTTCTTCTTCTTCTTCTTCTTCTTCTTCTTCTTCTTCTTCTTCTTCTTCTTCTTCTTCTTCTTCTTCTTCTTCTTCTTCTCCTTGATAGTCCACAACAGGGCATAGAGGCCAAGGTCTTCCCCTGCTGTTGCCTCCTGGCTTTGGGATTCAGTCACCATGGCTAGTAGCCATTGATAGGCTCGTCCTCTATGAATCTCTCTAATCCCCTTTTAAAGCTGTTTATTCCTGTGGCCATCACTACATTCTCTGGCAGCAAATTTCCATTTCTTCTTCTTCTCCTTCTCCTCCTCCTCCTCCTCTCAGAAGCCTTGTTGGGCACTCCTGGACAGCCATGTGCTTTTATAAGCTGCTTCCCCTCCAACCCTGGTATCCCTGTGCCTTCAGAGCCACCTCGCTATACTTACCGATGAGGGTCAAGTTGCCCTCTCCTCTCCCTAAGTCCCCGCTCACCTAAGGATGCCTCTTCCTACCTGCCACATCCTTCCATGAGCTTCCCACTCCTATCACTGTATGCGACAGTACATAAATAAGGCAAGTGTGTGAGATCCCCGTTCATCATAAAAAGGGATACTGAAAGTATTTGATAAAAGAACCAATTTGTCCTTTTCCCCACTGGGTTTAGATCTGAGTTAACAAAAAGCCACAACAGAAGTAGCTGGTCATACATCAAAGAGTTTAGATCTAACAGGCCTTTGAATAGATAGTGTAAACATGTGGGAATAGAGGTTTAAAGCAGCTATGCTCTCCTTTGGAACAAGAAACTGCCTTTCATGATTCCAGACAGTGTGTTTAAATTTTAAATTGTTTACAAATCAATACTTTGAATGCAAGCCTCTCCGTTTGTTGATCCTCATTAGTTGCCAGGCATGCCCAGTGAATTTATATCTGCATGAGGATGGGCTGGTTTTGATCAATGAAAATCCGGCCCATTTCAGAACAAGGTTGGTGTTTAATTTTTATCCCCCTTTCCTTTTCTCCTCTTCACAGAATAAATAAATTAAAGTTTTCCAAGGGTTGGAACAGACTCGGAATAAGAACTTTTATACTTTTAGCAACTTTGGTTCCCCTACTCTTTTTTTTCCTCCAATGAAACTTCTCCAGTCTTGGGTTGCCAACCTTCATCTGGGGCCTGGAGATCTCCAGGTGACATGGATTAGTTCACCTGGAGACAATGATTGCTTGAAGGGTGAATAGAGATATAGGGCGCTGTACCCTGGTGAATTCCTGTCCTTCCCTAAATCACCCAAAAAGTGATTAATGCATGGAATTCACTGCCACAGGAGGTGGTGACAACTATAAGCACAGACCAGGGGTGTCAAACATGCGGCCTGGGAGCTGAATCAGGTGCTCAGAGGGCTCCTATTAGCCCCCCAAGCAACTGGCTGTCATCTGCTTCCTTCTCCCTCTCTCTTGATTCCTTCCCAACATGGCTCAGCCAACAAGGTCTTGTTTACATTAGATCTGGCCCCATAACAAATGAGTTTGACACCCCTGCCATAGCCAGCTTCAAGAGGGGACTAGATAAACATATGGAGCAGAGGTCCATCAGTGGCTATTAGCCACAAGGTATAGATGGAACTCTCTGTCTGGAGCAGGTGATGCGCTGTATTCTTGGTGCATTGATGGGGGGGAACAGTGGGAGGGCTTCTAGTGCCCTGGCCTCACGGGTGGACCTCCTGATGGCACCTGGTTTATTTGGCCACTGTGTGCCAGAGTGTTGGACCGGATGGGCCACTGGCCTGATCCAACATGATCCAACAAGATCCTACAGTCTTGAATATAATCTAGTTAACCCATATCTGGTCATGCTCTATCTCAGGGTTGGGGAATCTTTTTCTTGCCAAGGGCCATATGGATATTTATAACATCATTCGCAGGCCATAAAAAAATTATCAACTTAAAAAACAGTCCTCCATCAAGGGAGAATGATTCAGGCCAGCAAAATTAATGCAAATAATTGTTTTTTCTATTTGAAGTCATGTGGGGAGAGCCTAATCTGGCACACACAAACACACGGCCCACCGCCCTAGGGAAATGCATAGGTCCAGGGCTTTTTTGTAGAAAAAACCCAGCAGGAACTCAGTAGTATATTAGACCACATCCCCTAATATTAGCATATTAGGTCACACACTCATTAGCATATTAGGCCACACCATCTGGGATAATGAAGTGCATACTGAACTGTGACAGTAACTTTTCCAGGCCCTGCAGCAATTCTGGCCAGCCAGCCAGGCCCCAGGGAGGTTGCCACACAGTACATCTGGGCCCTGTGATCCCTGCCTGGCCCTGGGGAGGCTGCTGCGCAGCGCGGCTGGGCCCCATGATCCTCACTGGTCAGCCAGGCCCCAGGGAGGCTGCCACATGGCTCGGTTTGGCCCAGCAATCCCCAAGGGCCACACCAAGTAACCTTGAGGGCCGCATACGGCCCTCGGGATGGAGGATCCCCACCCCTGCTCTATCTCAATAGCTAAACAAGGTTGGTCTAAAAAATAATTGACTGGGAAACCACCAAGGAAATCCAGGGTTGCTACACAGAGTCAGGCAATGGCAAACCACCTCTGTTCATCTCTTGCCTCAGAAACCCCACAGGGTTGCTAAAAGTCAGATGCAACTCTCAACAGCATGTAATATGCACAGCCTGTATCTGTGTCTTCAGTCCAGAGTGTGGAAGCCAGGGTCTGTCTGGCAGATCTGAACTGACAGCCAGGTACGTTTGGGAAAAGTCAATCCTATAAGCAGGGGTGGAATTCTAGCATATTAGGTCACACATCCCTGATGTAGCCAATCCTCCAAGAGCTTACAAGGCTCTTTTTTGTAAGCTCTTAGAGGATTGGCTACATCAGGGGAGTGGCCTAATATGCAAAGGAGTTCCTGCTAGAATTCCACCCTTGCCTGTAAGTATTCTTTTCAAAGAAAAGGGCAGTTCAACACTGCTTTCTTTCCATTCCAAGAGCCTTCTGCTGTCAAAGCATTAAGTTGTGTCCCTTTCCAAAGAGCATATGCTAGTGTGAAAGAGAAGTCTTTTCACATAAGAAAGACTGCAACAGCCTTATAGAAAGATTTCTGCATATTATTCCCTCAAAAAACCTGGAATTTTGATTTTTGTATTTCTCTCAGTGTGTGTCGCTTTTAGGAAAGTTCTCTCTTTTTTTGCTTAACATGCTGTGCAGAAGGTCATTTGCATACTGCCTCATTCTCCTGAAAATGTCATGCTTGGGTTTGGAGATGATTAGACACAAAAAAGGGGAAGGGGAAAGAGATTATATGCCTGAGTGGAAGGTGGGGAACTCGCTGCTTAGAGAGGTGGAAGGGGTGGAGTACATCATAGAATTAAAGGTTTAAAGGAGGCTGTGCATTGGGCGCAGGGTGTTTTTAAAGTTAAATGCATAATTTGAAACACAATGCTCTCATTGACAGGCAGTGTTCAGAATTTTCATAATGTCAGCATGAATTCTCTCCCCCCCCATCCCTTTACTTTATAATTTTACATTTTACTATTGAAGAGAGAGTGGCATAGGAGTTGTCATTTCTGAGGTCAGGATGGTGTTGTGAAGAGAGAATGTTCTCTGAGACTCAGGCTGCGATCACACATACTAACATTTAAATGTGGATGTTCAATCCACTTTCAGTGCACTTTCCAACTGGATTTTACTGTGTGAACTGTCAAAATCCAGTTTGAAAGTGGATTGAAATGGCATTATTGAGCACGCCATGATTGCAGCCCCAGTCGCATGCAAATGCTTCAGTGCAATTACCACAGTTGCCTCTTCCTGCTTCTTTTTTGCAATCTTGTGGGAAGCTTGGGTCAGTGAGGCCAATGCACCAATGGCTGCCATTTCTATCATGTGGAACTGAGAACAGTCATGATACTTTTAGGTGATATAATCATATTATGTTGTAGCAGCAACGGCAGAAGAAGAAGCAAGTTTTTTAGTTTGCTTTTCTCTACGTTAAGGAGTCTCAGAATGGCTTACAATCTCCTTCCCTTCCTCTCCCACTAATAGAACTCAACCCCTAGAGGTCCCATCATAAGAACGTAAGAGAAGCCATGTTGAGTCAGGCAAATGGCCCATTCAGTCCAACACTCTGTGTCACACAGTGGGCAAAAAAAACCCAGGTGCGATCAGGAGGTCCGTCAGTGGGGTCAGGACACTAGAAGCCCTCTCACTGTTGCCCCTCCCAAGCACCAAGAATACAAAGCACCACTGCCCCAGACAGAGAGTTCCAACGACTGCTCCATATGTTTATCCAATCCCCTCTTGAAGCTATTTATGCTTGTAACTGCCACCACTTCCTGCGGCGCTGAATTCGATGTGTTAATTACTCAAGAGGGTTACTTCTCTGAACTTTTCCCCTCCCAGATCCTCTTGCATGCAGAATTACAATACTCAACATTAATACGCACAAATCTTTTGAAATCCATGGGCTTCCTGTTATACAAAACATTGGGGTGAATCATCCCATACAATTTTAAAACCATCTGTTTATTACCCTGGCACGTAGCAAATTTGCTCCATTAGCTTATTCTAATCCTTCATATGCCATTTGTACAGTAAGGCTCCATAATGCTCTCAACTTGATCATGTTTGAAATAAAAACCTTTGCAATTTGTAAACTGTCTGCCTTGATACGGGATCTTGGCATTAATAGAATTTTATTGACATCTAGTATCAGCCGAAGAAAAGGCTTGATAGAGTGCCGTGAAGGAAATGAAGATGCAATACTCATTTTGCTGATGTCTCCAGAGTCACATGTGTGTGGTGGATGAATCTGAAATGCTCCAACTTTAGCAGCTGGTTCTTTCTTCTTTGTGGAATGAAAAGAAGAAAAGGTGTTGCGTGATAGAATCATAGAATCACAGAGTTGGACGGGGCCATACAGGCCATCTAGTCCAACCTCTGCTCAATGCAGAATCAGCCAAGAGCATTCCTGACAAGTATTTGTCCAGCTGCTGCTTTGATGTCATCAATAGATTCTGGGACCTTCTTGTGGAGATGGATTTGGTATCCAGTTTGTTGGAGTGAGTGACTTAGAATGCCTGGACATTGGGGGGCGCTACATCGTTCTAAGCGTGTATAAGTGTTATCTCCATGAATTGCGATGCTTCTCCTTGTCTTTACCTGTCAGCTGCCCTCTGAACCCTCCTCTCTCACACTTTGTCCTCTCACTTCCTCCTCATGGCCCTCCATGGGGACATAGGTCTGTGCAGGTCTCTCCTGTAGACACAATGCCCTCATACTTCCACACACACGTGATGCTGGACATACTGGCCATTTGTGATAGTCAAAGTATTATTTAGATTAGGCTTTGCTTTCTCTTCTTTTGACTGCGACCCAAATGTGAACTGGGTCTACTTGTAAAAAAAATGTAAGTTTACTTCCCCCTCCCCCCTGCAGTATACTTCATGGGGAATTTATTTACTGCACTCAATATCAAGCTTCTATGACCGGATGAAATTCTGCTGTGTTAACCAAATCTCCCAAAACAATTACAGTGAAGAACACAGGAATGCATAGAACATCGCCCCCTCTTCCATCGCTGGATTCCTGCCAGTTTTTGCATTCTCTCCTTTCACTCAAAGCTCCATTTGCCCGGTTATTTCCCCCTGAAGGCTACTTAACACAGAAGAGCAAGTCAATGCAGAGCTAAAGAACATTTAGAGCAGTGGTTCCCAACCTTTTCAGTCTGATGACCCACAAATCCAAATTTACTTGGAGCGGTGACAATCCAGGGCTGACCTAAGGTTTGTTTGTTTGTTGGTGCCCAAGACAGGCTATGACCTTGGCACCCATCTAGTTCATCATCCCATTTTTTACTCATGTTTCTGAGAAACCAACAAACATGCACAGAATGCTCTGCTGCTTCCACCATGCACTCCAAGCAAGTGGCATTCTTGCATACTCGGCTTTTGTCAATGGAGGTACATTCCAGACTTTGACCACCCTCTCCATTACTCCCTCTAATCTCCAATTGCCTTAGAAGCACAGAAGCTTTACACCATATCCCCCATTCTTTGCTGTTTCCAAGTTAAAGGAAAAATGCTGTTTAAACAAATTGCAAAGATGATCTGTCTCCTATGGTAACAAGAGAAATAAATTTTACTTATAAAGAAGACAAAGACAAAGAAGATGATGATATTGGATTTATATCCCACCATCCACTATCTCAGAGTGGCTTACAATCTCCTTTATCTTCCTCCCCCACAACAGACACCCTGTGAGGTGGGTGGGGCTGAGAGGGCTCTCACAGCAGCTGCCCTTTCAAGGACAGAGAGCAGCCTACAATCTCCTTTATCTTCCTCCCCCACAACAGACACCCTGAGAGGTGGGTGGGGCTGAGAGGGCTCTCACAGCAGCTGCCCTTTCAAGGACAACCTCTGCCAGAGCTATGGCTGACCCAAGACCATGCCAGCAGGTGCAAGTGGGGGATCAAACCCGGTTATATGAACATATGAAGATGCCTTCTACTGAATCAGACCCTTGGTCCATCAAAGTCAGTATTGTCTTCTCAGACTGGCAGCGGCTCTCCAGGGTCTCAAGCTGAGGTTTTTCACACCTATTTGCCTGGACCCTTTTAGTTGGAGATGCCGGGGATTGAACCTGGGACCTTCTGCTTCCCAAGCAGATGCTCTACCACTGAGCCACCGTCCCTCCCCCTTCTCTCAGATAAGAGTCCGTACACTTAGCCACTTCACCAAACTACAAAATAGAAGCACATCTTATATGACATATTAATGTAGGTATATGTAACTTATTGTGAACAGATTAACTTCAAAAAGTGGCTCCATGTCAAGAAGAAAAGTCCTATATAAGATGAAACAGAAGGCAAGCAAGGGCCAAAGAGTCTCAACATCTAATCAAGAAGAGGGTGGGTCCGAGTGTTCCTGAGTGGGAGAGAATTCTCTTAACCAGAGCTTTTTTGGTAGAAAAAAGCCCAGCAGGAACTCATTTGCATATTAGGCCACACCCCCTGAAAACCGAGCCTGCTCAAAAAAATCCCAGATCCTCTTGCATTCAGAGTTACAATACCCAACACTAATCTCTGCTAAGATTCTAAGAAACTCACTCCTAGTAACCATCAGGACATATTTGATTTTCATCAACCTGTACATGCAAGAAAGCGGGGGGGTGGGGAGTCAACTGATGTATGACATTGAAGATACTGTTTTCAGGGTAAGATCTTGGTTTGCCAAATACAAAAGAGAAGAAGAAGACTGCAGATTTATACCCCACCTTCTCTCTGAATCAGAGACTCAGAGCGGCTTACAATCTCCTATACCCTCTCCCCCCCACAACAGACACCCTGTGAGGTGGGTGGGGCTGGAGAGGGCTCTCATAGCAGCTGCCCTTTCAAGGACAACCTCTGCCAGAGCTATGGCTGACCCAAGGCCGTGCTAGCAGGTACAAGTGGAGGAGCAGGGAATCAAACCTGGTTCTCCCAGATAAGAGTCCGCACACTTAACCACTACACCAAACTGGCTCTTGAAGAGCAGTGAACATGACAGGGGAGGCCATTAGGGAGAGCTGACCCATGACCCATGTTCCCAACCCGCAGATTGGGAAACACTGCTTTAGAGGAACCCAGGGACAAAGCAGGACATAGGCTCCATGATGCTTGCAAGTGGACTTTTCCAGACCTCTTGTAAAGAAACACATTTTTTTTTAAAAAAAATGCACTTAAGCATGAACATCTTTCACCAACTGGAAGGAACGTTTGGCTTGAGATTCAGAACCAGGCTCAGTGGTCTGGTTTCCATCTATTGCCTATCAATCATCCCTCTCGGAGACAGAGAGCCAGTGAGCTGAAAGACCCCCTTCTCAAAGGGCATTTTGTGAATTCACAGAGGCTGTTGCCAAGGGCTTTCCCTAGAAACATGGGTAAAAAAAAATAAAATAAGGAAACACAACCGAGGAAGAGCTCTTTCCCCTTTTGAATTAATCATGTGCTTTAGAGGTCATAACATGTTTCTGCAGCTGTACACGATGGGAGTTTCTGTGACTTTTTCATGCCAGTTCCCAAGGCAAAGAGAAAAGAACTAGCAAAGCCAGTTGGAAAAAATGAGCACTTGTAATGCAAATGTTCACCACTCGTAACACTTACGTTTTTATTATGATTCAAGCATATTTACCATGAAGTAAATCTTGCTTGGTTTATAAGGAATAATGAGGTGCATAAATGCAATGACTTATCTGCAATGACTATTTTTACCCTGCCTTTCTTTTCTACAGGTCCAAACAGGGTTGCCAGTTCTGGCTTGGGAAATACCTGAAAATTTTGGAGGTGGAGCCTGGGGAGGATGGGGTTCGGAGAGGAGAGGAATTTCGGCATGGTATAATGCAGGGGTGGCCAACGGTAGCTCTCCAGATTTTCTTTTGCCTACAACTCCCAGCAGCCCCAGCCATTGGCCATGCTGGCTGGGGCTGATGGGAGTTGTAGGCAAAAAAAACATCTGGAGAGCTACTGTTGGCCATCCCTGGTATAATGCCACAGAGTCCACCCTCCAAAGCTGCTATTTTCTCTACAGGGACTGATCCTGGTCATCTGGCAATCAAGTGTAATAGTGGGGGATCTCCAGATGCCAGCTGGAGGTTGGCAACCCTAGGCCCAAGGGGCTATTTTGGGGGTGAATCTCTTGCATGTGTACAGCGTTACTGAATGTTCAGCTTCATTGAACCAGGCAACTGAAATCAGTCATTGTTCTTGGTGCATGCTCAGAACTTATTTGATTGCGTTAACCAGGGCTTTTTTTTTTTAGAAAAAGCCCAGCAGGAACTAGGGATGCCACATCCAATTCAACAAATACCTGGGGACTTTGGGGGTGGAGTCAGCAGACATTGGGGGTGGAGCCGGGAGCAAGGTTGTGACAAGCATAATTGAACTCCAAAGGGAGTTCTGGCCACCACATTTAAAGAGACCGCACACCTTTTAAATGCTTTCCCTCCATTGGAAATAATGAAAGATAGGGGCACTTTCTTTTGGGGCTCATAGAATTGGACCTCTCGGTCCAATCCTTTTGGAAATTGGAGGATATTTTAGGGAGAAGCCCTGGATGCTATGCTACAAATTCGGTGTTTCTACCTCAAAAAACAGCCCCCCCCCAGAGCACCAGATACCTACAAATCAATTCTCCATTATACCCTATGGGAATCGGTCTCCATAAGGAATAATGGAATGCCCAGCAGACCTTTCCCTCCCCTGCCCTCTGCTTTCTGATGACCCTGAAGCAGGGAAGGGCCTCCGAATGGGGGGAATCCCCTGTCCCCACCTGGAGATTGAAACTCTCTACCTAGTGACATCCTTGCCCAGGGCATGCAAAATAGAAACAGATGTTCCACCAGGCCTAAAGCTGATGACAGCAACCAACTTTTACTCAGATTCTGCCAGGGCCTCACCATCCCTAGTCCACAAGTCTCCCTATGGAAGGAGAGGCATTTTTACATGCCGTCTGTCATCTGAAAGATGCTTTTGTCTTACTCGTTATCTGTTAGTATTGCCAGCTATTGCTTTTCTTGTTTATTGTATTTTTAGGCTATTCTATGTTTGAAATGTGGAAGACAGGAGGGCCTGGTGTGACTCTGTCCATGGGATCGCAAACAGTCGGATGTGACTGTGCGATTGAACAACAACAATAACAACAACAATGTTTGAAATCTATTATATATTGCCCTCTTTGTCAGAGGATGGCCTATGCCAGGGGTGGCTCAGGATCCACATGTGGCTCTTCCACACATATTGTGTGGCTCTTCAACCCCCCACTGCCCCTTTGGCTGGCTTGGAGAAGGCATTTCTCATGAAATCATTTCTCCAAGCCAAGCCAGCCAATGGCTTGGGGAATGCATTTGAAGTTAAAGTTGCTTTCTTCCCATCTCTCCTTCCCTCTTCCCTCCCCCCATCTATTTGCTTTCCTCCCTCCCTCCCTGTTCTGTGGCTCTCAAACATCTGATGTTCATATCTCGCAGCCCTCAAAGATCTGAAGTTTATTCTGTGCAGCTCTTACATTAAGCAAGTTTGGCCCACCCTGCTCTATACATTTAATTGATAAACAACAACAACAACAGTTTATACCCTGCCTTTCTCACCAATGAGACCACAAAGTGGCTTATATCTAAGGTTGCCAGGTCTCTGTGGGAAACTATCTGGAGACTTTGGGGGTAGATCCAGGAGAGGACAAGGTTTGAGGAGGAAAAGGGCCTCAGCATGGGACAATAATATAGGGTCCACCCTTCAAAGCAGCCATTTTCCCCAGGGGAGCTGATCTCTGCCAGCTGGAGATCAGCTGTCAAAGCGGGAGATCTCCAGGCACAACCTAGAGGCTGACAACCTATTTTCCTCCCATTGGTTTTACCCTCACAACAACCCTGTGAGGCAGGATAGGGCAAGAGGGCATAATTGGCCCAAGGTCACCCAGGAAGCTTCCATGGCAGACCTGGGATCCAGACCTGTGTCTCTCAAATCCTAGTCTGACCCTCTAACCACTACACCAAACTTTATCAGAAAGACATTCCTTCCCAGCCAAGGTTTTATGATAGCCAGGCCTCGGATTCAGTGGGAGCTCACAGGAGTGCAGCTCCTGAACCTTTCTGAGAGTTCCACCTCCTTTTGAGAGTTCCACCTCCTTCTTCTGAGAGTTCCACCTCCTTCTTCTGAGAGTTCCACCTCCTTGTCCATGGAATAGTAGGTGCAGCTGCATAACAATCCCTGGATGAACTCCACCCCCTATTTTTCTACAAAATGACCCCTGATGATAGCCCTCTCTTTTTCTACAAAAAAAAGCCCAGCAGAAACTCATTTGCATATTAGATCACACCCCCTGACATCACCATTGACATCACCATCATCACAGGCTTTTTTTGTAGAAAAGGCCCAGCAGGAACACCTTTGCATATTAGACCACACCTCCTGATGCCAAGTCAGATGGAACTGTGTTCCTGTGTGTTCCTGCTCAAAAAAAGGCCCTCATCCTCCCAGTCAACAGGGGGAGCTACAGCAAAGATTCCCCCCCCACTAACTGTACAAGGAACTGAAAATGCATCTCCAGGAAACAGGTCAAGGGGAGGCTGAGGAACAGCTTGTGTTGTCTGCAGCTCTAGCAATGAAGTCTACATTGCTGAAGCTAGGCAACCGTACTCCTTGAATAATCAAGCGTTATTTTAAAATGGGCCGAAAACCCCTTTTAAAACACCATATGCTGCATCCACTTCAACTTTAAATAGGAAGCTGAAGATAACTGGCGTTATTAAAGGCTGCCAAAGAAGTCTGCTCAATAGCCTCATAAAAGACCATTAAAAAAAAGTACTAAGTGGCAAACTGGCAGATGTAATCAAAGCATGACACAGGTAAGCAGACGATGAAGGCACAGTTGGATGTTGCAAAAAAAAAAAAAGTTTATGAAAGCAAATCAGAAATGAACATGAGTATTTTTGTAAAGGTAGAAAGCAGAAAACCTATAGAAAGGATGGGGGGGGGAGGAATTTTAAAACAATTGCAAATATTTCTACTTTTGCTTGGCGCCAGGAGAAAGTCTGTCTCCTATGCAAGCACTAGTCGTTTCCGACTCTGGGGTGACGTTGCTTTCAACGTTTTCACGGCAGACTTTCTAGGCAGGTCTCAAAGCTTGCTTACAAAGGGCCTTTTGTTGTTGGTTCATGAATGATGACCGAAGTTCAAGGATGAAGTGACCAGGCTAGAGAAAACTTATCCATCATGATACCAAACCACCCCCCCCCCGACATAAGAGAAACCATGTTGGATCAGGCCAATGGCCCATCCAGTCCAACACTGTGTCACACAGTGACCAAAAAACACAGGTGCCATCAGGAGGCCCATCAGTGGGGCCAGGACACTAGAAGCCCTCCCACTGTTGCCTCCCCCAAGCACCAAGAATACAGAGCATCACTGCCCCAGACAGAGTTCCAGCAATATGCTGTGGCTAATAGTCACTGATGGACCTCTGCTCCATATGTTTATCCAATCCCGTCTTGAAGCTGGCTATGTTTGCAGCTGCCGCCACCTCCTGTGGCAGTGAATTCCATGTGTTAATCACCCTTTGGGTGAAGAAGTACTTCCTTTATCAGTTCTAACCCAACTGCTCACCAATTTCACTGAATGTCCATGATTTCTTGTATTGTGAGAAAGAGACAAAAGTTCTTCTCCTTGCTCTCTTTTGCAGCTAAAGAGAGACACAAATATACATTTCATGTATAATATACTATAATAATTCATGGAGAATATAATACTCCATGGTATTATATTCTGCTGAGGTCCATCCCCTCCCCAAACCTTGTTGTCTCCAGGAATTTCTCAAATTGGCAATGCTACCTGATCGGCATGTCTGTCTATCCAATGAAAGAAAGAGTTAAATGGACAATCACAAGTAAAGTTGCCAACTCTAGTTTGGGAAGTTCCTGGAGATTTGGAAGTGGGGTTTGGGGAGGGCTCTCAGCCACTGAGTTAACCCCCCCAAAGCAGCTATTTTCCGGGCTCCATCTGGCGGAGGTTGTCAACTCTAATCACAAAGAATAGGATACATATATTTTTATTTGTGAGCACTCAATAAAAATGAATGCACAATAGACTTAGAACAGATAAAACAAACTACTCCACCCAAAGAGTAATTAACAAATGGAATTCACTGCTGCAGGAAGTGGTAGTGGTTATAAACATAGACAGCTTCAGGCGGGTATTGGATAAACATATGGAGCAGTGACCCAACAGTGACTATTAGCCACAATGTACAGATGGAACACTATGTCTGGGGCAGAGATGCTTTGTATTCTTAGTGCTTGGGGGGCAACAGTGGGAGGGCTTCTGGAATTCTGGCCCCACCGGCAAACCTCCTGATGGCACCTGGATTGTGGCCACTGTGTGACACAGAATGTTGGACAGGATGGTCCATTGGTTTAATCCAGGGGTGGCCAAACTGTGGCTTGGGAGCCACATGTGGCTCTTTTACACATATTGTGTGGCTCTCAAAGCCCCCACTGTCCTGTTGGCCAGCTTTGAGAAGGTGTTTGTCTTTTTAAATCACTTCTGCAAGCCAAGCCAGCCAGAGGCTTGGAGAATACATTTAAGGTTAAAGTTGCTTAATTTCCACATCTCCATCCTTCCCCCCATCTATTTTCCTTCCTTCCTTCCTTCCTTCCTTCCTTCCTTCCTTCCTTCCTTCCTTCCTTCCTTCCTTCCTTCCTTCCTTCCTTCCTTCCTTCCTTCCTTCCTTCCTCCCTCCCTCCCTCCCTCCCTCCCTCCCTCCCTTCCTTCCTTCCTTCCTTCCTTCCTTCCTTCCTTCCTTCCTTCCTTCCTTCCTTCCTTCCTTCCTTCCTTCCTTCCTTCCTTCCTTCCTGCTCTCAAATTCTATGTGGCTCTTATGTTAACCAAGTTTGGCCACCCCTGGAATACAACATAGCTTCTCTTATGTTCTAATAAAGCGATATCATATTCACATCAGATGGGCAGCGGTGTTGGTCCAAAGCAGCAGAACAAAGTTTGAGTCCAGTGGCACCTTTAAGACAATCTTTTATTCAAGGTGTGAGTTTTCATGTGCACATGTGAACTCCGTATTCATACCTGCGAGTGACCATTGTATCACTTTGATGCACTAAAATGATGGGCTCATTCACCCCCAGGGATGTTCTGGCAGAAAAGAACAGTTTTGTTGTTGCTGTTTACCCCGGCAACTTTAAAGCAGCTTCAGTGAGCCTTATAAGTCAGAGTAAGAAAACCTGGTTGCCGATGAGAGTGACAGATGTAATGGAAGTTCCCTCCTTTTGCACATCAGTGACCAGGTTTCTGACAAACAAAGTGGACAGGCTTTGAAATTATGTTTGAAACAACTTGGCCATGACGAGAACAGCAATAGAATAAAGGATGAAAGGGCTCTTCCTATATCTAATGGGTGCACAGTACATCACAGGGTGAGTAAAGATTTGACTCCAGATCCCTAATATGCATCACAACACAGAGAGGGCTACAGATTGGGACTACTATGAAGAGCCAAGAATTGTCTGCATTGTCTGGCCTGACTAAAAAGGCTCTACATGGCACTGTGAACTGGACAGTGGAAAGCCAAATGGAATTTCAAAGGTTGAAAGAGTTGATAACATCTGAAATTGTGGCACTGGCAGCTGACTTTTCAAAACAGTTCGTGTAACCACAGATGCTTCTAATGTGGACCTGGGAAGACCAAAATATACTTCATCTAAAGCAGGGCTAAGTTCAAGCCTCTGGCTTGAGCTGAAGAGCAAGGGCCAGAATGATCTTAGTCCTTGGCTTTTGATCCAAGACTCTGGTCCAATGTATACAGGACCAACCTGAGCACTGGAGTTGTGCTGTATTTTTATTTGTCTAAATTGTATTTTTGTCTTTGTAAGCTACTTTGAATTTCCCATAGAAAGAAGTAATATTGACTGAAAACTAGGGTTGCCAACATTCCACTTCCCATAGCTATTGTACCATAGAGTTTTCCCTCCCAAATGGCTATAGCGTCCAGGAAAACCATAGAGTTTTCCTGGAAATGCCTAGAGGAAGACATTGTGTCACTAACCTGTGGGAGTAAGTAGTGAAGTGGCTAAATTGTTCAGGGTGGTGAGACCCAGAGAGGATTGTGAGACACTACAAAAGGATCTGTCAAGGCTGGAGAGTGGGCGTCAATGTGGCAAATGAGATTCAACATGGTCAAGTGCAAAGTAATGCACATTGGGGCCAAAAATCCTAACTATAATACAAGTTGATGAGGTGTGAACTGGCGGGGACTGACCAAGAGAGAGGTCTTGGGGTCATGGTAGATAACTCACTGAAAATGTTGAGACAGCATGTAACTGCAATAAAAAAGGCCAATGCTATGCTGGGAATAATTAGGAAGAGAATTGAAAACAAATCAGCCAGTATCATAATGCTCCTGCATAAATCGATGGTGTGGCCTCATTTGGAGTACTGTATACAATTCTGGTCACCACAACTCAGATATTATAGCATTGGGAAAAGTGCAGAAAAGGACAACTCTGGAATGATTAAAAGGTTGGAACACTTTCCCTATGAAGAAAGGTTAAAACACTTGGGGCTCTTTAGCTTGGAGAAACATCAACTGAGGGGTGACATGATCAAGGTTTACATGATTATACATGATTATGCATGGGATAGAGAAGGTAGAGAAAGAAGTACTTTTCTCCCTTTCTCATAATACGAGAACTCATGGACATTTAATGAAATTGCTGAGCAATCAGGTTAGAACGGATAAAAGGAAGTACTTCACCCAAAGGTGAACATTCAATTCACTGCCACATTCAATTCACTGCCACAGGAGGTGGCGGTGGCTGCAAGCATAGACAGCTTCAAGAGGGGATTGGATAAACATATGGAGCAGAGGTCCATCAGTGGCTATTAGCCACAGCATATTGTTGGAGCTCTCTGTCTGGGGCAGTGATGCTCTGTATTCTTGGTGTTTGGGGGCGCAACAGTGTGAGGGCTTCCAGTGTCCTGGCCCCACTGATGGACCTCCTGATGGCACCTGGGTTTTTTGGCCACTGTGCGACTCAGAGTATTGGATTGGATGGGCCATTGGCCTGATCCAACTTGGCTTCTCTTATGTTCTTATGTTCTTGTGTCCAGTGGTACCTTTAAGACCAGCAAAGTTTTATTCAAACTATGAGCTTTTTTGTGCATGCGCACTTCCTCAGATAATAATAATATAATAATAATAAATTTTATTTCTATCCCGCCCTCCCCACCTCAGCAGGCTCAGGGCGGCTAACAACATTTTATAAAAACATGAAATGGAATTTCCCAGTCCATACATATAAGGCAGAGGTTGAACAGCAAATTAGCATACAACATGGTCTGGAGACCGAGTCCTATGAGGAAAGGTTGAAGGAGCTGGGTATGTTTAGCCTGGAGAGGAGACAACTGAGAGGTGATATGACGACCATTTTCAAGTACTTGAAGGGCTGGTAGAGGATGGAGCAGAATTGTTTTCTGTTGCACCAGAAAATCAGACAAGAGCCAACGGGTTGATATTAAATCAAAAGGCTCAGCCCCAACTTGTCAATGGGACAAAAGGAACTTTTTATGAAAAGATTTTTAAAAATCTGTTAGCAGCAGGGAGCCAAAAAGGTCATGTCTGAAATGACACACAAAATCTGTTCGCAACCAGCTGCTGAAACAGATTATAAAGGCTGCTTGAAAAGGGCCCTAGAGTGTGCGGAAATCCAGGTGTGTATTTATTGTGTACTTTGTCTTGTAAACAGGGCTGGCCCTAGACTGGCTGGCACCCCAGGCAAGGCTGATTTCTGGCACACCCCCACCCCCGATAACATTACCAAGTCACATGGGGACACCCAATTTGGGGCCCCTAGAAGACCAGCGCCCTAGGCAATCACCTAGTTTGCCTAGTGGCAGGGTCGGCCCTGCTAGTAAATAAGAGGCCAAGGGCGAACCTAAGGAGGGTAGCCCTGGGAGTGCTGTGAGGACCCCTAGTCCAACCCCTAGCCAAGATTAGAGGTGGCCAAGTGACAACTATGTTGGTTAGTTTTTAATTCATTCTACCTTATCATATTTTATTTGTACGTTGCCTCTCAAACAGGTCTTCTAGAGAGGCAGCACAGCAATGCTTGAAATAAACAGACAAAGAAATACATGGAATGCATTTTTTCTCCAAGGAAAGAGGCTCCTTAGATGGTCAAAAGTGCCTTCTGCCAGGAGAAAGCTTTGCCATCGGCAGAATCAGATCACGGCAAAGTAGACCCATGCAGGTATAACTGTATATTTATCTGATCCTGTCTTGATTTTTCTTGGGTTACTCAAGGGAGAAAAGGGGAGAAAAGGTAATATTTCTAAGATTTGTCCTTGTCTTTAGCTTTTTTTATTAATGTGGCAGAAGTCTGTCCTCCACTTCACAGACAGGTGACAGAAAGTGCCGCTTCCACTTGAATAGAAATCAAGGCCCCAGAGCTAAATGACAAAAAAGATCACACGCTGCCATGTCTCCTGACTTGTTCTCGGCGTGACGAACATCTAGGGCATGAATGTTCGGAGAAACAATCTGAAGCATATGGAACGAATTTGTCCACGGTGCTAGGGGCTCTTCCTCCTTCAGAGGTCAGATTCAATACCACCCCACCCCACCCCAGGAAATCCATAATAGTCTGTTGTTGACATGTTCTGAGAAAACAAGAAGCTCAGACGCAGGTAGGGGGACAACTTTTACCAGAATGAATTCTTTGGGGCCAGAAATAATGCAGCCAAAGAAGGAATTTGTTTTTTTTTTAAATGGTAGTACCACCAAGAACAATCATATGAATGAAGAAAGGAGCTATACACCCCTGAAAAGAAATCAAAATGTGAAAAGCTAGATAATTGCAAAATCAGATAATCCCGTTCCTTCAGATGCAAATGTATGGTGTGAATGTTAGCAAATATATGATGCCAATGATTGATGCATTCAGAGTAGAATATGGTATTTACTCAACCCCCCCCCCACAGGTATGTTATCAAATAAAAAGAGGAGCATCATAGTACGTTGGCTTACAGTTATGTCCAATAATGCGTGTGTGTGTGACCTTTTTAATGGGGTTGTCTTACATTCAGCATTATTTTCCTTTCAAGTAAATAAAGTACTATGTAAACAAATAAGTAAATAAGGTATTCATCTAGCGGCACAAAACAGACTAACAGATGCTGATTTCCCATGAAGC
Organism: Heteronotia binoei; assembly: GCF_032191835.1. Classification (NCBI taxonomy): domain Eukaryota; kingdom Metazoa; phylum Chordata; class Lepidosauria; order Squamata; family Gekkonidae; genus Heteronotia; species Heteronotia binoei. The sequence goes on along the minus strand of NC_083224.1, from coordinate 26,572,988 downwards.
TTTTTGATAAAGAAGAAGAAGAAGAAGAAGAAGAAGAAGAAGAAGAAGAAGAAGAAGAAGAAGAAGAAGAAGAAGAAGAAGAATTGCAGATTTATATCCCGCCCTTCTCCCTGAATCAGAGACTCAGAGCGGCTTACAATCTCCTATGTCTTCTCCCCTCACAACAGGCACCCTGTGAGGTGGGTGGGGCTGGAGAGGGCTCTCACAGCAGCTGCCCTTTCAAGGACAACCTCTGCCAGAGCTATGGCTGACCCAAGGCCATTCCAGCAGGTGCAAGTGGAGGAGTGGGGAATCAAACCTGGCTCTCCCAGATAAGAGTCCGCACACTTAACCACTACACCAAACTGGCTCTCGCTGTTGTGGATGCAAGGCATTCAGAATGGTAATGGAGTGTCCACATGGCACTTTCCTCTGCACTTTGCCTCAGATTCCCATGGCGACCATGTAGGCCTTTTCTAGGGTTGCCAGGTCCCCTCACTGCTCCATGCTTTGGGGAGCATTCTTGGCATGGGACATTGTACAACTCACTGACATCATGTTAGTGGTGCCAGGGGATGACACTCTGGTTTGGGGGCAAAACTCTGTGCTAAGTTCACACTCAAACCATAGAGTTTTGCCAAAAAAACCCATCAATGTGTGACATCCCTGTCTAGGGGTGGGGTTTTCCCCATTAGCCAGATGGTCTGTGGTGGGGAGAAACCCTGAGAACTGGGGAGTCCCCTACTCAGACTTGGGGAATGACTAGACTTTTCCAAACTTTTTTTCCTAACTGGCTGTTGCTAGATCACTCTACCATGATACCATGGGCCACCAAAAAGACAAATTAGTTGGTTTTACATCAAGCCCAAACTCTCCCTATAGAAGCTAAAATGACTAAACTGAGGCTATCATACTTTGGTCACATCATGTGAAGGCAAGACTCATTGGAAAAGACAATCATGCTAGGAAAAGTTGAAGGCAACAGGAAAAGTGGAAGACCCAACAGCAGATGAATGGACTCCATCAAGGAACCCGCGGGTCTCATTCTGGAAGACCTGAGCCAGTCTGCTCACAATAGGATGTTCTGGAGTCATTAATCATAGGATCACCATATGGAAGGGAATTGGTGGGATTTAACACAGATGGGATTTAACAAAGATCTCTGTAACTTTATAATGATGCCCATGTTATACTTGCTCCAATGAATTCCCAGTTTCCATTAAAAAAAAAAACTGAAGAGGAAATGCCATCTGGTGCTACGGAGGGAAATAATGGTGGCAAAGGGCTAAGGCAAAGAAAATCACTCCAATAGGCAGAATCGTCACACTTATTTTCAGTTTAATCTACAAATTTGTTGGGAGGACAAAATGACAGGAAAGAATTATAAGATTTTGTCCAGAGACTATCATAAGGCTCCTCAAGTATATGCAAAAGAAACTTTATTGATGGATCAGATAGCAACCATTATCAGCATGCTACTCGCAAGAATGTGTCTTGCCAGACTAACATAGATGGTTGGTCCCCCAGTAATTATACCCCTTGAAATAATGGATCTCCTTCCCCCCGTGCTCGCCAAAGTCATTTGAATTAGGTATTATGAAATCTTTTCTCAGGCTTCAGTGTTGCTTTCTTCAAGGTTACATTCCACAGACTCATTTCAGTCCCATTGGACCATATCAGTGTTGCCCAGAGAGAACAGATTAGAGCTGTCTCCGTGCACTCCCTTTTCTCCTGCAAACTGAGAACATCCCCCTTCACTCAAAGCCCTGAATGTTTTAAAAAATACAAACAGGGGTGGAATTCTAGCATATATCCTTTGCATATTAGGCCACACAACCCTGATGTAACCAATCCTCCAAGCGCTTTCAAAAAAGAGGATTGGCTACATCAGGGGTGTGTGGCCTACATCAGGGGTGTGTGGCCTAATATGCCAAGGAGCTCCTGCTAGAATTCCACCCCTGACTGTAAATCAGGGAAATGAGAGTTGGAATGAATTCTGGATTCCTGTATTATTTTAGAACAGCATTCACGTCTCTTCCAGTCCCTCATCCTCATTTTCCAGTCCCTCATTTCTTAGTCCTGCACCTCCTGTTTTAAGGAGAGGCTCCTTTGTTTTTGGACAAGGTTTTCTTTGTCCTCATTGTAAGAAATCAGTCTGTTTTTAAAGAAAGCAATTGACAATATACTAACAATGTTAGTATAATACTTGTGCAGAAAGCTTGCAATTGTATGTGAGTCTAGGGCTTTTTTTGTAGCAGGAACTCCTTTGCCTATTAGACCACACACCCCTGATGTAGCCGATCTTTCAAGAGCTTACAGGGCTCTTAGTACAGGGGTCACTGTAAGCTCCAGGAGGATTGGCTACATCAGGGGTGTGTGGCCTAATATGCAAATGAGTTCCTGCTACAAAAAAGCCCTGTATGTAACTATGGGGAACAAAGATTTCCTTGTAAACTGCAGATCACAAAGTGTACTAGAAATTCTGATGCTTCCAAACAACAAAACAGTAAAATTCCAATTAAAATTTCCCAAAAAGTACAATGGATGTTAATCATCATGAATACATATAGAATGTGAGGTTAGTATATCTGCAAACTAATGTTGCGTTCAGGTAGCTGGCTCCAGGTTAACTCAGCCTTCCATCATTCCGAGGTCGGTAAAATGAGTACCCAGCTTGCTGGGGGGAAAGTGTAGATGACTGGGGAAGGCAATGGCAAACCACCCCGTAAAAAGTCTGCTGTGAAAACCTCATGATGCGACGTCACCCCAGAGTCGGAAACGACTGGTGCTTGCACAGGGGACTACCTTTACCTTTAAGGAACAAAGCTAATCATACTGGCAAGCTCATAATAGTGTCATCCCCAGGTATACTTGTCAGAGACCTGTTCCTGACAAGCAGAGGTCATTTTGTAGAAAAATAGGTAGTGGAGCTCATCCAGGGATTGTTATGCAGCTGCACCTACTATTCAATGGACAAGGTGCTGGAACTCTCAAAAGGAGGAGGCGGAACTCTCAGAAAGGTTCAGGAGCTGCGCTCCTGTGAGCTCCAGCTGAATCTGAGGCCTGCTGACAAGAACGTTGTAGGACACATTTGGAAATATGGGATATACATTAAATAAACAAATATCATGTGAGAGATGGTGCCATGAAGGTGCCTTGGTGTAGCCTGATCTTGTCAGATCTCTGAAGCTAAGCGGGGTCAGGTCCTGAAATAGAGACCTCCAAGGAAGGCTTTGCAGAGGCAGGCAATGGCAAAACCCCTCTGCTTCTCACTCGCCTCAAAAACCCCTTGCTGAGGCTGCCATAAGGTGGCTGCAACATGATGGCACTTCGCACACACGTGTACATATCACATTACAGATATATTAAGAGTTAAGGAGAGATGGTTGTTGGAAGGGAGAAGTCATCCGCAGGAGGAACCTGACATCATCTTCTGAGAAAGTACTAAGAGGTAATCAGGGGAGCTGTACAATTACATTTGATGGCTATGTAAATGATACACGGAGATAAGAGAATGGGGCACGTTGCATAGGCATCTCATGAAAACACCCTGATCATACTATCCTGCTAGACCAAGGGTGTCAAACATGCAGCCCAGGGGCCGAATCAGGCCCCCAGAGGGCTCCTATCAGCGCCACGAGCAACTGGTTGTCATCTGCTTCCTTCTCCCTCTCTTGCTTCCTTCTGCATCACAACTTGCTTTGCCAGGCTTGCTCAATTGCACAGGAGCTACTGAGCAAAGCTCCTCCCTTGGGGAGGAAGTGGGGGAAGGAGAGCTACCTTTGCCAGGCTTTCTCAGTTGTACAGCAGAGTTACTGAGCCAAGCCTCTCTTCCTTCTGTTGGCTGAGGCTCAACAAGCCAGTGAGGTGGATTAGGCTGAGTGTGTGTGTTTGTGTTCCTTATAAAGTTTATATCTCCCCTACCTGACATTACATTTTATGACACACATGGCCTATCCCGACAAGGTGAAGATCTGGCCCTCATAACAAATGAGTTTGGCACCCCTGAAGAACTGCTGAAAATATGCTTAGCAAAAGTGGCCCCATCGATGAACTTTTGGAGAACCCCTCAAGGGATTCATGATGGAAGGAGAAAGAACAAAATGTGGGAGGCTTCCCAAATGAAGAAGAAGGCTGCAGATTTATACCCCACCCTTCTCTCTGAGAAGGCTTACAATCTCCTATATCTTCTCCCCCCACAACAGACGCCCTGTGAGGTGGGTGGGGCTGAGAGGGCTCTCACAGCAGCTGCCCTTTCAAGGACAACTCCTGCGATAGCCATGGCTAACCCAAGGCCATTCTAGCAGCTAGAAGTGGAGGAGTGGGGAATCAAACCCAGTTGTCCCAGATAAGAGTCCACACACACAACCACTACACCAAACTGGCTCTTTATGGAATGGACGAAAGAGGAAGTAATCCATCCCAAACATTTTGAACTCTCTCAGCCCCACCTACAGGGTGTCTGTTGTGTGGAGAGGAAAGGGAGGTGATTGTAAGCTGCTCCAAGATTCTTTCAAGTAGTGAAGGGTGGGGTATAAAACCAAATCACCTCCTCCTTTTCCTAGTGTTGTCACTGGTCACCCCAGCAGGATGTAAGGCAAGAAATGAACAGAAGTTGATTGCTATTGCCTACCTTCGTGTGGTGACCCTGGACTTTTGGTGGCCTCCCATCCAAGTACTAAGCAGAGGAGATATCTGATGAGATTGGGTTAGACTGGGCCATTCTGGTCAAGGCACCTATTTTGTTAAGAAGTATGTTGAACACACTAATATACTAGTATACAAACTAATATACTCCCAATATGTTTTATAAGCACCCAAGATTCCAGATGTTAGCAACTTTCAGGAACCTTAACTCCAGAGCTGCAGCTGGGACTGAAAAATGAAGAAGGGAGACTCATGAGAGGTAGAGATGACACGACTCATACATTCCTACATTCTTCCTAATCACCCACCGGTGTATTGGGACCATAGGATTAGCAAGTCAAACATCTGCAGCTTGCAGTTAATAGTAATACATGAAAACTCCAAGGAGGAATTCTGTTTTTAGATCCATCTTCGTGGATCTGAGCAGTGTAATTCCTTGAAAACTCCATCTGCCCCTTTGCATTTTGGCCCATCTTGTTTTATATCAGTGGCTCTTAACCCGTTTTTTAGGTCACTCCCCCTTTGAGAATCTGAGAAAAGCTATGGATCCCCGCTGCAGAAAAATGTGCATAAGCACCCAACATTTTGTTTCCAATTTATTTTAATTAATAGTCACTGCCTGGAAAATAAAATAAGTGCAAATTGTGAAACGAAAAAATAAACTTTAATCCGACTCAAAAATAAATTTCAATGAGGAGATTCTTGTTTGGTGTAGCCTGTTTGAGGCAGTGGTTAAGCGTGGGAGACTCTAATCTGGAGAACCAGGTTTGATCCTCCAGTCCTCCACATACAGCCAGCTGGGTGACCTTGGATCAGTCACAGTTCTCTCAGAGCTGTTCTTTCAAGGGCAGTTCTCTCAGAGCTCTCTCAGCCCCACTTACCTCATAGGGTGTCTGATGCAGGAGAGGAAAGGAAGGAGATTGTAAACCGCTCTGAGACTCCAAGTGAAGGGCAGGGTATAAATCCAATCTCTTTGTCTCTTCTTCTGCTGTTGTTGGTTTTGAATGTGGTGGAAAGTGCTGTCAATTCACAGCTGACCCCATAAGATTTTCAAGGCAAGAGGCATTCTATGGTGGCTTGCCATTGCCTGCCTTTGTGTCATGACCCTAGTATTCCTTGGAGGTCTTCCATCCATATACTAGCCAAGGCTGATGCTGTTTAGCTTGAATACAAAGTTGAAATTGTAGAGTGGTTGTTGACATGGTGCTAATGGAGGAGATTTTTATGGATACCATTGACCACCAAAAAGGGGTAGGAAAGTAAAGGAGATTGTAAGCCACTCTGAGATTCAGAGTGAAGGGAGGGATATAATTCTTCTTCTTCTTGATTAAATCAAGCCTGAACTTATTGTACTTTGGACACATCATGAGAAGACAAGCATCACTGGAATAGACCGATAACACTGGGTTGGTCTTAAAGGTGCCACAGGACTCAAACTTTATTTTACTGGAAAAGCTGAAGGCAGAAGAGGAAGAAGGAGACATAAGAAGAACATAAGAACATAAGAGAAGCCATGTTAGATCAGGCCAATGGCCCATCCAGTCCAACATTCTGTGTCACACAGCGGCCAAATATATATATATATATATATATATATATATACACACACACACACACACACTGTGGCTAATAGCCACTGATGGACCTCTGCTCCATATTTTTATCTAACCCCTTCTTGAAGGTGGCTATGCTTGTGGACGCCACCACCTCCTGTGGCAGTGAATTCCACATGTTAATCACCCTTTGGGTGAAGAAGTACTTCCTTTTATCCGTTTTAACCTGTCTGCTCAGCAATTTCATCGAATGCCCACGAGTTCTTGTATTGTGAGAAAGGGAGAAAAGTACTTCTTTCTCTACTTTCTCCATCCCATGCATTATCTTGTAAACTTCTATCATGTCACCCCTCAGTTGACATTTCTCCAAGCTAAAGAGCCCTAAGCGTTTCAACCTTTCTTCATAGGGAAGGTGTTCCAGCCCTTTAATCATTTTAGTTGCCCTTTTCTGAACTTTCTCCAATGCTATAATATCCTTTTTGAGGTGCGGCGACCAGAACTGCACACAGTACTCCAAATGAGACCGCACCATCGATTTATACAGAGGCATTATTATACTGGCTAATTTGTTTTCAATTCCTTTCCTAATAATTCCCAGCTTGGCGTTGGCCTTTTTTATTGCAAACGCACACTGTCTTGACATTTTCAGTGAATTATCTACCATGACCCCAAGATCTCTCTCTTGGTCTGTCTCTGCCAGTTCACACCCCATCAACTTGTATTTGTAGCTGGGATTCTTGGCCCCAATGTGCATTACTTTGCACTTGGCCACATTGAACCGCATCTGCCACGTTGACGCCCACTCACCCAGCCTCAACAGATCCCTTTGGAGTTCCTCACAATCCTCTCTGGTTCTCACCACCCTGAACAATTTAGTGTCATCCGCAAATTTGGCCACTTCACTGCTCACTCCCAACTCTAAATCATTTATGAACAAGTTAAAGAGCATGGGACCCAGTACCGAGCCCTGCGGCACCCCACTGCTTACCGTCCTCCACTGCAAAGACTGCCCATTTATACTCACTCTCTGCTTCCTATTACTCAGCCAGTTTTTGATCCACAAGAGGACCTGTCCTTTTACTCCATGACTCTCAAGCTTTCTAAGGAGCCTTTGATGAGGAACTTTATCAAAAGCTTTCTGGAAGTCAAGGTAAACAACATCTATCGGGTCTCCTTTGTCCACATGTTTGTTCACCCTCTCAAAGAAATGTAACAGGTTAGTGAGGCAAGATCTTCCCTTGCAGAACCCATGCTGAGTCTTCCTCAATAACCCGTGTTCATCAATGTGCCTACTCATTCTGTCCTTGATAATGGTTTCTACCAACTTTCCCGGTATTGAAGTCAGACTGACTGGCCTGTAATTTCCCGGATCTCCTCTGGAACCCTTTTTAAAGATGGGGGTGACATTTGCTACCTTCCAGTCCTCAGGAACGGAGGCAGATTTCAATGAAAGATTACAGATTTTTGTTAGAAGATCCACAAGTTCAACTTTGAGTTCTTTCAGAACTCTCGGATGTTTGCCATCCGGACCCGGTGACTTATTAGTTTTTAATTTGTCTATTAGTTGTAGGACCTCCTCTTTTGTCACCTCAATCTGACTCAGGTCTTTCAACACCCCTTCCAATATTAGTGGTTCTGGGGCGGGCAAACACTTCTCATCTTCCACGGTGAAGACGGCATGCGATGGATTGACTCAGTCAAGGAAGCCATGACCCTCTGTTTGCACTATCTGAGCAAGGCTGTTAACAGTAGGATGTTTGGGAGGTCATTAATTCGTCAGGTCAGCAAAAGTCAGAAGCCACTTGATGGCACTTCACCCTCCCACACACACACTTTGACATGTCATCTCTGGCATCCAGTCAATTTCAACTTTTCATCTTGATGGCAGCAAGTGCTGAAAACTCTGACTCACAGGGTATGACTGTACATTATCTGACCATGTATCATGCCGCCCTGCACTTCTCTCAAGTGAAGAGAAACCTTTACAACTTAATTTCACACACAGATTCCACCCCCCCCTCCAATAAGGATAGTTTTGAAGTAACAGAAAGGGAATGGAAGAAAATGTTATTTTGTACCCACAAGAACATAAGAGAAGTCATGTTGGATCAGGCCAATGGCCCATCCAGTCCAACACTCTGTGTCACACAGTGGCCAAAAAACCCAGGTGCCATCAGGAAGTCCATAAGTGGGGTCAGGACACTAGAAGTCCTTACGGAGTCCGCTTGCGGAGAGGGCGGGTTATAAGCTTAATGTAATAAATAAATAAATAAATTGTTGTCCCTCCCAAGCACCAAGAATACAGAACATCACTTGCCCCAGACAGAGAGTTCCAACAATACACTGTGGCTAATAGCCACTGACAGATCTCTGCCTCATATGTTTATCCAATCCCTCTTGAAGCTGGCTATGTTTGTAGCTGCCACCACCTCCTGTGGCAGTGAATTCCATGTGTTCATCACCCTTTGGGTGAAGAATTACTTCCTTTTATCCGTTCTACTCTGCAATTTCATTGAGTGTCCATGAGTTCTTGTATTGTGAGAAAGAGGAAAAAAGTACTTCTTTCTCTACCTTCTCTATCCCGTGTATAATCTTGTAAACCTCTATCGTATCACCCCTCAGTCGACGATTCTCCAAGCTCCTGAGAATGTTTCTCCATGAACTGGCACAGGTTAAGAACTTGTGTTCTATATTGCTTTTGTTGTTGTTGTTGTTTTTTGCTGTAATCATATGCATGCAGCTGCTTATGCACAAGCACTTTTCTCATCTTCACATTGCATCATTGATCTGGTAGTCCTAAGGTTCCATATAGAGCATTGATTATATATCGCTTGTTGAAAATCACACTGCATCATGTATTTTTTGTGATCTTAGGGCAACACAGATTGCCATGCTCATATAGTTACCTTGTGAGAAAACGGTTTGACAGCCACAAGTTAAAATGTCACATCTCACCAAAATATAGAAAGGTCATTCATGAAAAACAAGAATGTTTAATACAACTAGCATGGGATTATTTGGGAAAGGCAATTCAGATGTTTGACTTCTGATGTGAAGCACGTCTGTAGGTTCACAACTGATCAAGACCTTTATGGAATTATAGGACAATTCAAAGACTTCCAGTACCACCAGTAAAATATCTAGTGGTGGTTACCCATGCTCGTTCTTATATGACTCTGATGTGAGATTACTTTTACCCCGTGAAAGAGAAAACGTGACTGAAATCCACTCTAAATTCTTTATGATTCAGCTGCATAATTTAAGGCAATTCCAGCCAGGTCTATAAAGAATCCCACTCAGCTCACTCAGTGGACTTACTACCAGGAAAATATCCTTAGGATTGCACTTTTAGCCTTCAGCAGACAAAGGAACAGAAAGGGGGGAAAGCAGCATTTTATATATTTCTCTTTAAACATCCCTGTGTTTAATCATACAAAAGGGAACAAAGCCTATTAAACCAAAATTGTAAGTGTTGAAGAAAGGAATTCTAACATCATGCAAAACAAAAATTCCCTTCATTGTTGGCAGCGTGTTTACGGAGAGATAAAAGAGATGTGGGCACACGCCTTGGCTGGAATCTCTCTCTTTGTGCCTAATGCATGGGCAGGATATTTGAAGAGCTCAACTCCAGCCCTATGAAAACAAGACTCTTCGACGTTGCCAAGGTCAGCGAGACAAAGGGCGATCTGCTGAATAAGCACAGATAAAGAAACTTAAAGCTGCTGAGGGGATAGGCGTATGCTGTGGCACTCCATGGAGAAATTATCCTGTGTAAACTCTTCTGGTGCTATGTGATCAGTCCTCTGCACAGATAGCAATTGCGGCACAAATGATGAATTGTACCCTTGAACACTGGATTTTTTTCCCCCCTGAACGCGCAAAAATGGTTCTAAATTGCACTGCAAATGGTTTGCACAGGTGCATTCTCACAATGCTTCTTCACGGCTATCATCAACTCCTTCACTTTCTGCCCAATCCAAAATGTTGGTTTTGACCTTTAAAGCCCTACTCAGGCTTGCCAGGTCTGATTCAGGAAATGCCTGGGGACTTTGGGGGTGAAGCCAGGAGTAAGGTTGTGACAAGTATGATTGAACACCAAAGGGAGTTCTGACCATTGCATTTATAGGGACCAAAAAGGTAAAGGTATGTGCAAGCACCAGCCATTTCTGACTCCGGGGTGACGTCACATCAAAATGTTTTCATGGCAGACTTTTTTACGGGGTGGTTTGCCATTGCCTTCCCCAGTCATCTACACTTTTCCCCCAGCAAGCTGGGTACTCATTTTACCGACCTCGGAAGGATGGAAGGCTGAGTCAACCTTGAGTCGGCTACCTGAACCCAGCTTCCGCCGGGATCAAACTCAAGTCGCGAGCAGAGAGCTCGGACTGCAATACTGCAGCTTTACCCCTTTGTGCAATGGGGCTCCTCACCATTTATAGGGACCACACACCTTTAAAATACCTTCCTTCCATTGGAAATAATGGAGGATAGGGGCACTTTGTTTGAGGGCTCATAGAATTGGACTCCCTGATCCAATCTTTTTGAAACTTGGGGATTTTTTTTTTAGGAGTGGAACCAGATGCTATGCTGAAACTTTGGTGCTTCTTCCTCAAAAAACAGGCCCCCTCCCAAACCCCAGATATCCACAGATCAATTCTCCATTGTATCTTATGGGATCAGTCTCCATAGGGTATAATGCATTGCCCAGCAGACATCCCCAGCCCCGTTTTCTGATAACCCTGAAGTGGGGGAAAGGCCTCCAAACCAGGGGATTCCCTGCCCCCAACTGGAGATTCGAAACCTTTACACAGTTTGGGACTGGGGTATCCAAACGACTGTCTTATCCCATATGTCCCTACCCAGGAATTGAGATCCCAGGGAGAGGCCCTCCTGACTGTCCTATCAATCAAAGAAAGTTAACTATGAAACAAAGAAATTTAACTATGGGACTTTGTTATCGCACACCAAATCAAAAGATGGAGGACGATTATAGTATGATGGAAGGATTAAAGATAGTGGCTAAACGTAAAAACTGTGTCGAAATTGGTGATTTTAACTACCTGCAGTTTGATTGGGTCAATATGTGTTCAGGTCGAGAGAAAGAGATTGAGTTTCTAGATGTTCTCAATGACTGTGCTATGGAGCAGATGGTCACAGAACCTATCAGGGGTGGGGCGATCCTGGATTTGGTCCTAAGTAATGCCCAAGACTTGGTGAGAGATGTAAAAGTGATCACACCGCTTGGGAGCAGTGACCATAATGTTATTGATTTCACCATTTGTATAAATAGGGAGTTGCCCCAAAAGACCAGCACAACCACATTTAACTTTAAAAGGGGTAAATTCTCTGAGATGAGGAGGCATGTGAAGAGGAAACTGAAAGGAAAGTTAAATGAAGTCAAAACCCTTGGGGAAGCTTGGAGGCTATTTAAAATTACAATCCTAGAAGCTCAGATAAAATACATACCACAAGTTAGGAAAGGCACAAACAGGTATAAGAGAAGGCCTGTGTGGTTAACAAACAAAGTAATGGAAGCTGTAAAAGGTAAGAAGGACTCCTTTAAATGGTGGAAAGCTAGTCCAAGTGGAACACAGGCTGTGGCAAATCAAATGCAAGACTTTGATCAGGTAGGCAAAAAGGGACTATGAGGAGCATATTGCAAAAAACATAAAGTCCAACAATAAAAATTTCTTCAAATATATTAGAAGCAGGAAACCAGTCAAGGAGGCAGTGGGGTCTTTGGATGACCAAGGGGTCAAAGGATTACTGAAAGAGGATAGGGAAATGGCTGAGAAGCTGAATGCATTTTTTCCCTCTGTCTTCACTGTGGAAGACGAGAAATGTTTGCCCGCTCCAGAACCACTCATTTTGGAAGGGGTGTTGAAAGACCTGAGTCAGATTGAGGTGACAAGAGAGGAGGTCCTAAAACTGATTGACAAATTAAAAACTAAATCACCAGGTCTGGATGGTATACATCCAAGAGTTCTGAAAGAACTCAAAGTTTAACTTGTGGATCTCCTGACAAAAATATGTAATCTTTTATTGAAATCTGCCTTCGTTCCTGAGGACTAGAAGGTAGCAAATGTCACCCCTTCTTTAAAAAGGGTTTCAGAGGAGATCCGGGAAATTACCTTCCATTACCTGTCCATTATGAAGGACAGAATGAGTAGGCACATTGATGAACACCAAGTTATTGAGAAAGACTCAGCATGGGTTCTGTAAGGGAAGATCTTGCCTCACTAACCTGTTACAGTTCTTTGAGGGGGTGAACAAGCATGTGGACAAAGGGGACCCAATAGATGTTGTTTACCTTGACTTCCAGAAAGCTTTTGATAAAGTTCCTCATCAAAGGCTCCTTAGTAAGCTCGAAAGTCATGGAGTAAAAGGACAGATCCTCTTGTGGATCAAAAACTGACTAATTAATAGGAAGCAGAGAGTGAGTATAAATGGGCAGTCTTTGCAGTGGAAGGCGGTAAGCAGTGGGGTGCTGCAGGGCTCAGTACTGGGTCCCATGCTCTTTAACTTGTTCATTAATGATTTGGAGTTGGGAGTAAGCAGTGAAGTGGCCAAGTTTGCAGATGACACTAAATTGTTCAGGGTGGTGAGAACCAGAGAGGATTGTGAGGCACTCCAAAGGGATCTGTTGAGGCTGGGTGAGTGGGCGTCAATGTGGCAGATGAGCTTCATTGTGGCCAAGTGCAAAGTAATGCACATTGGGGCCAAGAATCCCAGTTACAAATACAAGTTGATGGGGTGTGAACTGGCAGAGACTGACCAAAGGAGAGATCTTGGGGTTGTGGTAGATAACTCACTGAAAATGTCAAGACAGAGTATGATTGCAATAAAAAAGGCCAACGCCAAGCTGGGAATTATTGGGGAGGGAATTGAAAACAAATCAGTCATTATCATAATGCCCCTTTATAAATTGATGGTGCGGTCTCATTTGGAATACTGTGTACAATTCTGGTCACCGCACCTCAAAAAGGATATTATAGCATTGGAGAAAGTCCAGAAAAGGGCAACTAGAATGATTAAAGGTTTGGAACACTTTCCCTATGAAGAAAGGTTAAAACGCTTGGGGCTCTTTAGCTTGGAGAAACGTCGACTGCGGGGTGACATGATAGAGGTTTACAAGATTATGCATGGGATGGGGAAAGTAGAGAAAGAAGTCCTTTTCTCCCTTTCTCACAATACAAGAACTCGTGGGCATTCAATGAAATTGCTGAGCAGTCAGGTTAAAACGGATATAAGGAAGTACTTCTTCACCCAAAGGGTGATTAACATGTGGAATTCACTGCCACAGGAGGTGGTGGCGGCTACAAGCATAGCCAGCTTCAAGTGAGGATTGGATAAAAATATGGAGCAGAGATCCATCAGTAGCTATTAGCCACAGTCTATGTGTATGTGTGTGTGTGTATTTTGGCCACTGTGTGATACAGAGTGGTGGACTGGATGGGCCATTGGCCTCATCCAACATGGCTTCCCTTATGTTCTTAAGCTTGTTTGGTGTGTGTGTGAGAGAGGGCCTTTTTGGTGGCTGCACCACCATTATGGAACAACCTCCTCAGGGAGGTGTGCCCTGGCTTCCTCATTTTCAAATTTCAGGAGGCAGTTGAAGAAGGTTTTATTTAAGACTGCAGTTGATTACATTTATTGAACATATGAACATATGAAGCTGCCTTATACTGAATCAGACCCTTGGTCCATCAAAGTCAGTATTGTCTACTCAGACTGGCAGCGGCTCTCCAGGGTCTCAAGCTGAGGTTTTTCACACCTATTTGCCTGGACCTTTTTTTTTTGTTTTTAGTTGGAGATGCCAGGGATTGAACCTGAGACCTTCTGCTTACCAAGCAGATGCTCTACCACTGAGCCACTGTCCCTTCCTAAGGAATCTGGAATTGCTCTTTTAAATCGTGAGTTTTTAAAATGTCTTAATGTGTTTTATTTTGTGTGTTTTATCTATGCTGTAAGCCATGTTGAACTTCATATGAAAGAAAAGTGGCTAATAATGGTTTTTAATAAATAAATAAGTGCAAACAGGTCACAACTGACTTATGGTCACTCCTCAAGGGGTTTTCAAACTTTGGAGGGTGAACTCTACAGCATTATACCCCATCAAAGTCCTTCTCCTCTCCAAATCCTGTCTTTATCAGGCTGCATCCCCCCCTCCCCCCAAGTCTCCAGGTGTAAAGTACTGGGGTTGGCGCAGTAAGAGACCAGAGTCGGAGAGTGATTTCAGCAAGCTTTACTTCAGGAACACCAACACAAACCGAGCTCTATTCAAACCTCCTGCTCCTTTATACAATTCTTGCCCCCTTCTGATTGGACCTTAACTATGTACATGGATTGGCTATTTACAGAGGCCTAAGGGCCTATCAGGGTACAGTATGAGCCTAGATGTTGATTGGCTACTTATGTTTCAATCCTTCCCCTGATTGGGCATGCTTAGGCCTTCTCTGGAACCCTGGTGTGGAGTACAAGCTTGGCTTGTTCAGCTTCCCTCCAAAAGTAACAGTTCCCTCCAAAAGTAACAGTTCTCCATTTGAACCTAGGACACAACACCCCTCCCCCCATAGTTCCAGCTATCAGGTGACATAGTCCTGGAGATATGCCGGAGGGCGGCGGTCTCGTGTCGAGCGTCGGAGCTCCGAGGGGACTGGGCGTTCCGACTCGGTTGGTGGTTCCACAGCTGCAGAGCTGGAGACATCTGGGACGGCGGCCCCGGGAGACCTGGGTTCAGCTGCGCGGTCGGGAGTCTCCTCCTGCTGGGCCGAAGCGGGCTCCACGGAACCCTGTTCTGTGTCAGGCTCACGGGGACTTACGTTGTCCGGATCTGGAGCCTCTGACCTTGGCTCCCCGGCAGGCAGGCGACCACGGAGTTGGTCGATGTGTCGCCTCAGGAGATGTCCACCCTCCAAAGTCACTGCATAGGAGACCGGTCCGGTGACGTGGTCCACCTTTCCAGGGAGCCAGGCGGGGCCAGTGGTGGCATAGTTCCGTGCCCACACTGTCTCACCTGGGTAGAACCCTCTGGGGGCTTTAAGGTGTTCCGGCGCCAGTCGCCTGTCTGGGGCTCGGTCAGGGTGCAGCTTGTCCAGCAGGGTGGTGATGCGGCGGCCCATGAGGAGTTCGGTTGGACTGCGACCTGTGGAGGCGGTGGGTGTGGTCCGGTAGGCCATTAGGAAACACGCCAAGTCTTTTGGCCAGTCTGAGGGGCCCAGACGGTTCAAGGCCTCCTTTGCCATGCGCACCATCCGCTCTGCCTGGCCATTGGTGGCTGGATGAAACGGGGCAGAGCGAATGTGCCTGATGAGGTTCCTGGCTAAGAAGTCCTGGAACACTGCGGACGTGAATGCTGTGCCGTTGTCGGTGACGATGGTCTCCGGCAACCCGTGGGTTGCAAAGATGGCCCTCAGAGCCGTGATGGTCGCCTGCGATGATGGCGAGGGCACCTGGACCACCTCCAACCACTTGGAGTATGAATCCACTAGTATGAGTAGAGTCCGCCCATGGAAGGGGCCAGCAAAGTCCATATGCAGTCTTGACCAGGGGGTTTTGGTGGATTCCCATGGTTGCACTGGGCCACGTGGGGGGTCAGGCCTTGACACCTGGCATGTCAGGCACCTTTTAACCCAAGCCTCAATTTCTGCATCGAGGCCGGGCCACCAGACATAGCTCCGTGCGATAGCCTTCATGCGGACTATGCCCGGGTGTGCCTCGTGCAGGGCTCTAAGCACTTGGTCTTGCAAGGGTTTGGGGATGACGACTCTGTTGCCCCATAGTAGGCAGCCTTTGTGGGTGGATAGTTCGTCTTTCCGGGCTACAAACGGAGTAAATTCCGGCCCAGTCGAGCCCTTGGGCCACCCCCTCCCCACCCAGTCCAAGACACGGGAGAGGACTGGATCACGAGCGGAGCGGGCAGCAACGTCGCGGGCGAGCAATGGCCTGTCCGGAAGCATGTCCATCAGTAGGATCTGATGAGCCGGGGCTGGATCGGGATCCACGTCAGGCAAGGGCAAGCGGCTCAGGGCGTCAGCATGGCCCATTGCCTTGCCCGGGCGATGCACTAGGGTGTAAGTGTAGCCGGCTAGAAAAATGGACCAACGGAGGACCCGTGGGGACAACACCTGAGGGGTCTGCCGGTCTGATGCAAAGAGGCCCAAGAGGGGTTTGTGGTTCGTATAGAGGGTAAAGGGCCGGCCGTAGATGTAATCATGAAATTTTTTGACACCGGCCACAACTGCCAACCCTTCTTTGTCGATTTGGGCGTAGTTCCGCTCCGCCGACGAGAGGGTCCGCGAGTAATACGCGATAGGGACTTCGGTCCCATCAGGGAGTCGGTGGCCCAGAACTGCCCCCACGCCATAAGGGGATGCGTCGCATGCCAGGACCAAGGGCAGGGTCTCGTCGAAATGGGCAAGGACGGAGTTGGACATCAGGAGGCCCTTGATATCTTGGAAGGCTTTAGCGTGCTGGCGGCCCCACGCCCAGGGTCGGTTCTTGTCTAGAAGCCGGTGCAGGGGTTCGGCCACCGCTGCCTTGTGGGGGAGAAAAGCATGATAAAAGTTTAGGAGGCCGAGGAAGGCCTGGAGTTCTTGCTTGTTGGTGGGCGCTGGAGCATCTCTGATGGCACGCAGCTTGGCGTCGGAGGGATGGACCCCCTGGGCATCGATGGAGAACCCCAGGAATTCCACCCGATCCACGCCCAGGAGGCACTTCTCCTGTTTGACCTTGAGGCCGGCTGTTTCAAAACGTTGTAGGACTCCTCTAAGGCGGGCGGCGAATTCTTCAGGCGAGGCTGCCGCGATCAGCACATCATTGAAGAATGGAGTGACTCCGGGAAGTCCTTTTAAAAGAGAGTCCATGAGTTCCTGGAACAACCCCGGAGCCACACTCACGCCAAATTGCAACCGCTTTACTCTAAAGGCCCCCCGGTGGGTCACAATTGTTTGGGCGTTGGCCGTGGCCTCATCCACCGGCAGCTGTTGGTAAGCTTGGGCCAAGTCCAACTTGCCAAACATTTTTGCGCCGGCTAGGGTGGCTAGAACGTGGCTGACGATGGGCACAGGGTATGCGTGGGCCTGAAGAGCCTTGTTGAGGGTGCACTTATAGTCTGCACAAATCCGCACTTCCCCACTGGGCTTGACTGGAGTCACGATGGGAGTTTCCCAGGTTGCGTGGGTGACAGGCTCTAGTATTCCCTGTGCAATCAGTTTATCCAGTTCCTCCTCAATTTTAGGCTTGAGCGCGAATGGAACTCGCCGCGCTTTAAGCCTAATAGGCCGCACTGTGGGGTCGAGGTGTAGTGTAACCGGGGGACCCGTGTAGCAGCCCAAGGTGCCATCGAAAACGGCCGGGAACTCTTCACAAACCTTGTTAAAGTCCACTCCGACAGTCTTATTGACCCCCCTGATCTCTATTCCCAGGGGCTTGAACCAGTCGAGACCCAAAAGGTTTGTAAGGTGGTTCTTGACCACTAACACTTGTAGCTGGCCCTTGAACCCCTTGTATTGGACTGGGACCGGGCCCACTCCCAAGATAGGCACCTTATTCTTCTGGAAGTCCACTAAGGTAAACCCCGGGTCCCTGAGACGAGGCCTCAGCCTGGTGGGGATTTTAAAAAATGTCTCTGCCGCTATAATAGATGATGCTGACCCAGAGTCCACCTCCATTTGGCAGGGCACCCCCCCCGATCCCTACATTGACCCGGATTTTGGAGGGCCTGACTGGCGAGGGTAGGTACTGTACCGGGTATGGGTGGGCGTGGAGAGCGTCGGTCTCGAAGTCTGGCTGGCCCTCGGAGTGCGCAGATCTTTGCGGGACGCGTGCTCGGGATGTGGATCTGCAGGCACAGGCGATGTGGCCTTCCTTGCTGCAGAGTCGACAGGTGGCATTCCGGAATCGGCAGGTCTTTCACTCGTGCTGGCCCCCGCAGCTTGCACATGCAGGTGGTGTCTTGTGTCTCATGCCCTGTGGGGCATGGGTGGTCTTCCTTCCTGCTGAACGATAGCCGGTTTGTAGAGCTTTGTCCTCGTCTGAGTCCTCTGTAGATGGTTCAGGGTTGATCTGGTGTGCCGCAGCCTGTCTTGTCAGCCGTGGCTCTGCTGATCTGCCCTTCTCCCAGCTGGTGGCCACATCGATTGCCTTTGTTAGGTCGCACTCAGAGAGGGACAGGAGTTTCTGTACTAGTTTTTCGTCCCTCAAGCCCCATACAAACTGGTCAAGAAGGGCTTCATTGAGGTCTGCGAAACTGCATCGGCTTGCCACCCGGCGCAGGCTTGTCAAGAACGCCATCGTGGTTTCGCCTGCCTTCTGTGTCCTTTGTCGGAAGTCCCAGTGCCGGGTGAGCTTGGTTGGCTGGGGCTGGAAATACTTCTCCAGAGCACTGATGATGTCGTCCACCGGCGTCTCTGAGAGCTTCCTGGGTTGGAGAAGAGCCCTGGCTAAGTCCACGGTCTCCGTGCCACACGTACTGATAAGCAGAGCTCTCTGCATGGTAGTCTCTGTAATCTTCCGGAAGGTCAGGTATGACTGGAAGCCTTCGACCCACGAGTCCCACAGCTCGGGGCGATCGATGCTAAAGGGCTGCAGGAGGTTAGCTGAAGCCTCCATTCTTGGCAGCGTGTCTGGGCGGCTTGAGAGAAGGGGTGTGCACAGAGTGGAGGTGCGGACCCAGATGGCTTGGATTTAGCCACCTTTCCGTGTTCCTGGTTCTGTTGCTGGTTCTTACTGGCATCCCATCCTCGTCGCCAGTGTAAAGTACTGGGGTCGGCGCAGTAAGAGACCAGAGTCGGAGAGTGATTTCAGCAAGCTTTACTTCAGGAACACCAACACAAACCGAGCTCTATTCAAACCTCCTGCTCCTTTATACAATTCTTGCCCCCTTCTGATTGGACCTTAACTATGTACATGGATTGGCTATTTACAGAGGCCTAAGGGCCTATCAGGGTACAGTATGAGCCTAGATGTTGATTGGCTACTTATGTTTCAATCCTTCCCCTGATTGGGCATGCTTAGGCCTTCTCTGGAACCCTGGTGTGGAGTACAAGCTTGGCTTGTTCAGCTTCCCTCCAAAAGTAACAGTTCCCTCCAAAAGTAACAGTTCTCCATTTGAACCTAGGACACAACACCAGGTATTTCCCAATCCAGAGCTGGCAACCATAAGCAGCACCTCCGTTTTGATGGGACTAAGTTTCTCTTTTTTAGGTTCATCTTTTTCTATTTGAGCAGTGGAATTACATGAAAGCTCCACATGTCCTTACATTTTAGCCCACTTGGCTGTAATTTACTTACATTTTAGCCCACTTGGCTGTAATTCAGCTTGTTCAATATCCTCCCCCTCTCTTTCTGCTGTAATAATAGATTTTCAGACTTTGTGTATGGGCTATTTTCTCACATTTACACTGCTTCATTGGGTTTGTAGTAGTATCTGTTTTTTTTTAAAATTGTTTAAAAAATTAAAAAAAATGAATAAGTATCTGTAGAGAGTCTTCATGTAAAGGCAGAAATCTGGGATATCAATTTTGTAAACAAACTAATAAGTGTGTGGCTTGCTTAAAGTCGCACTGCATCATGTGCTTTGTGATTTTAGTCATTGCTCCAAATAGGATTGATAATGCTTTGTGTCCTTTGCACAGCTGTTTTGCTCAGTAACTTCTGTGCATGTTCAACATAACAAAGGCCAAAAACTCATGAATGCTGTTCTGAATTTTTCTTTCTTTTGTGTTAGCAGATATCTAGATCAGGGACTCAGACCACTCATCCAGTGGCACCAGCTTCAGCACTGGACATTCAAGAATCAGAGTTGGCAATGTCTCTATAAAATAAGATGACTGCTGAAGAGCACTATGGGTTACCCGTTGTTTCATCTTGTGTGCTTTCCAAATCTCCACTGTGCCCTTTTCCGAATCTTCCCTGCTAACTAGTCACTTTTAAGAGGATGAAATATACACACATTTTATAGACAATAGATTATTACCTAGCAGATGGGGTTTCATACCTTAAAAATAAAAGTTTACCAGCCAAAAGACCTAATAAGATATGGGCCGGGAGCGCCAACATATACCATTTGCAATCTGTTTCCACCTGTTTTATCTACCTATAGTTCTACTGAGGATGACTGAGACACAGAAATTTATTTGCAGAGGTTTTATGAAGGGCTATAAAACAAGTACATCTTTTAAATAATTTGGCATTGAGGAAGAATTTGGAGTGAAAGAGAAGATTATTAATGTTCTGATAACATTTCTTTTGTTCTTAGGCTCTTTGGCTCAGGTTCTCAGGTTGAAAAAGAAGAAAAAAGCTCTACAAAAAAACAAAATAAAAAAGATCTGGAATTTGCTTTTTGGTTGTTCCAGTCTTGCTGTTATGTTGCCACAATTCATTTCCTTAATTACCTTTAAAATCATTTGCCCTGAGTGTTAGCACTTATTTTTGGCACGGTAATGTATGTAATAAGCCTTTGGGGTTTAATGAATTATGTAACATATGCTTTCTTTCATGGGGATCGGCGATCAGGAGAGGAAATACCATAAATATGGGAAATTATTATTTTTATTTTTATTATTATTAGAACTTGAGAAAAGCTGACTGCCAAAAGAAGATATTTTTGCAAAAAGTTTTTATTTGCAATTATATCAGCTTGTAGGATATCTTGAAATCAATGAAGAGAGAGAGATGTTTTGGCAGCTTTCTGGAACCCACAGAGTGCATTCCAAGGAAAATATACACCATTGAAATGAATAGGAGTAATGCAAAATCACTGTGCTTTTCAATGGAGCTTTTCAATGGAGCTCACCTGTTTAAATGAAATGTATTCATGCAAAAGAAATGCACCATTTTTTTAAAAAAAAAAATTCCAGCTGATTAGTTTTATTGTCCCCTCCCCCCCTTTATTGGGGTGTCATTTATGAATAGATGGGTGACTGCGGGGTTAGACCATAAGCAAGTATATTTCAAAGCTACCTGTTTATACTGCCCCCAAGGGGCAGCATGATATAGCCAATCTCAACACATCTTGGAAGCTAAGCAGAGTTAGTACTTGGAAGAGAGACCACCAAGGAAGACTCTGTAGAGGAAAGCCATGGCAAACAAGCTCTGCTTCTCACTTGCCATGAAAGCCCCTGGCTGGGGTCACCATAAGTCAGCTGCAACATGACAGTGCTTTACACACACACTCACACACTGCTCTCTTGACCTTAGGATCCATGATGTTCCAATTTTATCCCCCAGGGTCTTCCATATCTGTGTGAAGTTTCTACTGGGATGTGTGTGTGATCTTCTAGAGATGAGATGCTGCTTTTTTAGGAAATGGACTTTCTCCCCCCCCTCCCCAAAAATGTCTCTTTTTTCCAGATGTACAGTATCTATTAATTCCTCTTATTCTCTTCCAAAAGAAAAAAAAAACACTTCTCTTTGATTTCTCTGTATATTATTGATCACCGCTACAGCTCTGCTTCCTTACGGCGGTCAAGTCTGAAGTGGCCAGAAAATCACTACCAGACATATGGCCATGCTCCTGATCAACGTAGAGTGGTTGCACTATGCAGAATTTAAAAACATCCATATAATAGAACTGACACTATGAAGATTTTACTGAGGCAAGAGGCAAAATACATTTATAATGCTTCTTCATTTAATAATAAACTGTAGGATACACTGACTGTGGAGGTAAAGAGATGGCCACGAGTATACGTAGCTTCAAAAGAGGGTTAGACAAATTCATGGAGGAGAGGTCCATTGATGACCACTACTAGCCACGGTGAATGTGTCCTTCATATCCAAAGGCAGCAACCTTCTGAACATCAGTGCTGGGAGACAGCAAAGTGATAGACAACTGGTTGGCCACTGTGAGATGGACCACTGGCCTGATCCAGCAAGCTTTTCTTGTGATATGATTAGGAGTTTACATTCCGTGTAAGCGAGTTAGTTCAATCGAAGTAAATTGTGTGCATATGAAAATTCTCAGTGTCTCTGGATGAAGCTGGCAATTTTGGAGGTGGCTTATTCAATTTGTGTGTGGGGGGGCGGTTATGGAGCTGCAGAATCCATTATTCTTCTTTCCTTCTTAGAAGAAAAAGAAGAGGTTAGACTTATACCCCACGCTTTGCTAACCAAAGGAGTCTCAGAATGGCTTACAAATCTCCTTTCCCTTCCCCTCCTCACAGCAGACACCCTGACTGTGAGGTAGGTGGGGCTGAGAGAGCTCTCCCAGAACTGCTCCTGAGCAGAAGAGCCCTGAGAGAACATGTGGCTGACTCAAGGTCACATCAGCAGATGCATGTGGAGGAGTGGGGAATCAAACCCAGTTCTCCAGATAACAGCCAATGCACTTAACCACTACACCAAACTAGCTCTTTGGTAGCATTAGATATGACAATACAAGCCAGCTGAAACCTGTATTTAGGGGAAGACTAATTCCAAGGTTTTCCAAGAACATAACTTCAGCTATAGAATCATAGAATCATAGAGTTGGAAGAGACCCCCGGGGTCATCAAGTCCAACTCCCTGCACAATGCAGGAAATTCACAAATACCTCCCCTTAAGTTCACAGGATCAACATTGCTGTCAGATGACTATCCAGCCTCTATTTAAAAACCTCCACAGAAGAAGAGCCCACCACCTCCCGAGGAAGCCTGTTTCACTGAGGAACCACTCTAATGGTCAGGAAGTTCTTCCTAATGTTAAGAGCAGCAAATAACGGTACCTTGTCATCATCAAGCAGCATACCAAAGTGACAGCTGCCACACACAAACAAATGAATACCAGATGTTTCCTATGGGGGGACTGAGGCAACTGCCCTAATGGGGGCAATTGACCTAGTGATCCACCCCACCAATGAATACCAGATGTTTCCTATGGGGAAAAAGAGGAGACAGTCAATGCTTTTGGGGTAGCCCTGCTTCAGATTGTTTGGGGAAAGCCTGCTTTGCAACACAGGCATTATTTAGAGAATTGTGGAGAAGCAACTATTCTAAGAGATATGCTTTACAGAGGAGACATTCCCAAAGGATAAAATGATGGAATTAAACTGAACAGAGCTTTATAACAGTAATATGTCCCTTTAACAACAGGTTGCATGTTGATACAACTCTCTGGGACTCTGTAAAACCATAGAGTTTTGCCTGAATCCTAGATCCTTGGTTTGCCATCCCCACAGTTATTTGTTGAAAGAGACAGTTGTGAAAAATGGTTGCTATTTTGCACTGGTTTGTGTTTGCAATGGGTGAGCTTTACACAAACAGACATGTTGTAATTCTAGGAGATCTCCCACCTGAAGGTTGCCGCTCCTACTGCCAGGCATTTGTGCATGTGCAAAAGCGGTGCTTTAGAAAAAAACAAAACACAATGTTGGGGGGAGGTATTAAAGGTTTTTCAGTGTCTCTCTGTGTGTTTTACAGGGGGAAAGTGCTTCAAGACAAGCAAGACTAGTTCTGCCACCCATTCTAATAACACTGCCCTATTAATTATTAATTGCCAGCACCTACAATTTCTTATTCACCCTTTTACATAAGAACATAAGAGAAGCCATGTTAGATCAGGCCAATGGCCCATCCAGTCCAACACTCTGTTTCACACAGTGGCCGCCACCACCTCCTGTGCCAGTGAATTCCACATGTTAATCACCCTTTGGGTGAAGTAGTACTTCCTTTTATCCATTTTAACCTGTCTGCTCAGCAATTTCATCGAATGCCCACGAGTTCTTGTATTGTGAGAAAGGGAGAAAAGGACTTCTTTCTCTACTTTCTCCATCCCATGCATTATCTTGTAAACCTCTATCATGTCACCCCGCAGTCGACGTTTCTCCAAGCTAAAGTGCCCCAAGCATTTCAACCTTTCTTCATAGGGAAAGTGTTCCAGCCCTTTAATAATTCTAGTTGCCCTTTTCTGGACTTTCTCCAATGCTATAATATCCTTTTTGAGGTGCGGCGACAGAACTGCACACAGTACTCCAAATGAGACCGCACCATCGATTTATACAGGGGCAATATGGTACTGGCTGATTTGTTTTCAATTCCCTCCCTAATAATTCCCAGTATGGCGTTGGCCTTTTTTATTGCAAACGCACACTGTCTTGACATTTTCAGTGAGTTATCTACCACGACCCCAAGATCTCTCTCTTGGTCAGTCTCTGCCAGTTCACACCCCATCAACTTGTATTTGTAACTGAGATTCTTGGCCCCAATGTGCATTACTTTGCACTTGTCCACATTGAACCACATCTGCCACGTTGATGCCCACTCACCCAGCCTCAACAGATCCCTCTGGAGTTCCTCACTATCCTCTCTGGTTCTCACCACCCTGAACAATTTAGTGTCATCTGCAAACTTGGCCACTTCACTGCTCACTCCCAACTCTAAATCATTTATGAACAAGTTAAAGAGCATGGGACCCAGTACTGACCCCTGAGGCACCCCACTGCTTACCGTCCTCCACTGCAAAGACTGCCCATTTATACTCACTCTCTGCTTCCTATTACTCAGCCAGTTTTTGATCCACAAGAGGACCTGTCCTTTTACTCCATGACTCTCAAGCTTTCTAAGGAGCCTTTGATGAGGAACTTTATCAAAAGCTTTCTGGAAGTCAAGGCAAACAACATCTATCGGGTCTCCTTTGTCCACATGTTTGTTCACCCCCTCAAAGAAATGTAACAGGTTAGTGAGGCAAGATCTTCCCTTACAGAACCCATGCTGAGTCTTCCTCAATAACCCGTGTTCATCAATGTGCCTACTCATTCTGTCCTTGATAATGGTTTCTACCAACTTTCCCGGTATTGAAGTCAGACTGACTGGCCTGTAATTTCCCAGATCTCCTCTGGAACCCTTTTTAAAGATGGGGGTGACATTTGCTACCTTCCAGTCCTCAGGAACGGAGGCAGATTTCAATGAAAGATTACAGATTGCTGTTTGAAGATCCACAAGTTCAACTTGGAGTTCTTTCAGAACTCTTGGATGTATGCCATCCGGACCCAGTGACTTATTAGTTTTTAATTTGTCTAACAGTTTTAGGACCTCCTCTTTTGTCACCTCAGTCTGACTCAGGTCTTTCAACACCTTTTCCAAAATTAGTGGTTCTGGGGCAGGCAAAAAGTTGTCATCTTCCACAGTGAAGATGGAGGCAAAAAATGCATTCAGCTTCTCAGCCATTTCCCTGTCCTCCTTCAGTAATCCTTTTACCTCATGGTCATCCAAGGGCCCCACTGCCTCTCTGGTTGGTTTCCTGCTTCTAATATATTTGGAAAAAAAAATTATTGTTGGTCTTTATGTTTTTTGCAATATGCTCCTCATAGTCCCTTTTTGCCTGCCTGATCACAGTCTTGCATTTGATTTGCCACAGCCTGTGTTCCCTTTTATTAATCTCACACATTAAATCCTATTTTTCTAGCATCTTCAGTGCCTTGTTCTCAGATGATTAAGAAGACAGTCACTTGTTGTCTGCCTGCAGTCAGGGAGTTTGCCAGTCTCCAGACTGGAGATTCTAACAAAAAAATTGTTTTTGTCCTTCACATATGGAAGGTCCACTATTTTGCCAAACCTACTGAGAAAAAGGACTAGTTCTTCCAGGGGGGCACAATATGAATCACCTAACAGTATTGTTATAGATGTGGCACAATAGTTTAAAATTTAATTTGGTAATGAACTAATCCCCCAAGATCACAATTTAGCTTTTCTCCATAGTCCTAACATCTAGAGCAATTCATAATCACCAGGCCCTGTTTTCTGCAAGGCTTTACACCCACCACACAGCTTTTAAAAAACCAAACATCTTCAGAATTATTGTTGTGAGACAAACATCATTTTGACCTGCAAATTGTCCTAAAAGGTCACAGGGTAGCTGTGTAGACATGGTCTTATTAAAAACAGGGTTAACTACATCAGCTGACAAATGTAAATGTAACAAATGTAATGTTTTACACACCCACACCCGCAAATGAATACCAGATGATTCCTATGGGGGCAACTGACCTGATCCACCCCACTAATGGGGAAAAAGAGGGACAGCCAAGCAACTATTCTAAGAGACATGCTTTGGAGAGGAGACATACCGAATGGATAAAATGATGGAATTAAACTGAACAGAGCTCACACTGCTAACCTTATAACAGTAATATGACCCTTTAACAACAGGTTGCGTGTTGATACAACTCTCTGGGACTCTGTAAAACCATAGAGTTTTGCCTGAATCCTAGATCCTTGGTCTGCCATCTCCCGTATTTCATTGCAAAGAACATTTTTAAACATTTTCATTTCTTTCGGCTGCCAATCCTCTGATTTTAAATGCATAATTTTTCAAAAGAAAAATTTAATAGCAATGGTCTGGTAGGCATAGAGCTAAGAGTGCCAGCCACAATATGAATCACCTAACAAAGAAATTTTATTTTTATATTATGTATAGTCCCTATTAAGCAGTTAGACATTCATATCATTACCTTAGTGATGTTTGTTTATAACATTGCAGGTTATTTTGACTAACTGTATATTGTAACAGGTATTATTGCTTCAATTTTTAATTTTGTATTAATGTTGCCAACATCTCTCCTTGAAATGAAAATTATTAGTGTGTCTGGTCACAACAATATAGCTTAAAACCCATCCAAGATTTCTATGATATGTATGTAAGTGCTGGTGCTTGTTTCATAACTTGTTATCATAAGTTTAATTCATTGTATACACGCATCAATATAGATGTTAACTTGTTTGCTTCAAAAAAGTAATAAAAATATAAATTGGGGGGGGGGGATTTTAGATGTGCAGAAAGCGTGAGCGAATGCCCTGGTGTGCAGGCAGTCTGTTTGAAACACGGTCTGCTCTTTTAATTGGGAAATCTTTATTTACTACAAGTTATTAAACTAGAGCATAAGATAAGGGGGAGATGGCAATAGTGTCTACCATCTATGTAGATCTAAGGAAAATTATAACAACAAACTTAACCATACAGTAGTTACCATCACAACATGCCACGGATGTTCATGGAGCAAATACAAAGCGTCCCCCCCGCCCTTCTCCATGTAGGGGAATCCATTTCCTAGCATTTGGTCAAAGAATAAATTTAAATGTCTTATATCGAAGTTAGTGGGACTTTCAACAAATGAACACGGAGGCTGAACCACGGTCTCTTCAGTTTATATCTATCAGACTGATTTAATATCTAGAAAGGGTATTCTTCTAGAAACACGTGTACTCTAAACCCACCCGAGGCACTTTGTGTAGTTTTGAACTGTATCATTTTATATCAAAATTATTGCTTAAAACGACAATAATGTGCATTTTAAAAAAAAGAATAATAAGAATACAGAAAGAAAAACAGAGAATAGAGAGAGAGATAATTATGTAAAAACTTTATATTTTAACATTAATACAAAATTAAAAATTGAAGCAATAATACCTGTTATAATATACAGTTAGTCAAAATAACCTGCAATGTTATAAACAAACAAATGTTTTGTAGGTGGTAGATGGTATAGAGCCAGTTTGGTGTAATGGTTAAGTGCGCGGACTCTTATCTGGGAGAACCAGGTTTGATTCCCCACTCCTCCACTAGCATCTGCTAGCATGGCCTTGGGTCAGCCATAGCTCTGGCAGAGGTTGTCCTTGAAAGGACAGCTGCTGTGAGAGCCGTCTCAGCCCCACCCACCTCACAGGGTGTCTGTTGTGGGGGAGGAAGGTAAAGGAGATTGTAGGCCGCTCTCTGTCCTTGAAAGGGCAGCTGCTGTGAGAGTCCTCTACAGCCCCACCCACCTCACAGGGCTACCACTGTCACTTTTCCCTGGAAGTAAGGTCATCATGTTCAAGACTTTGGGGTCCTGGCTATGTATTTAGAATTGCACTATTAGGTTTTTTTTATTTAAGGAAAGCTTGGAATTCAGAGACTTTGGCAATAGATTGCTAAGAATGCTAATGTGCATTGGTAATATGCAATAGCA
Organism: Heteronotia binoei; assembly: GCF_032191835.1. Classification (NCBI taxonomy): domain Eukaryota; kingdom Metazoa; phylum Chordata; class Lepidosauria; order Squamata; family Gekkonidae; genus Heteronotia; species Heteronotia binoei. The sequence continues at coordinate 26,544,887 of NC_083224.1, read as the reverse complement.
GTTACTAATTGCCAGTTTGCTGTAGTGGTTAAGTGTGCAGACTCTTATCTAGGAGAACCAGGTTTGATTCCCTACTCCTCCACATGCACCTGCTAGCATGGCCTTGGGTCAGCCATAGCTCTGGCAGAGGTTGTCCTTGAAAGGGCAGCTGCTGTGAGAGCCCTCTCAGCCCCACCCACCTCACAGGGTGTCTGTTGTGGGGGAGGAAGGTAAAGGAGATTGTGAGACACTCTGAGACTCTTCGGAGTGGAGGGTGGGATATAAATCCAATATCTTCTTCTTCTACTTGACTCCACAGAAATTGTGTAAGATTTATACTAATATGTCTAACAAATGTTGGAAATGTGCTAAACAGGTTGGTTCTTTTTATCATATATGGTGGACATGTGAGATGGTGAAGGGCTACTGGAAAATGGCTCACGAACTACTACAGAAGATTATGAAGACACAGATTCAATTCAAACCAGAACTATTTTTATTGAATATATTTCCTGAAGACTATTCCAAAGAAATGAGACATTGGTTGGCACATTTCAATACAGCAGCCAGGATTCTCTTGGTGCAGAAATGGAAATCTCAGGAAATCCCCACGAGAATGGACTTGGTGGGGAAAATTCTAAGGAAGAAGCAAGGAAATATTGGATGAAATTTTATGCCTGGCTAGATACTCAAGACTCTTAAGATTCTCTGGTGTGAACTTATGTCTTCTTTTTCCTGTATTCTGTATTACAAGATTGCCTTTATTGGAAATGTCAATTTTAATAGATATTTTAACAAAAAGATTTATAATATAAAATATCAAATGTTGATGATGCATAGTTTAGAGACAACAATATGTGACAATTTATGTATTTTAAGAAAGTATTGCAGATGTAGACTTGTATTCTTTGAAAGTATTTTTATGCAGATTAAGACTGATTTGTAATCTTTATTTCTTATTCCTTCCTACTCCCTATTCCTAATTCCTTGAAACTAATAAAACTTTTAAAACTCGAAAAATAGGATTTAATGTGGGGAAAGGGTGAATAAGAAATTGTAGGTGCTTGCAATTAATAATTAATGGGCCAGTGCTATTAGAATGGGTGGCAGAACTAGTCTTGCCTGTCTTGCAACACTTTCCCCCTGTAAAACACACAGGGCGTTTTCACACTGACCTTACGCCGGAGCGACGTCCCTTTTCACCGCGCAGCATCTGCGTGGATTTCGCACTAATTGCTCCGCAGAACCCGGAAGAGCCACAAAGTCCCGCGGCTTTTGCGTCACAAATGTAAACCGCCAAAAACCAGTTTATATTTGTGATGCAAAAGCCGCGGGACTTTGCGGCTCTTCCAGGTTCTGCTGAGCAATTAGTGCGAAATCCGCGCAGACGCTGCGCGGTGAAGAGGGGCGTCGCTCCGGCGTAAGGTCAGTGCGAAAATGCCCACAGAGAGACACTGAAAAAAACCTTTAATACCCCCCCCCCCACATTGTTTTTTTTTTTCCTAAAGCACGACTTTTGCACATGCACAAATGTCCGGCATTAGGAATGCCGACCTTCAGGTGGGGGATCTCCTAGAACAGGGGTGGCCAACGGTAGCTCTCCAGATGTTTTTTGCCTACAACTCCCATCAGCCCCAGCCATTGGCCATGCTGGCTGGGGCTGATGGGAGTTGTAGGCCAAAAACATCTGGAGAGCTACCTTTGGCCACCCCTGTCCTAGAATTACAACGTGTCTGTTTTTGAAAAGCTCACCCATTGCAAACGCAAACCAGTGCAAAACAGCAACCATTTTACACACACAACAGTCTCTCTTAACAAATAACTGTGGGGATGGCAAACCAAGGATCTAGGATTCAGGCAAAACTCTATGGTTTTACAGAGTCCCAGAGAGTTGTATCAACACGCAACCTGTTGTTAAAGGGACATATTACTGTTATAAGGTTAACAGTGTGAGCTCTGTTCAGTTGAATTCCGTCATTTTATCCATTGGGTATGTCTCCTCTCCAAAGCATGTCTCTTAGAATAGTTGCTTCTCTACAATTCTCTAAATAATGCCTGTGTTGCAAAGCAGGCCTTCCCCAAACAATCTGAAGCAGGGCTACCCCAGAAGCATTGGCTGTCCCCTCTTTTGCCCCATAGGAAACATCTGGTATTCATTTGTGTGTGGGCGTGGCAGCTGTCAGTTTGGTATGCGGCTTGAAGATAAGGTACCCTTATTTGCTGCTGTTGAGGCAGAAACTCTTCTGATTTAATTTTAACCCATTGGTTCTGGTCCTACCTTCTGGGGCCACAGAAAACAATTCCACACCATCCTCTATAGGACAGCCTCTCAAGTACTTGAAGATGGTGATCATATCACCTCTCAGCCATTCGCCAACATGCAAGATCCTATTCAAACGTTTTCTTTCAACTCTCCTTTTCGGAGTCTGATTAACTGGATGATTAATTGTTAGGATGTAATAACTTCACCACCTAAATAATCTTAATAGAAAGTAGCTTTAATCAGCATAGACACATACCCATTTTGAAATTGATTAGCTTCAGTTAGTCATGGCCTTTTTGTGCCACAGATGCTGCATAATGAGATCTTAGGAAATGCCTCATATTTAGTTAAATTAAGGGATGATCTTGCCCAGTGCTTCCAGCTCTGTCAGGGCTGGCAAGATTAGTATATTCTTGCAGGGTGCCTCAGACAGACATTTCACCAGTTCCGCTATCCAGAATCCTTTGTTCACTTTCAGTGCTAAAGACCAAACCTGGAACCTAAACAGACCTGTTTGCTGGTCTATAGCCTAGGGTTGCCAGACTGAGCTTGGCAAACAGCAAGAGAACAAGAGGGTGGAGACAGGGCAGCCATAGACACTGTCATGATGTCTACTAGGGTTGGAATTTGAGCAAGAGCTCCTTTGCATATTAGGCCACACACCCCGATGTAGCCAATTCTCCATTAGCTTACAAGGCTATTTCTTGTAAGCTCTTGGAGGATTGGCTACATCAGGGAGGTATGGCCTAATATGCAAAGTTGCACCTGCTATAATTCCACCCCTGGTCACTACTGGGAAAAACCCAGAAGTAAAGTCATCCTCTCTAGGAATCACTGGAAACTTTATGGTAAAACTATAGAATTTCCAATGATTTCCAGAGATGACTGATGTCACTTCTGGGTTTCCCCCAGAAATGACATCACACCAACAGCCCCATAACTATTTTTTTTTCAAATTTTTCTTCCTCCACTAAAAATGGAGAGAGTGGTATAAGCATTCTTATTTATACAGCCCCCACAAGGTACAAAACACCTTAGATAGCGACAGCTTTTATTCTTGTGCATATATTTTTTTTCAGGTAGGATCAAGAAACTTTCCTAAGTAGCAAACTGGAAAAATGCAGTTTGGTTCATGGTTTGTGGCAGAACTGTGACCTGACCCATAAATTGAACTGAACCAGTTTATGGGGTTCATGTCCCTGCAAACTTTAATTGAAAGGGACCTCAGTCCATTTAAACAGGGTTTGCAGACAGACCAAAAAACAGCTGGAGGGAGCAACTTGCTCCCCACCACTCTGCTGTTCCAATTTGTCTTGTACAGTCTCTTTAAACTTAAAGGGACTGCTGAAGACATCCCAAAGAATAGCTGCAGGGTGGAGAGGCATCCCCACCATGTAGCTTTTTTCAGACTGTCATCTGCAGTCCCTTTAAAGTTTAAAGGGACTGCAGAAGACAGCTGGAGAGTTCCACCAGGCAGCTGTGGCTTGATCCTTGGCTTTTTTTTACTATCAGTTGGATCAAAAAGGAGTCTAGTGGCACTCTAAAAACCAGCCAATTGATGGCAGCTCTGGCTTCCAAGGACTCTTTCTTATTGTGGATTCTGCTACAATCCATCTGTGAACCTTTCACTTCCCATATGACTCCTTTCTTGGTTTTAGCTGCAAGACACTAAAATGACTTCCCTACCAGAATTAGTTGGATGACAGATTTTCTAATACTCTGAAAACACGCAAATATGAATGGAATACCATGTGGGAGGTGGTTGTGCTTAAACAATGTCACTGGACATGAACCTATTTAATTCTAATTAGATAGTATATTTTTTGGCATCAAACGCCTGGAGATTGCAGGCATGGCATTTCCTATTGCACAGAAAACATGAATGTACCTCTGTGGTCAGCAATTAGATGGGCCGGTTGCCCAGACAAGCGCCAAACACTGAGCTGATAAGTTTATAACTTCCCTCCCTCTCTTAGCACTGAGCAATACTAACGGGGCTACTCACAGGACTGGGGAGTCACAATAACGGGGCTGGCACTGTTCCCAGCACTGCTGGCACTTTAAATTAAGGCCCAGCAGGGGCTGACACAAAGTGTTCTAACCAAGATCATTGCCAGCTGGGCTACTCTGTGTCAAGCTTAGGGAGAAGTATTACAGAGGGGAAGGGGTGGGAGACAACAACAACAGACTGCAGCTGAAGAATCTCCCAAAATTTCCTTATTAACCCAGGAAAACAAAGAATCACAAAGCAGCTCTTGCTGCGACCAACAATGGCCAACGAATCTACCGAGAAGAATCATAATGGGGGTAGCAACAATAGCATTGCAAATGCAAAGTCGAGTGCAGAGAAGCCATTGATACAAAACAAATTGTCGGAAAACAAGGACACAATCACAATCAGGCTCGAGATGGCAAAAGCGTGTGCTTGGTAATAGCGCGCACAAAGACTATGGGCTTGCATGTTGGCATTTTGTGATCTGTTGAGTGAATGAGTGAAGGAGGGAAACAATAGCCAGCCTAGGACATTATTCATGGGAATGCTGCAGCTAAATGGTGCAGGCCTAGCATGGGAGGAGCTGTAGCTGAATGGAAGAACTTCTGCTTGGCATGCAGAAGGTCTCAGTGGTTCAGTCCCCAGTCCCTCAAATCATACAGTTCTGCCCAAAACCCAGAGCGTCACCCCCAGCATGCCCACATCATGATGTTGCTGTTGGTGGGGAGGGTTTCTCCTGCTGGCCAACTGACTGCTGACCAGGAGCCCGTAAAATCAGGGGATGCCCCACTCCCAACTGGGGAATGACCCGCCTAGACTTATAATGGGATTCATCCACATTCATTATCTCTTCCTGTCCCCTTGCAAAGAGGTAGGAAAGAAACAATCAGGTAGGAGGTGATATGAAATACATCTACCTGAGACCCTGGAGAGCTGTTGCCAGTCTGAGTAGACAATACTCACTCTGATGGACCAATAATGACTTTGATGGCTTCATCAGGGCCTGCTCTAGACTGTCTGGCATCCTTGGCAAGGCTAACTTCTGGTGCTCCCCCCCACACTGATAACATCACCAAGTCACATGGAGGTACCCAATTCGGCACTCCCAGAAGGCCCAGGAAACCACCTAGTTTGCCTAGTGGCAGGGCTGGCCCTGGGCTTCATGAGTTCATGGTGTATCAGTCAGAGTGTTGGATTAGGGCTTAGGAGACCTAAGTTTGGATTGCTATTGTGCCGTGGCAGCTCATGGGGTGACTTTGGGCCTGCCACTCTGCCAGCTTAAAATGAACAGGGGAGAATAATGTTGTAAGGTGCTCAGATTCCTACTGGGATGACAACTGAGATGTAAATCTAAATTTAAAAAAATAGGGGAGAATTAAGAGTTTGGTACAAAAAAACATCATAAGAACATTAGAAAAGCCATGTTGAATCAGGCCAATGGCCCATACCGTCCAACACTCTGTGTCACACAGTGGTTAAGAAAAACAAAAAACAGGTGCCATCAGGAGATCCATCAGTGGGGCCCGGACACTAGAAGCCCTCCCACTGTTGCCCCCCAAGCAACAAGAATACAGAGCGTCACTGCTCTAAACAGAGAGTTCCAACAATACGCTGTGGCTAATAGCCACTGATGGACCTCTGCTCCATATGTTTATCCAACATTATCCCATCAGTCACTCTGCAGATTTTGACTCTGATTTATTCGGCCCCACCCAGCCGAGAGGCCGATCGGCCACCCTAGGCTGGGGGCCGTCCATTGCCTCCCCTGCTGGATGAGAGACAATGGTTTGCCCTGAACTGCTTGGGGATGGGCGGCCTTATATAGGCTGGCCCAGCCCCCTGTGGCGCAGTTCTATTCAGGGCTTTCTCAGCCCGCCCGCCTGCCCGTCATGCAGTGCAGGCATAGGCTGGTCGCCTGTTCAGGGGCCAGGTAGGAATTTTTCACTTTCAAGCAAATTGGCCGGTTTGGGAGTTTTTTGCCTACCTTGCACTGTGGAAGGTGTGTTGACAATTGGCTTGGGCGGTGCTGTTATCATTGGTCACTGGCGGTTTTACTGTTGGGAACATGTTCTTTTGGGGTATTGGTGAGCTCCCATGGCAACGCACCTTTGGGGGTGCACGGCGCCCCTGGGGGGACCTAAGCTCCATGGCTCAAGGTCGGCTCCAGGGAGCCTTGTGATCCCGTCACCGGTGAGTGGTCCACATCCCAGGCTGCACGGCTCGGGTGACTGTGGAGCTCAGTGAATGGGATCTTGTGCCTGGCCGGCCGGGTTTGAGCCGTTGGGTCGGCTCACTCCCGGGGCCTGGGGCTCACCCAGTTTTCGGGTTGAGGAGGTGGTCGGTGTTATGACCCCTGGCTTAACCTGGCCCCAATTTTCCCATTGCCGTTAAATAAAGTGGCCCTTTATCCCACATTGTTGTCTGTCTCGTTATTCCGAATGGGGGGGCAATTTAGGGCTGCAAGATCCATTTGAGATGTCAGAATGGGTGGGTAGGGGATGTTCTGGGAGTGGGAAGTGTGGTTCCTCCTATGTTGACAAACCTGGAAGTGACATCACATGCCATGCCTATGTCACCTGGAAGTGAAGCAGGCACGTCAGGGGCAAAACTCTGGTTTTTGAGCAAAACTCTATGGTAAAACCACGGCTGACCCTGCCTAACGTCTGCAGTCTGATGAGATCAGGCTAGCCTAGGCTATCCAGGTCAGGACAGACAAAGAAAGGTGGGTTGCCCTTGCCTGTCCAACCCTGGACTTCCTAGGTGGTCTTTCATCCAAGCACTAACGATGGCTGACCTGATTACCTTCTGAGATCTAATGAGATTGGGTTAGCTTAGGCCTCTTCCAATGTCCATGTCCATGTTTTGCCCCTAGTTTTGTTATTGGGGTTCTCTTATTAAAACGTTGTTAATGTGATTACTAGAATTGCCCTTCTTTGGGGTTCCAGCCCATCCCCTTAGTCTCTAGATGTTGACTTTCTGGGTGGCTTAGGGATGAATCTTAATTCTAGTGTTCATGAATATAAATGCACACTCACGAGAGCCAGTTTGGTGTAGTGGTTAAGTGTGCGGACTCTTATCTGGCAGAACCAGGTTTGATTCCCCACTCCTCCACTTGCACCTGCTAGCATGGCCTTGGGTCAGCCATAGCTCTGGCAGAGGTTGTCCTTGAAACAGCAGCTGCTGTGAGAGTCCTCTCAGTCCCACCCACCTCACAGGGTGGCTGTTGTGGGGGAGAGAGATAAAGGAGATTGTGAGTCTCTCTGAGACTCTTCGGAGTGGAGGGCAGAAGATAAATCCAATGTCGTCGTCTTCTTCACAAACTCTAATAACCCAGCGTGAAGACCAGAGCCTGTCATTCCAAGCCCTGTAGATCCTGAAGTATATTGTGACCTGTTGATATACCTCAGAACAACAGCTCGAGGTCAACAAACTCAGCTTTATTATTATTATTAGCCTCCCCCCTCAAAAGGATATAAGTGGAAGAGACCGGATAGCTCATAAATAGCTGCTGTAAGAGTCCATATGTTCCTCAGCGAGAGTCAATTAATCTCCTACATGAGAGGCCTTATTTGAGCCATGTATTGTTGTTTTTTTTAAAATTAAAAACAATCCCCCCCTCCCCGCTCCAAATCCTGCTGAATGAAGTTTATTGAGTTTTATCCTCGGGCTATTTACACAGCCAAATTAATTTGGTTGATCAGATTTCTTCCTCGGATGCCTCTCTGATCTAATTCCTCCCATATATGAAAAAAAAGGATTAATAGGAATCCAAGACACTTTAATATTGTTCGATAGCAAACACTTATCTTTAATCTTTGCCAGCTTGCTGACAGTCATAGTACTTCATGTATTCCATAGTTTCCCCTCCCCTCCCCCCATCTCTCTCAGTAGCAGGGAAATAAGATTTTTTTTGCATGTGGGTTTCTTCACTAACAAGAGGTACAATGCCTTTATGTGACTGCCCTGATACAAATACACATGGTCTCATCGTGACTGACAGGGGTGGAATTCTAGCAGGAGCTGCTTTGCATATTAGGCCACACACCCCTGATGTAGCCAATCCTCCAAGAGCTTACAAAAAAGAGCCTTGTAAGCTCTTGAAGGATTGGCTACATCATGGGTGTGTGGCCTAATATGCAAAGCAGCTCCTGCTAGAATTCCACCCCTGGTGACTGATAGCAGCAAGATATTGAGCCACAGGAGAGTATGTCAAAGGATACTGCAAGCTTCTGTTCAACCCAGTTCCAGAAAACATTATGCTATCGTGCAGAGAGCATGGATCCCAGCCTGTGTGAAAAGATGTCATCATCTCTCAAACCAAGGATGATGGACCGCAGTCATTACTTGCATGAATAGAGCTTAATGACATTCCTAGAGGAATAGCCCATGCTTCTTAATAATCCCTTATTGGCATTGGATTTCAAGGTAGCATAGGTACGGATAAAGCACAGCCGCCCATCATGACCATACATGAGTTTCAAATGAACAAATCCACAGAGAGCAGCAGAGAATTCCAGGATGAAGACAGATATAAAAAAGTGGGGGACAGACAGATAATATAAAAAAGAATGCATATTTCATGTGTGGTTTGAGGTGAATTTAGCTTCTTAACCAAGGGGACATAAGCTCAAGATGAATTTAGGCAAGTACAACCTTCTTGCTTATTTTAAAGGTTGGGCCCAGTCTGTGCGTGTGCATTAAGTGCTATCAAGTTGTGCTCAGTTTATGGTGACCTGATGAATTAATGTTCTCCAAAATGTCCTGTTGTTGACAGCCTTGCAAACTGAGGGCTGTAGCTTCCTTTGTTGAGTCAATCCACTTCATCTTGGGTCTTCCTCATTTCCTACTGCCTTCAGCTTTTCCTAGCATTATGGTCTTTTCTAGTGACTCTTGTCTTCCCATAATGTGACCAAAGTAAGATGGCTTCAGTTTAATTTTAGCTTCAGGGAAGAATTTAGGCTTCATTTGATCTAAAACCAGGGGTGAAATTCTAGCAGGAGTTCCTTTGCATATTAGGCCACACACCCCTGATGTAGCCAATCCTCCAAGAGCTTACAAAAAAAGAGCCTTGTAAGCTTTTGGAGGATTGGCTATATCGGGGGGGGGGTGTGTGGCCTAATATGCAAAGGAGCTCCTGCTAGAATTCCACCCGTTTAGAACCCTAAAAAGGCATTATTTTCTGGGGGGGGGGGGTGTCTCAATCTTTTACTGTTGGCAGTTTCTCATTATTTAACTGTTTCCTTCTGTTTGGTGTGCTAAAAATGAAGGGGAAAAATAGAAAATAAATTTCAGATTTTTAAAAAATTTAATCCAAAGACCATGTTAATTTCAGACATTTATTAGCTACCTTTCTCCCTTGTGGAACTCAAAAGGTTTACAAAATAACAATGGTTAAAAAAACACTTTAAAAACACTATACATAAAACATCATTTTAAAAAAAAAAACCCCAAGGTTTAACCCCTTGCTTTCTGCTCTTCACAAAAAAACCCCAAATAAATGCTGCTTAGCTGTTTGGTTTAAATATCTGGGAGCCATTTAAACCACTGCTTTCTGCTCCCCACAAAAAAGCAGCAGGGAGCAAAAAGCAGGGGTTTAAACTTTAAATGGCTCATGAACTGAAAGAACCAGTTCGGTTTGCAAACCAGTCTCCCAATTCATATTGGTTTGTGGTTCAGCTATGAACCATGAACTGTACTGCAAAAATGTGGTCCGTGCCCATCCCTAATCAACTGTGAGAGGGCTGGGCACACTTCACTGGGGAATCATGGAATCTTAGAGTTGGAAGGGACCTCTAGGGTCATCTAGTCCAACCCCCTGCACAATGCAGGAAACTAACAAACACCTCCCCCTAAATTCACAGGGTTCTCATTGCTGTCAGATGGCCATCTAGCCTCTGTTTGAAAACCTCCAAGGAAGGAGAGCCCACCACCTCCCGAGGAAGCCTGTTCCACTGAGGAATCGCTCCAACAGTCAGGAAGTTCTTCCTAATGTTGAGCCAGAAACTGTTTTGATTTAATTTCAACCCATTGGTTCTGGTCCTACCTTCCGGGGCCACAGAAATCAATTCCACACCATCTTCTATAGGACAGCACTTCCAGTCCTTGAAGATGGTGATGGGAGGTGGTGATGGTGAAGATGGTAGGTCGCTCCTTACTCATGGGATCTTCTGCATTCCAAGCAGATGCTCTACCACTGAGCTACGGCCGCCCTCACCTAAAAGTTCTCAACGGGCAAGCCTTGAGCATTTTTTTTACAGACTACAGAAACGTAATGAGAAATCAATTATGCTTGCAGGAAAACTGTGCCTTGACAAGCTTCCACATCTTTGATTGTCAGCGGATATATTTTTACAGACGTGTCGGCTGAAGGGCTATAAGAAGCCCAGTCCGCTCAGTTCTTCATCTCAGAGGACAGAGTTGATGCTTTCTGACTTCCCAGCAGCATGTCACCGAACGATGATTTACTAGGCTGTCAACTTCGTTATTTCTGGCACATTTTCAAACGTGCCACGAGGGTCGGAATTAATTTGGATCATAATGAGGTCACATCAAACTATATATCGGAATGCTGAGACAAAGTGGCCCCCAAACTCTTTGGTCACACCGTCAGTTTTTAACGGGATATTACCACGTATTAAGCAAGTTCACGACATCATTGCATATCCAGGGGGATGGGGATTTTGCCCTGCAGATCCGCTGGCTTAGAATAATGTCTCTCAGTAGGATATCAGGCATGGCTTTGATTCCAAAACAAGTAGGCAAATTGAAGGCTATTTTGCTGCTGACCCCCGCCCAACACACACACACCGCCTGTCCTTCTGAAAAGAAAAAAAAAGCTCCATAGCCCTGATTAAATCTCTTTTTCTAACCATTTCTCTCCAGAGGTCTCATTTACGACTAAGAAATCTGAACGTTGCCTTTGAACCGAAAGAAATGGCAACACAAGCAAGATTTTAATGATTACCTGGTTACGTTTAACATCCATAAAAATTCTCTTGTTTGCGGAAGTTCGATATAATTGGAAATATATTGGTTTTTTTAAATTATGCATGCTCTCTGGAATCGGAACACAATCAAAACTCAAATGTTCATTGCAACGGAGGAAAAAAACCCCAAAGTTCCAGCTGAAGCAGAAAATCAGACCCTTGTGTACCCTAGTTATCAAACGCAAATCTTTAAACAATTCATCTCTCCCTGCTGCACACTCAGAGGAAGAGCGATTTCAAGATAACTAACCTCAGCTGCTGCAAAAATACCTCTGAATCGTCAATGCAGAGACTCCATCACATTGATTAGCTCCCCGCCCCCCCACACCCCGCTTCTTCTGCAAAGCTAAACAAAATAACAAGGAACAAGTTAGCTGATGTCCTTACAAGGCCGGTTATTTGGAATTTGTTTTCTTTGCTCCTTGCCTATGTTGATCTTCATGGACACCCTCCATCTTCTTGTACATACATGTCCTGTGCTTGTATTTATTTTCCTTTCTTCTATGGCTTCCTGATTTTTCTTCCTCCCAGTGATAGAAACTTGTGCATCAGAAATTCTGCCCCTAGAAGACACAATCCTAGGCATCCACCTTTTAAAAAAAAATCATCCCACCCCTTTCTCAAGTTGACAACCTCCAGTTTGGAGGGGGGAGGGGTCTGAGTATCCCGCTATATGGTTGCCAGCCTCCAGGTGACACCTGGAGATCTCCTGAATTCAGAAGTGATCTCCAGATGATGGAAATCAGTTCCCCTGGAAGAAAATGGCTTCCTTGGAGGGGGGGGAGCTCTAGGCCATTATAGCTCAATCTAGGGCTTTATTGCAATGGAGGATGCAATAAACCCTGTGCTGCCCAGGCTCCCCACCCCCCACCAAATCTCCAGGAATCTTCCAATCCGGAGCTGGCAACCCTATTCCCAGAATTAGAAGAAGAATTGCAGATTTATACCCCACCCTTCTCCCTGAATCAGAGACTCAGAGCGGCTTACAATCCTCTATGTCTTCTCCCCCCACAACAGACACCCTGTGAGGTGGTTGGGGCTGAGAGGGCTATCACAGCAGCTGCCCTTCAAGGACAACTCCTGCGATAGCTATGGCTAACCCAAAGCCATTCCAGCAGGTGCAAATGGAGGAGTGGGGAATCAAACCCGGTTCTCCTAGATAAGAGTCCACACATTTAACCACTATACCAAACTGGCTCTCACACACCAAACTGGCCCTCACCAATTATAACTGATCTTCAGATTAAAGGTCAGTAATGGCTACTTTGGAAGGCGGACTTTATGACATTATACCCTACTGAGGTCCCTCTTCTCTCCAACCCCCCCCAACCCAGGGTCTACCTTCAAATCTCTATGAATTTCCCATCCTGGAGCTGGCAGACCTAAGCTCAGTGTGTCATAGATGGTTCTCTCTGGTCCCCACTTCTATTTTATGCTCATCACCACACTGTGAGATAGCTTAGGTTGAGAGACAATGCCTTACTGAATCTAACTCAGCAGGCTGTGTGACTGAATGGGTGATCTGAACTCAGATCTTCCCACCCTTAGTAACTACTGTATCGGAATCAATGTGCTGCAAAATCTGGCCCAGCCTAGCAAAAATGTTGCGATGATCCTCTTCCTCCTACATAGTATTTTGATGGAATTCCTCTTATGTGTCTTTTTAAAACAATACATAATGATAATATGACTGCGATCACGCCCTAAATAATGCACTTTCAATCTAAATAATGCACTTTCAATCCAATGCACTTTTCAACTGGATTTTGCCGGTTCACATAGAAAAATCCAGTTCGAAAGTGCATCAAAAGTGGATTGAAAGTGCATTATTTAGTGTGTGTGTGCTCGCAGCCTATGTGTCACTGAAAAGTGGGATAATACAAGTCTAGGCCTGTGAGACCCCATGGGGGGAATCCCATCCCTCCCCCACATGCACACACTTTCTCACCAGACCCAGTGCATCTCCAAGGATGTACAGTCATCACCGGGCTGAGTGCACCTCCTGGTAATCGCCATCATGGTCACCACCATCCTGGGCTCCAACACCAACAACTGCCAGAGGTAGGTATGTTCTCTGTGTTTGGGCAAAAAATTCTCCTTTATTGGGGGGAATCTAACCCCTCCAATGTTTTTGTTTTTTTTTAAAGATATCAGATTTTTCTGCAAACCTAGGGGTTTCCTCAAGATTGCAGAATTTAGATATCCACAGATGGGGGTCACACTAGCAGATTTAGAGATCCACAAATGCGGCCACACTTGAGAAATGGATATATAGATGCTTACTGACTGCTATTTTATCCATATAGCAATGCATGAACAATTAGTGTTAACACAAGATCCAAGCTGATTCAAACTGGAACTGCTTGAAGAAAACAATGTCCTTCCATAGTGCAAAAGGAATAGACAGACAGACAGACAGACAGACAGACAGACAGACAGACAGACAGACAGACAGACAGACAGACAGACAGACAGACAGACAGACAGACAGACAGATAGATAGATAGATAGATAGATAGATAGATAGATAGATGATAGATAGATGATGATAGATAGATAGATAGATAGATAGATAGATAGATAGATAGATAGATAGATAGATAGATAGATAGATAGATAGATAGATAGATAGATAGATAGATAGATAGATAGATAGATAGATAGATAGATAATTTGAGTGCCTTTTAGCCAAATTTCAGAGGATTGCACAATGCCAATAAAAGGTATAAAATTACCATCGGGTGGAGGGGGGGGGACACAGATTGATGAAAAATTTAGACCCAGATGCAGAGCGAGGGTGGATGGTGCATTAATATTTTATCACGTTATTCTGAAATCCCTGCAGTTGCTGAAATATGGATATTCTGCTTGGTAGGGTCACCAGATCTATTGGACTAGCTGGCAGGTGATGGGAGTGAACTTCCCGGGAGCAGGGAGGGAAGAAGCCAGAAATAAACATCATGTGTCTATGTCACCTGGAAGTGACATAGGCACATCAGGGACATTGGGGGGTGACACTCTAGTTTGTGGGCAAAATCTCTAAGGTAGAATTAGCTTCTATAATAGAGTTTTGCTCCCAAACCAGAGCGTCCCCTACAGTTTCTGGCTCCTTGCCTGTTTTTGGAGGGGGGGAATCTCCCCTGCTGTATAGCTGGCCAATGGCAGAAAGAAGCCCCAGAAACTGAAGGACCCCTACTCCCACTGACAGGTCTGGTATCTGCTGACAGGTCTGTGATGCATCAATTTGCCACCTTTTAAAATCTCACAAAGCTTGCAGTGGCATACAATGTCACCCTGTCCCCTATTTTATCCACACAACAACCTTATGAGGTAGGTTAGGCTCAGAAAAAGTGATCTGTCATTGAGCTTCATGAGTTTGTGGATATATGAATCCGGGGTCTAGCTCTCCTATACCACAGGGAGCCAGATCCCATGACCCACCAGTGGAAGAAGTGGATGGTCACTCAGTTATTCCCTGTCTTCCTCCTCTCATACAATAGTCTGGGTGGCTGTAAGCCTGCAGCAGGGAGGGTGAGGAATCAAAATTTCCCCTTCTGCCTCTTAAAAAGGTGTATGGTAAATTTCTGAGGGACGGAAAAGCTTCTAGTATGGGTCCCAGTTCACTCAAAAATTATTGCCATTTAAATTGTAGTAACACATTTCTCATGACTCTCTGAATTGCAAAGGCTAATTTCCAACAAGGAACCATAATGTTCTTTATATCAGACCCATGATGTATTGAGAGATTATCATTGTTTTATTGTTAAAATTCAATGTTCATCACCTGCCTTGAATCCATGCCAGTGACAGAAAGATGTATTTAAAGTAAGTGACTGACTGATTGAATGAATAATAAGAGGTTATCGGGAAGGCAGCTATTCTACCTGAGCTTAATTTGTCCATCAATAACTAGGGCTGAGCCAAAACCACCACTCAGTTTTCCAGGAACATTTTTGTCTGTGGCCTATTACGCATGCACATTTCATTGAAGATTTTCAGAGCAGTAAGCCTATAATCCTGGTTTTGGATTCTGTGCCCTCCCTACACACCATTCTGATTCCTCCAGTGTATTTATTCTTCAGCTACAATTTTTAAAATGCACTTTTCTAAATCAGGGTGGAACTCCACTTGTGATGTGTGGAGTGATGGGCTGTTCTATGTAATCCCTGATTGGCTGGGATCACTCATGTGACTAATTTAGAAAGAAGCCACATAAAGTGGGGTTAAAGCCAAAGCAGCTGCAGGAGTTAGAGTGGGTGGGAAATATCTATCTATCTATCTATCTATCTATCTATCTATCTATCTATCTATCTATCTATCTATCTATCTATCTATCTATCTATCTATCTATCTATCTATCTATCTATCTATCTATCTATCTATCTACCTACCTACCTACCTACCTACCTACCTACCTACCTACCTACCTACCTACCTACCTACCTACCTACCTACCTACCTATCTATCTACCTACCTACCTACCTACCTACCTACCTACCTACCTACCTACCTACCTATCTATCTATCTATCTATCTATCTATCTATCTATCTATCTATCTATCTATCTATCTATCTATCTATCTATCTATCTATCTATCTATCTATCTATCTACCTACCTACCTATCTATCTATCTATCTATCTATCTATCTATCTATCTATCTATCTATCTATCTATCTATCTATCTATCTATCTATCTATCTATCTATCTATCTATCTATCTATCTACCTACCTACCTACCTACCTACCTACCTACCTACCTACCTACCTATCTATCTATCTATCTATCTATCTATCTATCTATCTATCATCTATCTGTCTGTCCGTCCCAAATTGCTATTTTGGCCACTCAAATTCAAATTGAAAAATGGTAATAGTAATGCAACGGGCATGGTATTATTGAAGCACACGCAGAGAGAGAAGCAAGGGGACCTGCAAGGACTTATGGGGCACCTACCATCTCATTTCCCAGATCGTAGTCTGAAACTGTAACTATTGCACTGGCTTTCATGTGAGCAGCAAAGCAGCTGGTTAAAGTTGCCAGGTCTGACTCAAGAAATATCTGGGGACTTTGCGGATGGTGATATTCCCATTCCCTAAAAATAAATCAATAAAAATACAGTAGTGCAGTTCCCCTGAATACAGTCTTCATTTCCTCCTCTTCTTTTTTTGCATTCAAAGGGTTCAACAGAGGCTGCACTTCCACTAAAATGAAAGTGAACTCTCTCTCTCTCTCTCTCTCACACACACACACACACACTCACACACAGAGGGAGAGAGAGAGCAGCCAAAACAAAGTTTGCAAGCCCACACTTTTTTTTTATCTATCCGAGGCAATGTTATAGAGTTGCTGTTGGAGTTGCTGAATGTATCTGCTGTATTTCAGCTAACTTTTGGAGAAAGATGTCTAAGGGGTGGTGTTTTCCTCTATCCCTTAATCATGTTCTAATTAAATCTTTACTATCCCTTTTACTATACAAACAGCTTCAGAAAGGAATGCAAAATGAACATAGGAACTGGGCTCTCTGTAGAGGTCATTTCATAGAAAAAGAGGTGCTGGAACTCATTATCTCAACTCATTTCCATAACTCATTTGCATATGCCACACACCCCTGACATCACCGGAAGGTGGACTAAGTTATATCAGCTCAGCATCTATCTTAAAATGCTTCTTGAATTATAATTGTCATCATAAAACCTTATTCTCATCATCCTTTTTAAATGCCTTTCTCCTATGTGGCCACAGTGGCATGAGGAAGATTTCCATCTGTCTGCTTGATATGTTTTGGTTCTTTTTCCATTTTTTGTGGGGGAAAATATTAGCAAGTTTGTCAAATCTTAGAGTTCAGCAAAATTCTCACAGGGGGGTTGAACAATGGAGCACAGAAGCAAGTATGGCGGGGGGAGAGAGAGAAAGAAAGAAAGAAAGAAAGAAAGAAAGAAAGAAAGAAAGAAAGAAAGAAAGAAAGAAAGAAAGAAAGAAAGAAAGAAAGAAAGAAAGAAAGAAAGAAAGAAAGAAAGAAAGAAAGAAAGAAAGAAAATTTAAAGGTTCTGGCTCTCTGGCTTCCTCTCTCTCACACAGGTGGCTTTTCTTGCTCACCGCACACCACACCACACACACCCACACACACAGCTTCAGTCTCACTGAGATTTAAAAGCACACACGCACCTTCCAAAACAGATGCAGTTGCAAGCTTCTGAACCTGCCTGAGATCTAAAGGCACATTGTGCTGTTGAGACAGGGCCGGCAGCAGGGAAGAGACTGCAAAACCTGGGGGCCTGGCAAGCCTACAGCTGGGCCTGAGGTAAGTCAAGCAAGTCACATGGTAGGAAATCACCCAGTCATGCTAGGTCTCATGAGCCCTTCACCCAAATGGCCCTGGAAAGGACCTTGCCCCTTCCTTTCTTTTTACTGACAGAAAGCAAGGCTTGAATAGTGTTGTGCTTGGAACTGTGAACTGGAAATCTATTAATAAAAATCTGCTTATTCAAAAAGAAGAGAAAAGAATAGTGTTACGGTTGCCTACCTGTGACATATGTGCTGTTTGTTTGATTGTATTGTATGGTTTTAACCTGTAATTTTTAATTGTTTTAACTTTTGTTGTTATCCCCCCTGAGCCCGCTTGCGGGAAAAAGGTGAAATATAAATTAACAAAAATAAATGAATAAATACCAACAGCCACTGGAGGCATCTTTTTCATAAAGCCACAAGCACTCCTCTGTATCATTTTAGAGAATTTTAAACCCCTTTCAGTGTTTTTTCAGATTTCACTTTTTTTTTTGCCAACCTGGAGCTTTTCCCCAGGTAAGTAAGAAGATCCAGCTTGTGTGCTCATGGGCCTGGCTTTAAATATCCACAGATTTTAGGGTTGCCAGTCTCCAGGTGGTGGCAGGAGAATCCTACCAGAATTACAACTGATCTCTAGGCTTACAGACCTCAGTTCCTCTGGAGAAAATGGCTGCTTTGGAAGGTGGACTCTGTGGCATTATACTCTGTTGAAGTCTCTCCCCTCCCCATACTGTGCCATCTCATAAGAACAAAGGAAGATCCCTGCTGGATCAGACCAGTGGTCCATCTAGTCCAGTGTCCTGTCTCACACACTGGACAACCAGTTCCTTTGGACAGCCAACAACAGGGCATAGAGGCCAAGGCCTTCATAAGAACAACAGAAGAGCCCTGCTGGATCAGACCAATAGTTCATCCAGGGATGGAATTCTAGCAGGAGCTCCTCTGCATATTAGGCCACACCTCCTTTATGTACCCAATCCTCCAAGAGCTTAAAAGGCTCTTTTTTGTAAGCTCTTGGAGGACTGGTTACATCAGGGAGGTGTGGCCTAATATGCAAAGGAGCTCCTGCTAGAATTCCACCCCTGAGTTCATCTACTCCAGTGTCCTGTCTCACATAGTGGCCAGCCAGTTCCTCTGGATGGCCAACAGCTGGGCATAGAGGCCAAGGCCTTCATAAGAACATCAGAAGAGTCCTGCTGAATCAGACCAATGGCCCATCTAATCCAGCATCCTGTCTTACACAGTGGGCGTTTTCCCACATAGCTTACCTCGGAGCGACGTCCCTCTTCACCGCGCAGCGTCTGCGCGGATTTCGCACCAACTGCTCCGCATAACCAGGAAGACCCGCGGCTTTTGCGTGGCAGATGTAAACTGTTTTTTAGCGGTTTACATCTGCGACGCAAAAGCCGCGGCTCTTCCTGGTTATGCGGAGCAGTTGGTGCGAAATCCGCACAGACGCTGCGTGGTGAAGAGGGACGTCGCTCCGAGGTAAGCTATGTGGGAAAACGCTCAGTGGCTAACTAGTTCCTCTGGAGGGCCAACAACAGCCCAGGGCATAGAGGCCAAGGCCTTCCCCTGATATTGCATCCTTCTTTGGGATTCAGAGGGTTAGTGCCTCTGAGTTCCCCACAGTCACCATGGCTAGCAGCCATTGCTAGACTTATTCTTTATGAATCTGTCTAATGCCTTTTAAATCTATTTATTCCTGTGGACTTCCCTACATCCTCTTGCAGCGAACTCCACATTTTAATCACTCGCTGTGTCAAGAGTAGGGTTGCCAAGTGCAATTCAAGAAATATCTGGGGACTTTGGGGTGGAGCCAGGAGACTTTGGGGGTGCAGCCAGGAGACATTGGGGGTGGAGCCATAAGCAAAGTTGTGACAAGTGCAACTGAACTCCAAAGGGAGTTCTGGCCATCACATTTAAGGGGACCACATACCTTATTAATGCCTTCCCTGCATTAGAAATAATTAAGGATAAGGGCACCTTCTTTGGGGGCTCATACAATCGGACCCCCTGTTCCAATCATTTTGAAACTTGGTGAGCATTTTGAGGAGACTCATCAGATGCTACGCTGAAAATGTGGTACCTCTACCTCAAAAAACCTCCCCTCCAGAGCCCCAGATACCCCGGGATTAATCCCCCATTATACCCTATGGCCCAGCAGACATTTCCCTCCCCGCCTTCGTTTTTGATGACCTTGAAGCTCCAGAGGGCCTCCAAACTGGGGATCCCCTGCCCCCATCTGGGGATTGGCACCTCTACTCACAAGTTGCTAACTTCCAAGTTTTTCACAGTAACACAGGGCAACCAAAGGTTCAAGTTTTCCTTTATGCAAACAACCTCTGCAACGATTGTGCAACAAAGGGAGGGTCTGAGCTCCTTTCACAGCCATGTTGTTCTGCCTCCTCCCCCACCCTCCCCTTCAGCCTTAAAGACGCAGACACACCATCCAAAGGATTTCTCAAGTAGAGACTGAAGCCTCTGGAGGTGGAAAGTCATATGATGGCTGTGGGGGCGGGGCTCCCCCCCCATCAGCCAGCTGACTGGGAGCAGGAAGGAGCCTGGGAAAGCGGGAGAACTCCCGCTGGGACCTGGGGACTGGCAAGCCTAGTCAAGAGGTATTTCCTTTGGTCTATCCTGGATCCACTGAATACCTCTGAGTTCTAGTTTTTTGGAAGAAGGAGAAAAAGTTCTCTTTCTCAACTTTCTTCATCCCATGGACTTCAAGCTCTGCCCCCCTCCCCAATCTCCAGGAATTTCCAAGTTCTAAGGTTGCCAATCCCCAGATGGAGGCAGGGGATCCCCCGGTTTGGAGACCCTCACCCCGCTTCAGGGTCATCAGAAAGCGGGGGAGGGGAGGGAAATGTCTGCTGGGAACTCTATTATTCCCTATGGAGATTTATTCCCATAGAAAATCATGGAAAATTGATCCACGGGTATCTGGGGCTCTGGGGTAGAGAAACCAAATTTTCAGTATAGCATCTAGTGCCTCTCCCCAAAATACCCTCCAAGTTTCAAAAAGATTGGACCAGGGGGTCCAATTCTATGAGCCCCAAAAGAAGGTGCCCCTATCCTTCACTATTTCCTATGGAAGGAAGGAATTGAAAAGGTGTGCCGTCCCTTTAAATGTGATGGCCAGAACTCCCTTTGGAGTTCAATTATGCTTGTCACAGCCTTGATCTTGGCTCCACCCCTAATGTCTCCTTTCTCCACCCCCAAAGTCCCCAGATATTTCTTGAATTGGACTTGGCAACCCTACCCAGGTCAGAGCTGGCAATACTCACAGCCACTCTGCGAATGAGATGTATTGATAAAATCCCAGCCACACATTAGTTTGAGAACTATTCTCCTTGGAATTCAAGATTCTTATGCCTTTCACAGTCCTTCACCAAGCCTCCCTCCTTTATCAGACCCAAGGAGCTAGAATTCCGGCAAAAGGGCACAAAAGTTCTATTTTAATTTTTCATATGGACAAACATAAAAAATTTAAACCAACAACAACCCTTGAGTGCTCATAAACACCATCTCAGTCCCAGCATCTGCCTTTCCCCACAAACTTCAAGGGAGAAAAAAAAAGTTCTGTTCTGGAAAGAAAAGGACTGTTATGTGCTGAATTAACTGCAGCATTTGATTGGATGATGTCTCATCGAACGTCACATGTCCATACAGGCCAGGTGGAGAAAATGCTCATGTATTGTTTATAGGGAGGTCACACATTATAGAATTCGGTATACATTATTTATGCTTGCCTTTATTTTATTTTTTTTAAATCAAATATTTATGCACAAGGGTGAACTTTTTAAAAAATGGATCTGGGGGGAAAATGAACTATCAAACGTTGCAGCAGACGTTGAGTGGAAGACCAGGTCAAATAGCCCAGAAACTGAGATGGAACTTATCCTATATCAGGGGTGGCCAAACTTGCTTAAAGTAAGAGCCACATAGAATAAATGTCAGATATTTGAGAGCCACAAGACATGAACATCAGATGCTTGAGGGAAGGAAGGAAGGAAGGAAGGAAGGAAGGAAGGAAGGAAGGAAGGAAGGAAGGAAGGAAGGAAGGAAGGAAGGAAGGAAGGAAGGAAGGAAGGAAGGAAGGAAGGAAGATGATAGATAGATAGATAGATAGATAGATAGATAGATAGATAGATAGATAGATAGATGATAGATAGATAGATAGATAGATAGATAGATAGATAGATAGATAGATAGATAGATAGATAGATAGATAGATAGATAGATAGATAGATAGATAGAGGCGGAGGAGGAAAGGAGACGTGGAAAGAAAGCAGCTTTCTTGCATTCTCCAAGCTACTAGCTGGCTTAGCTTGGAGAAGTGATTTAAAGAGACAAATGCCGTCTCCAAGCAGGCCAATGGGGTAGAATGGGGGGGCTTCAAGAACCACACAATATGTGTGAAAGAGCCACATGTGGCTCCTGAGCCACAGTTTAGCCACTCCTGCCCTATTCGATTGTACACAATGGTGTGATGGAGACAACCAAAAGCTTATTGTTGTGAATGCTTATATTGTTTTTCACGCAGGCATGATGTTTGGGACCTTTTGCAGAGTTGCTAGCATTGGGTGGAGAAATACCTGTGGATTTGTGGGGTGGAAGCTGGGGATGGGGTTCAGGGAGGGGAGGGATTCCAGCAAGGTACATGTAATAGTGGGAGATTTCCAGGGTCCGTTGGCAACCGTATTTATTTGTGAAGGTGTACATTTGAGTTTCACAAAGTGGATCTGATTCATTGCTGCCCCTTGCATGCACCTTAGTTTTCATATTTGTGCAGCATGTTCTCCCATTAAAAAGCAAACCCAACAACATAATGGCAGTCCCGATTCATTCATTGTGAGCATACTGAGCTTAATGGCAGAAGTTTAGTCCAATTAAGCTGCTACTTCCCTGCCCCTTCCTGGATCCAATTATAGTCGCTATAAATCTGCAGCTTGTTTAGGAAGTTTACCTTACACAGAGAAAGCAATTTTTTATGTCACCAAAGGAAAATCAAGGGCATCACCCCTAGTGACCGCCTTTGATGCTCACATTCTCCTATATTTCCTGTTTATCTGTTACATTTGTTCTCCTGCCCTAATCCTAGGTGCTTAGGGTGGGATACAAGGTCCACCACCCCTCCTCCATTTTATCCTCATAACAAATCTGAGAAATAGGTGAGAGAGAGAGAGATCTTTGGTGGGCTTCATGGATGAATGGGTGAACCTAGGTTTCTCCAGGCCTAGTCTAACACTCTAACCACTTAAGGACACTGCTCCTGTGGAATGACACAGCGTGTGAAAAAACCCCCAAAATGGTCTGTTCAGAGTTCTATGTGCTCAGCAACTTGTTTAAACTCAGATGCAAGAATTACGGTTTCCAGGTCTCCTGCTATAGCTTTCACAGGAGATCTGGCAAACTCTTTTGTTGCCTGCAGGTGGCTACAAGGCTGGCTGAAAGGAGAGAACTGAGGGGAAATGAGGGGCACATACCAACATTGCGCCAGAATGACGATGTCACTTCTGGCAAAAAAAAAAAAAAAAACCCCAACAACCCTGCAGTGACATCATGATATCAAGGGGGCACTCTAGGATTTGCAAAAACTTTATGGATTTACTATAGAGGGTTTTTTGTGTTTTTGTTTTGCAAATCTTAGATCCTTCCCAATGTCATGACTCCACTTCTGCTTTTGCTGGAAGTAATGTTAATGTCCCAGTGTGCCACTGGCTCACCAGTCTCCACTCTCAAAACACTCCTGGGGATTGTAGGCTGCAGCCAGACAACCCTAGTAGCAAACAGTGTGCAAATTCCCTTCAACTCTGTTTGCAATAGACCCCAGGTCTGTAGAATCAACCAGAATTTCCCAAGAGCTCCTCAAGACAAAACAACAAGAACTGCAAGACAAGATACGCAACCTTCGCTTAAACAATGATGACATGGAACAGCACCACCTCTTGGTTGGAGGTGCTCCTTATATATAACCCCATCAGACCAAATCCTTGGAACACTATTCTGTCTGTCCACCAGTTCCACTAAAGCAGGATATAGTTATTTGGATCGCTGAGCTATTGAACATCATGTGCCTCAACCAGGGAATCAAATGACCAGAACACAGAATTTTGGTCAGAAGGCAGGTCTGGATGAGGGGAACTCCTGTGTCAGAAGACCCATTGTGTGCTATGGGTTCGGTGCTGGAGCCTTTAAGTCAGTTTTTAGATCATTTGCTGAAGCCATTTGTACCTTTAATTCCTACATACATCAAAGACACCACAGATTTTATTTTGAATATTGAAGGTCGGGAGATTGATAAGCAAGCTGTATTAGTCACCATGGCTGTTAACGCGCTTTACACGAGTATTCCTCATGAGGAAGCGCGAATAGTTATTCAGGACACCTTAGAGGAGAATCAAACCCAGCTCTTCAGATTAGAATCTGCTGTTCTGAATAGGGTTGCCAAGTCCAATTCAAGAAATATCTGGGCATTTAAATTTTAATATGTAGTATGTGGATGGTTGTTTTTTAAAAAAAATTGTTGATTTTGACTCAGCTGGTTAAAGCTTTAAGCGAAACGAGGGGAGATAAAGTACTACCTCGTCACTGTGTATGGTGTGCTCTTAGAATTATTGAGTTTCAAGAATTTCGACTGAAGATCACAACTCACATCAACTTCGGGTCTCTTCAGAAGCAAGACTAGAGATCCCATTGGAAGGAGAAGGACTTTATATGAAACTGTATGTGGACTGTTTTATTCTAAGAGTCCTTCCTCAGCATTTGTTTTTGGATGTTTGCATCAGGGTATGTTTGTTAAAAAAAACTGTATATGAGAGTGTTAAGAAGTTGTTATATATTCTAATTTTGTACTGTGGCTTATTTTGAGGTTGATTAGCACGAACCCTTTGGGGTTTTCTCCTGTCACTCTCTGCTGTGTTTCTCTGTTTGGTTTACACAATCCCCAAGTGGGGGCAGGGGATCTCACAGTATGGAGGTCCTCCCCCCACTTCAGAGTCATCAGGAAGCAGGGGGGGGGATGTCTTCTGGGCACTCCATTATTCCCTATGGAGACCGATTCCCATAGGGTATAATGGAGAATTGATCCACAGGTATCTGGGGTTCTGGGGTGGCTGTTTTATGAAGTAGATGCACCAACTTTGCAGCATAGCATCCAGGGCCTCTCCTCAAAATGCCCTTCAAGGTTCAAAAGAATTAGGCCCGGGGGCTCCAATTCCATGAGCCCCCAAAGAAGGTGCCCCTATCCTTCATTATTTCCAATGGAGGAAGGCATTTAAAAGGTGTGCGGTCCCTTTAAATGTGATAGTCAGAACTCCCTTTGGAGTTCAATTATGCCTGTCACAACCTTGTTCCTGGTTCCACCCTCAAAGGCTTCTGGCTCCTCCCCCAAATTCCCCAGATATTTCTTGAATTGGACTTGGCAACTCTAAAGGGAAATATCAGTGTGTCCTGGGCAGCGTTGCTTTACAGATTTTTGAGGACATGCCTGGAATTAATTCCAGACTATTTCCCTTACTGCTGGGGAACACCACAGTTATAATTCGAAAAGTCAGGTTTCCTATTTCTGATGTCCCGGAACCTTGAGATTGTTGCTCATCACAGAAAATGATAGCCTAGACAAATTCAAACAGACTTTCCTGGGGAAAGAGGACTCTTTTGTCTCCTAATTTATATGACTTCTCAAGGGGAGCTGAACAGAAAGAGAAAAGAATCCCATAATCTTGCATTTGTCTGGACCACTGCTGGTAGATTAGCAAAGAGGCCTAGATACTCTCAAATACCAGGTGCTGTTCTGCTCTGCCATTTTGAGGGAGTGGGAAATGAGGAAACTGTTTCTTTTTCTCAAGAGCAGTGTTCTATTAAAACAAGGGTTGCCAGTCCCCAGATGGCCCTCCCCCTGCCTCAGGGTCATCAGAAAGCGGGAGGGGGGAGGAAATGTCTGCTGGGCACTCCATTATTCCCTATGGAGACCAATTCCCATAAGGTTATAATGGGGAATTGATCTGCGGGTATCTGAGGCTCTGTGGGAGCTCTTTTTGAGGTAGATGCACAACATTTTCAGCATAGCATCCTGTGCATATCCCCAAAATACCCTCCAAGTTTCAAAAGGTTTGGTCCAGGGGGTTCAGTTCTAGGAGCCTTCATTATTTCCATTGGAGAGAAGACATTTAAAAGGTGTGTGGCCCCTTTAAATGTGATGGCCAGAACTCCCTTTGGAGTTCAATAACACTTGTTACACCCTTGATCCTGGCTCCACCCCCAATGTCTCCTGGCTCCACTCCCAAAGTCCCCAGATATTTCTTGAATTGGACTTGGAAACCCTCAAAACTAATGGGTTTTTTAAAAAGGTCCCTTTTATAACAAGATGAAGTCAAGAAAGTGGAGTTCCACAGAATATTTCATTTTCTTGAAGAAGCCAGTCAGTCAATGGAAAAACTGCTTGAGGTTTGTGGAGCTAGCCTGTTCTCCAGAAGGTTGCATTCCCCTGAATAAAGAAAAGAAAAAGAAAATATACTATTTATGCCCTGCCCTTCACTCAGCATCTCATTTATTTATTTATTTATTACTTTCAATTTATATCCCGCCCTCTCCGCAAGCGGACTCAGGGCGGCTTACAACATCATAAAATACAATCAATCCAATAAAACATATAAAACCATAATTTACATATATCAGCTTTAAAACCATTCTATAGCGCTATTTCAGTCCAGTATAGGCGGTATTGACTTCTCGACTATGATCGCCAGCATTCTGTAAAATGTCCGGTGGCAGCCCTTTTTCAATCAAACCGCAAAAGCCTGTTTAAACAATTCGGTCTTACAAGCCCTGCAGAACGCAGACAAATCCCGCGGGGCCCTTATGGCTTCTGGGAGGGTGTTCCAAAGTTCTGGTGCTGAACAGTTTACAATCTCCTTTCCCTTCCTCTCCCCACAATAGACACCCTGTGAGGTAAATGGGGCTGAGAGAGCTCTGACAGAAACTGCTCTCGAGAGAACAGCTCTGAGACAACTGTTGGCTAACCCAAGGTCACATCAGCAGGTTCCTGTGGAGAAGTTGGGAATCAAAGCTGCCCTGCCCTGAGTGTGGGATATAAATTGAACGAAATGAAATAAATGCAAATAAATAAACCCGGTTCTCCCAGATTAGAGTCCACGATCTTAACCACTACACCAAACTGGCTCTCTGGTTCCTAGGCCTAGGGTGCCAACCTCCAGGTAGTGAAAAACAGGAAAACACTGCGTAACATTGATTTGAATAACACACTTGCATACAACAATTGTAATTATATTTCACAGATCGCTTATACTACCATAGATTCTACAACATAATCTTTATCACAATCTGTACTCAATAATTTTAATTCATGGACAAGTTTATTGGACTGAACATTTTTCAATATATAAACATCATTGTATTTGTGAATTGACTGATGTTCGTACTTTATACTATATGAGTATCTTTCATATGAACATATGAAGCTGCCTTATACTGAATCAGACACTTGGTCCATCAAAGTCAGTATTGTCTTCTCAGACTAGCAGTGGCTCTCCAGGGTCTCAAGCTGAGGTTTTTCACACCTATTTGGACCCTTTTTTGGAGATGCCGGGGATTGAACCTGGCACCTTCTGCTTCCCAAGCAGATGCTTTACCACTGAGCCACCATTCGTTAATTGACCATGGTATTTGCTTTGTATAGAAGTATTTTCTCCAGGGAGTTCAACCCTGCCAGCTGGAGATCAGTTGTAAAAGCAGGAGACCCCCCCCCCCCGGCCCCACCTGGAGGGTCCCAAGCATCCCACTTTCTGCATTTGGTGATTCACAGTGCAATTCCAGAGTTACATCCTGTGGCGGAACCGGCCCGATTCTGCCTTCAGACCCGGTCCCGTCAGCTCCCTATTGAGTCGCCAACTCCTGGAGGGAGCTATTTCTCCTCCTGCCCCTTGGGCGCGCTGCCACCACCTGCTCAGTCTAGGGGTTCCGATTGAGAGGAACAGGACTCCCAATCCCCCTCTCCAGTTATGAGGCTAGGCCTCCAGGTCCTCTGCCACCCTGCACTTGGGTTTCACAGAGACCTCAGAGCTTCTTTGGGGCACCCCTGGAGGATTGGCACCTTATCCAACTGCATGCCTTCCCCCCTTCACCTGGGGCCCCCTTCTCAACACAGCGTGGTCTAAAGCGGTCTGGGGATCTATGTGGTACAGAGATTGACTGCCAGTATTTAAAACAGAAAAAATATATTTATTCAAAAAGAGAAAAAGATAGGGAAAGAAAAACAAACCAAAAACAGTTGCGTTTAAAAAGTTAGCACAGCACAGCACAGCACACGCACAGCAAACAGCCTGACAAACAAAATGTGTTATAAACGCGTCCTGCTGGCCCTGATCTAAACTTGCCCTGTCTTGTGAATTACTTACTGCCTGCCTGGGGCCTCCCAGGTAGGAGCCTCCATTGCTCACCACATGCTCGCTCGAGCGCTGGCTTCCAACTGCCCTTCTCTTCCTGCTAACACACATGCCAAGAACAAAAGCACTTCCTGCCTCTCTAGGAGATTTTCCCCCTAGCGTTGTTGGTTTGGCTCTGGAAGGGAGGGGGGAGTGAGGGGAAGGCTACAAAGCCTGCTGAGGGATTTACTGACCCCTGCCAAATGAAGCACCACCACTGACTAAAATGGCGTTTCTCCACACGTCCCCCTCCTTAAATTTTGAGCCGGAGGGGTTGCCTCCTACAGAGGTGACCCCGTAGCAGAATCCAATCAAACAAGGAGAAACCCATTAACCAAAATATTACACAAACATTCAGGTATTTCTCCAATAATACACAAAGTCCCACAACCTAGGTGTCCATGTCCTTTCTGGACAAAACGTTGCATTGCTGCATGCAGAAGGAATGTCCAGTCTTTAAGATGTACTCCTCCATCTCCCAGGACCACCTCTGGAGTTTGGTGCTCTCCCTCCGTTGCTGCTGTTGCTGGGATGAGTGGTCCATCAAAGGAGGAAATCCCTGGCCCCACATATGGGGTTGGAAACTGCCCAGTTCCCACACAGTTGCTTCTTCTTTATCCCTCATTGGTGGAATATTCCCTCTGTCCACTCTGACCTCCCAGAAAACCACCTCTGGGGCTCCAAACAATCGCTGTCCCAGCTTCTTTTTGTCTCCTTCCTTCCTACCTATATGCAACACTATGGACCTCGCAGAGAATGGCTGTGGCATATTCACCTGCACCACTTTAACTGCCTTTCCCGTTTTCTCCATAGCCACCACATAAGTAGCATCGTCCAGGTCATCCACAATCATATGGGGTCCCTCCCATTCCACTTTCCGTTCACCAGAATGAAGTGGCAGGAAAGCCATCACCCTATCCCCTGTCTCAGCTTCTGCGAACTCCACTTTCTGGTCCCTTGCCACCTCACACAGTGGTTCCAGCCTAGGGTCACTTTGAACCTCAGACAGGAACATTTCTGGCTCCCCCAGACTTCCTATCATCTGTTCCTTCAAGCCACCCCTAGTCCCACTGTTTCCAGAACACCCAGCCAACGTTTGATCTGGGTTCTCCACCCCCTCAGTTGGTTTTTCAGTGTCAGCCAACTGAGCTCCTTCCTGCCTGGAAGGCTCCACAGCATCCTGCTGCCCTTGTGGAAATTGGCACCCCTCTTCCCATTGGGCACATCCTCCTGCAGGGCTTGAGACAGGCTGGTCCTCCCCCTCCCTGGTTGGTGGTGAGGTGGCTTCCCTAAAGTTGCCTTCCTCCCCCCACCTTCCCCTGAGGGTTTGGCTTGGGTTCTCAGTCCCCTCGGTTGGTTTTTCAGCACTACCAAACTGACCCCCCTCTTGCCTGGAAGGTCCCACAGCTTCCCAGGACTCCTGTCTGCCCTGCTTCAAGATGACCTGTCTTGAGAGCGTCTCGGACGATCCCACTTCCTGATCCACAGCTACTTGGTGAACCGGTTCCAACCTAAGGCCGCTCCGGACCCCCTTCTGGAACCGCTCCCGTCCCCCCAAGCCTTCAGCTATGTGCTCCTCTGAGCCCACATTAGCCTTGCTGCTCTCAGAACCTCCTGTGAAATCTCCACTCTCCACCTTGGTCTCTTCAGCATGCACATCCTTTATGCTAGACAGGTTCCTTTCCTTGCTAGGAACATCGACAGCCTCTTGCTGCACTTGGGGAAAGCTACACCCCTCTTCCCCTTGGGAACACCCTACTCCAGGGCTTGAGACAGGCTGGTCCTCCCCCTCCCTGGTTGGTGGTGAGGTGGCTTCCCTAAAGTTGCCTTCCTCCCCCCACCTTCCCCTGAGGGTTTGGCTTGGGTTCTCAGTCCCCTCGGTTGGTTTTTCAGCACTACCCAACTGACCCCCTTCCTGCCTGGAAGGTTCCACAGCTTCCCAGGATTCCTGTCTGCCCTGCTTCAAGACGACCTGTTTTGAGAGCGTCTCGGACGATCCCACTTCCTGATCCACAGCTACTTGGTGAACCGGTTCCAACCTAAGGCCGCTCCGGACCCCCTTCTGGAACCGCTCCCGTCCCCCCAAGCCTTCAGCTATGTGGCTCTGTATGTCAGAGAGGATATACGGTCCAGTAAGGCTGAGATCAGAGAATTAGATTCACTTTTAGAAATGCTTTGGGTTGAAATAGAGGGCCCAAAAGGAAATTTAACTATGGGAGTTTGTTATCGCCCACCAAATCAAAAGAGAGAGGACGATTATAATATGATGGAAGGCTTAAAGATAGTGGCTAAACGTAAAAACTGTGTTGTAATAGGTGATTTTAACTACCCGCAGATTGATTGGGTCAATATGTGTTCTGGTCGAGAGAAAGAGATTGAGTTTCTTGATGCTCTCAATGACTGTGCTATGGAGCAGATGGTCTCAGAACCTACCAGGGGTGGGGCGATCCTGGATTTGGTCCTAAGTAATGCCCAAGACTTGGTGAGAGATGTAAAAGTGATTACGCCGCTTGGGAGCAGTGACCATAATGTTATTGATTTCACCGTTTGTATAAATAGGGAGTTGTCCAAAAAGACCACCACAACCACGTTTAACTTTAAAAGGGGTAAATACACTGAGATGAGGAGGCATGTGAGGAAGAAACTGAAAGGAAAGGTACATACGGTCAAAACCCTTGGGGAAGCTTGGACGCTATTTAAAACTATAATCCTAGAAGCTCAGATAAAATACATACCACAAGTTAGGAAAGGCACAAACAGGCATAAGAAAAGGCCTGCGTGGTTAACAAACAAAGTAATGGAAGCTGTAAAAGGTAAGAAGGACTTTTTTAAGCGGTGGAAAACCAGTCCAAGTGAGATTAGTAAAAGGGAACACAGGCTGTGGCAAATCAAATGCAAGACTGTGATCAGGCAGGCAAAAAGGGACTATGAGGAGCATATTGCAAAAAACATAAAGACCAACAATAAAACTTTCTTCAAATATATTAGAAGTAGGAAACCAGCCAGGGAGGCAGTGGGGCCCTTGGATGACCATGGGGTAAAAGGATTACTGAAGGAGGATAGGGAAATGGCTGAAAAGCTAAATGAATTTTTTGCCTCCCTTTTCACTGTAGAAGACGAGAACTTTTTGCCCGCCCCAGAACCACTAATTTTGGAAGGGGTGTTGAAAGACCTGAGTCAGATTGAGGTGACAAATGAGGAGGTCCTACAACTGATAGACAAATTAAAAACTAATAAGTCACCGGGTCCGGATGGCATACATCCGAGAGTTCTGAAGGAACTCAAAGTTGAACTTGTGGATCTTCTAACAAAAATCTGTAATCTTTCATTGAAATCTGCCTCCATTCCTGAGGACTGGAAGGTAGCAAATGTCACCCCCATCTTTAAAAAAGGTTCCAGAGGAGATCCGGGAAATTACAGGCCAGTCAGTCTGACTTCAATACCGGGAAAGTTGGTAGAAACCATTATCAAGGACAGAATGAGTAGGCACATTGATGAACACGGGTTATTGAGGAAGACTCAGCATGGGTTCTGCAAGGGAAGATCTTGCCTCACTAACCTGTTGCATTTCTTTGAGGGGGTGAACAAACATGTGGACAAAGGAGACCCGATAGATGTTGTTTACCTTGACTTCCAGAAAGCTTTTGATAAAGTTCCTCATCAAAGGCTCCTTAGAAAGCTTGAGAATCATGGAGTAAAAGGACAGGTCCTCTTGTGGATCAAAAACTGGCTGAGTAATAGGAAGCAGAGAGTGAGTATAAATGGGCAGTCTTCGCAGTGGAGGACGGTAAGCAGTGGGGTGCCGCAGGGCTCGGTACTGGGTCCCATGCTCTTTAACTTGTTCATAAATGATTTAGAGTTGGGAGTGAGCAGTGAAGTGGCCAAGTTTGCGGATGACACTAAATTGTTCAGGGTGGTGAGAACCAGAGAGGATTGTGAGGAACTCCAAAGGGATCTGTTGAGGCTGGGTGAGTGGGCGTCAACGTGGCAGATGCGGTTCAATGTGGCCAAGTGCAAAGTTATGCACATTGGGGCTAAGAATCCCAGCTACAAATACAAGTTGATGGGGTGTGAACTGGCAGAGACTGATCAAGAGAGAGATCTTGGGGTCATGATAGATAACTCACTGAAAGTGTCAAGACAGTGTGCGTTTGCAATAAAAAAGGCCAATGCCATGCTGGGAATTATTAGGAAGGGAATTGAAAACAAATCAGCCAGTATCATAATGCCCCTGTATAAATCGATGGTGCGGTCTCATTTGGAGTACTGTGTGCAGTTCTGGTCGCCGCACCTCAAAAAGGATATTATAGCTTTAGAGAAGGTGCAGAGAAGGGCAACTAGAATGATTAAAGGGCTGGAGCACTTTCCCTATGAAGAAAGGTTGAAACGCTTGGGACTCTTTAGCTTGGAGAAACGTCGACTGCGGGGTGACATGATAGAGGTTTACAAGATAATGCATGGAATGGAGAAAGTAGAGAAAGAAGTACTTTTCTCCCTTTCTCACAATACAAGAACTCGTGGGCATTCGATGAAATTGCTGAGCAGACAGGTTAAGACGGATAAAAGGAAGTACTTCTTCACCCAAAGGGTGATTAACATGTGGAATTCACTGCCACAGGAGGTGGTGGCGGCCACAAGTATAGCCACCTTCAAGAGGGGTTTAGATAAAAATATGGAGCACAGGTCCATCAGTGGCTATTAGCCACAGTGTATGTGTGTATATAACATTTTTTGCCACTGTGTGACACAGAGTGTTGGACTTGATGGGCCGTTGGCCTGATCCAACATGGCTTCTCTTATGTTCTTATGTGCTCCTCTGAGCCCACATTAGCCTTGCTGCTCTCAGAATCTCCTGTGAAATCTCCACTCTCCACCTCGGTCTCTTCAGCTTGCACATCCTTTACGCTAGACAGGTTCCCTTCCTCGCTAGGAACATCCACAGCCTCTTGCTGCACTTGGGGAAAGCTACACCCCTCTTCCCCTTGGGAACACCCTACTCCAGGGCTTGAGACAGGCTGGTCCTCCCCCTCCTGGGTGACTGCCCTCTCTTCGTCCTCAGTAACCTGGGTTATTTCCCCCTCCCTGGTTGGTGCTGAGGTGGCTTCCCTAAAGTTGCCTTCCTCCTCCCACTTTCCTCTGAGGGTTTGGCTGCGGGTTACAGCATTGATAGAGTACTGGCCAACCAACAAATCCCGGCCCAATAACACTGGAACTGTCTGTTCCTTCATTACCCCAAATTCAGAATAGGACTTACATTCTTGTGGAGCTAAACCCCTGAACTGCTTTCGGGAGTGGTCTGGCCCCAGTTTAAACCTCTTAAACACAGTGGCTTTATAGGCCGCAAAAGTTATCCCCCCATCTTCCATAGGCATGCTGTAATAGATGGCTGAAAGCTCTCCAGTCAGGTTTCTACAGAGGTAAGACATATAGTCCTCCTCTGCAATCCCCCACTGTTTGGCTGCCCTCTCAAAGTTGGAGAGGTATATGGAGGGGTCTTCTCCCTCTTGGTACACTGCAAAGTCCTTGGGGGTGACTTGGATCTCTTTGCTTAGTTCAGCTTCCAGACGTAGCACCTCAAGCTCATGGCGACGTTGCTCTTCCTGCTCCCGTCTGTGGATTTCAGCTTTCTCTCTTTCCTCCTGTCTGCGGATCTCAGCTTGTCTCAGCTCCCTCTCAGCTTGTCGTTCCTCTCTCTCTCGTTCCTCCTGTCTGCGGTCTCGGCTCGCCTCGATACGCATTCTCTCCAGTTCCATCTGTAGCCGCAAAATTGCTTCTGACTGGGTAGGGGGCACTTTTGCAGGTACCCCTGCATGCTGATAATACTCCAACAGGAGGACTTGCATATCTACTACAGTCAGGTTGTCACACTCCAGCTCTTGCTTTGCGCACTCTTCCTGGAGCTGTGGCTTTGTCATCTTCAGGATTTCCAGTTTCTTAGCACGCTCCATCCTAACTAAACTGAACTTTCCCTACTCCAGTTGACCCAAAAATAAAACAAAACCTCTGTTGCTTCCTCTGGGTGCTTGCACATATCAAAAACCAAAAATGCCTGGCCAATCAAGTTCTCTGTTTGTTCTTATCCCACCGCTGCCACCAAGTGTGGCGGAACTGGCCCGATTCTGCCTTCAGACCCGGTCCCGTCAGCTCCCTATTGAGTCGCCAACTCCTGGAGGGAGCTATTTCTCCTCCTGCCCCTTGGGCGTGCTGCCACCACCTGCTTAGTCTAGGGGTTCCGATTGAGAGGAACAGGACTCCCAATCCCCCTCTCCAGTTATGAGGCTAGGCCTCCAGGTCCTCTGCCACCCTGCACTTGGGTTTCACAGAGCCCTCAGCGCTTCTTTGGGGCACCCCTGGAGGATTGGCACCTTATCCAACTGCATGCCTTCCCCCCTTCACCTGGGGCCCCCTTCTCAACACAGCGTGGTCTAAAGCGGTCTGGGGATCTATGTGGTACAGAGATTGACTGCCAGTATTTAAAACAGAAAAAATATATTTATTCAAAAAGAGAAAAAGATAGGGAAAGAAAAACAAACCAAAAACAGTTGCGTTTAAAAAGTTAGCACAGCACAGCACAGCACACGCACAGCAAACAGCCTGACAAACAAAATGTGTTATAAACGCGTCCTGCTGGCCCTGATCTAAACTTGCCCTGTCTTGTGAATTACTTACTTAGTCTGCCTGCCTGGGGCCTCCCAGGTAGGAGCCTCCATTGCTCACCACATGCTCGCTCGAGCGCTGGCTTCCAACTGCCCTTCTCTTCCTGCTAACACACATGCCAAGAACAAAAGCACTTCCTGCCTCTCTAGGAGATTTTCCCCCTAGCGTTGTTGGTTTGGCTCTGGAAGGGAGGGGGGGAGTGAGGGGAAGGCTACAAAGCCTGCTGAGGGATTTACTGACCCCTGCCAAATGAAGCACCACCACTGACTAAAATGGCGTTTCTCCACACATCCCCAAACTCCATGGACATCAGTGGGCTTAGAGCAGGGGTGGCCAATCTTGCTTACCATAAGAGCCACATAGAAAAAAACCCAGATGTTTGAGGGCCGCAAGACATGAATGTCAAATGTTTGAGATCCACACGACATGAAAATCAGATGTTGGATGAAGGAAGGGGGGGTAGAAAGAAAGCAACTTTAACTTTAAATGCATTCTCCAAGCCACCAGCTGGCTTGACTTGGGAAAGTGATTTAAAGAGAGAAACGCCTTTTCCAAGCTGGCCAAATGGGGTGGTGGGGGCTTTGAGAGCCACACGATATGTGCGAAAGAGTCACATGTGGCTCCCAAGCCACCGTTTGGCCACCCCTGGCTTAGAGGGAAATAACTCCGGTTAGGACTGCACTGTCACTGAACATCACATGGACAAAATGGTGAGAACAAGGGGTGGAATTCTAGCAGGAGCTCCTTTGCATATTAGGCCACACCCCCATGATGTAGCCAATCCTCCAAGAGCTTACAAAAAAGAGCCTTGGAAGCTCTTTGGGGATTGGCTACATCAGGGGTGTGTGGCCTAATATGCAAAGACGCTCTTGCTAGAATTCCACACCTGGTGAGAACATATAAAAAGCTGGAGGTTTCTCATGTAGGTTGGCTGTGGGTATGCCGTGTCCAATATTCCCTCTAAGCTGTGGAGTCTTGTGAGCAAAAATTCTGCTATGTGAGCTACTGGCATTATAGTTGTGAGCTGCCGCATACATTAGTTTGCTCTGGGGCCATTTTTCATGAGCTAAGACAAAAATGTGTGAGCTGGAGGCTAAAAGACTGTGAGCTAGCTCACACTAACTCAGCTCAGAGAGAACGCTGGTCGTGACAACATTTGACAGAAGCTTAACAATACAAAAGAAGGCCTTGAAACCCTGTGAAGTAAAGTATTTTGATACGTTGTGAATGCTATGAATAAGGGATACATTCCAAACTACTGATCAGAAAAAAATAAAAATTTACCTGTAGCAAAATGTGACTATTGTTTGAACAAAGTCTGTTCAAATTCAGATAACCACTATCATTTGAATAGAAAACTGTTCCACATTGTAAGAAAGAAAAGCAGAAGGTTATTCCATGGCATTTGCCCCCTCCTCAAAAATGCTTTTTGGAGAAGTTTCTGAACTGAGTAAAAACATTTGTCAATGTGGGTGTTGCTTGGCATTTTGCTTTCAACAACAAACAAAGCATTTTTATCTGGTTCCGCAAGTAACTACTCTAGTGCTTTCACCCCCAGTATGAGCCTTGTGCATTGAGCTGTTTACCACTTTTCAGAAAGTGGTTGCTGGTATTGTTATGAATCAGCTTCTCAGAGAATGAATCAATCTATCTAGTCAATCAATCAGTCAGCCAGTTCCTGACAGTCCTCAAGACAGTCCTAAACTGAATCACATCTGGTAAGTCCATTGAAGCCCACAAGCTAAGAAGAGAAGAAGAGATTGGATTTTTACCCCGCCCTTCACTTGGAGTCTCAAAATGGCTTACAATCACCTTTCCCCTCCCTTCCCCATCCCACAACACACACCCTGTGAGGTAGGTGAGGCTAAGACAGCTCTTTTGAGCACTGCTCTTGAGAGAACAGGTCTGAGAGAACTTGTAGCTGCATGTTGAGGAGTGGGGCAGCAAACCTGGGTCTCCCAGATTAGAGTCCGCACACTTAAGAAGAAGAAGAAGATATTGGATTTATATCCCGCCCTCCACTCCGAAGAGTCTCAGATTGGCTCACAATCTCCTTTACCTTCCTCCCCCACAACAGACACCCTGTGAGGTGAGTGGGGCTGGAGAGGGCTCTCACAGCAGCTGCCCTTTCAAGGACAACCTCTGCCAGAGCTATGGCTGACCCAAGGCCATGCTAGCAGGTGCAAGTTGAGGAATGGGCAATCAAACCCGGTTGTCCCAGATAAGAGTCTGCACACTTAACCACTACACCAAACTGAAGGTTTTTAATACCTCACACTTTTCTACCATAAGGAGTCTCAAAGTGACTTACAATATCCTTCCCTTCCTCTCGCTACCTTGTGAGCAGGGGGGGGTTTTGAGCAGGAATACACAGGAATGCAGTTCTGCCTGTCTTGGTGTCAGGGGGTGTGGCCTAATATACAAATGAATTCCTGCTGGGCTTCTTCTACAAAAAAGTCCTGTGTGAAACAATGGTGACATCAGGATGTGTGGCCTAATATGTAAATGAGTCCCTGCTGGGCTTTTTCTACAAAAAAAGCCCTGTTTGTGAGGAAGATGGGGCTGAGAGAGTTCTGAGAGAATTATGACTGGCCCAAAGTCACTCAGTAGGCCTCATGTGGAGGGGGAGAGGAGAATCAAACCCAGCTCTTCAGATTAGAATCTGCTGTTCTGAATAGGGTTGCCAAGTCCAATTCAAGAAATATCTGGGGACTTTGGGGGTGGAGCCAGGAGACATTAGGGGTGGAGCCAGGAGCAAGGTTGTGACAAGCACAATTGAACTCCAACGAGAGTTCTGGCCATCACATTTCCAGGGACAGAACACCTTTTAAATGCCTTTCTTCAATAGGAAATAATGAAGGATAGGGACACCTTCTTTTGGGGCAAATAGAATTGGACCCCCTGGTCCAATCTTTATGAAACTTGGAGTGTATTTTGGGGAGAGGCACCAGATGCCACGTTGTAAATTTGGGGCCTCTACCTCAAACAACAGCTCCCACAGAGCCCCAGATACCCGCGGATCCATTCTCCATTATTTCCTATGGGAATACATCTCCATAGGGAATAATAAAGTTCCCAGCAGTTATTTCCCTCCCCTCCCCCCGCTTTCTGATGACCCTGAAGCGGGGGGAGGGCCTCCAAACCGGGGGATCCCCTGCCCCCACCTGGGGATTGGCAACCCTAGTTCTTAACCATGTTTAGTTAAGTAGCCTTTCTCTTTATCTTACTTGCGTACAGTTTAGCCTCTCTCTTTGTCTTACTTGCGTATAACTAAGAAAGGGGTGCACAGTGGGCTGATGTATGCAGGTAGCACTGGGGTCTGTTGCCAATACTATATGACAAAGGACTATAATGCAGGGCTTTCTTGTAGAAAAAGCTCAGCAGGAACTCATTTGTATATTAAGTCACACCTCCTGATGTCACTGGAAGTGATGTCATCCATTCAGTAGGTTACTTTCTGCGTGTTGACACAGAACAGTGCAGTGGCAGCAGCTGCATTTCATGGATATGTGTTCTCACACGGTCTGCTGGGAGACATTGTTCTCCACCCCTAACGCAGACCTGTCATCTCTGCATATTGCTCCACAACCAATTATTTCAACAGTAAGCAAACACATTTTTAAGAAGTATTAACATTTGGTGTTCATTTTCATTCATATTACTGTTAGTTCATGTTACTGAGTTTTCACACCGTGTACTGGGAGATGCAGTTCCCACATAATATCATCACTTTACTGTTACTTTATTTAAAGTCTGCCTTTCTCACTGGGACGCAAGCTGGATTCTGCAGTGTATACTTAATTCTGAATATGGCTCTAGATGCAGTCTAATAAATACATAGAACATGGCCATGTAAAAACATAACATAACAACAGAAGAGAAGCCATGTTGGATCAGGCCAGTGGCCCATCCAGTTCAACACTATGTGTCACACAGTGACCAAAAAAACCAAGTGCCATCAAGAGGTCCACCAGTGGTGCTAGAAGCCCTGCCACTGTGCCTCCCCCAAGCACAAAAATACAGAGCATCACCGCCCCAGAGAGAGAGTCCCAACAATAAGCTGTGGCTAATAGCCACTGACGGACCTCTGCTCCATATGCTTACCCATTCCCCTCTTGAAGCTGTCTATGCTTTTAGCTCCCATTGTCAAGCATTGTATACCCCTTCTATATTACAGAAGTCAGACAGAATTGTAATGTTATGTTAGAGAATTCAGATTGTAGAAATGTTACTAACTCAAAGTTAAAATGTGAGCACATCAAAGTAGCAACCCCCACCTTTCTTCTTTCGCTTTTACTAACAGATGCAGGAATGTCCTCTTTGAAGATAAAACCTCCTGGGACTTGTTCCCAGGCCTAGCAAGGCCTGAACCCAGGATGTGCTAGCCGCAATATAGATAAGGAACCCAGAGTGTGAATTCCACATGTGAATGTAGAATTGTTTATCGGACCTTTGATGTGCCATTTTAAAGCTTGTATTCTAGTGTTACAAAGTATCAGTCCCAATCTTCAGCTCGAATGAGTCACATGGATTATCAATAAACCTAACTTTGTTTCAAAATCCAAGGACTGGTTATTTTGAAATCTCATGCTTGACATTTTGGGACTGATGCTTTATTAAGAGTTCATCTGACCTGGCAACTTTTAAGCCGGATGGCTGAAAGAGCACCAGATAACAGAGAACCTACTGATCCGTTCGAAGGAGTAGAAGTACGGACTCCCCTCTGGCACATCGTTGGGACTCGGAGAGTCGGGGGCCTCGGATCCCTGCTACACGTACAACAGCTATTCATCACTCCACAGAAGTGGGAGCCACGCACCTCCACAGCCTTAATGGACGAGGCGCCAGCACGCCACGAAATCATCCTATCGAGGCCGGTGCAAGGAAGCAGCAAGAAGGTGGTATGTAAGCCTGTACGAGATGAGGGGCCCCGAGCTCGACACCATGGGTGGGTTCCTGCAGGCACTGCTAACTCAATACGAAGACCCCCTCAGGAGACCCGGGCCATCACGGCCCTGCATGAGATGCAGCAAGGGAGCGAAGTTGGCATGGACTCCCACCTGCCAAAAAGCTTTCAAGAAACTTAAGCGGCTGTTTATGAGCGAACCAGTGTTAAGCCATTCTGATGAACTTAAGCTGTTCATGGTCTAATGCAACGCCTCCAATGTGGCCGTAGGAGCCATATTAATGCAAAGAGACTCGGAAGGGAGACTACGACCATGTGCCTACATCTCTAAAAAATTTTCACAAGAGCAGCGCAACTGGTCGGTGTGGGACAAGGAGGCATTTGCAGTGACTTTTGCATTGAAAACATGGCAGTCCTGGCTAGAGGGGGTGAGGGTGCCATTTGAGATCTGGACCAATCATAAGACTGGTCGGAGGAAATTAACTGAAAAGCAGATTCGGTGGGCGGGATTCTTTGCGAAGTTCAACTTCACTCTGAAGCACATTCCCGGGGCAAAGAATTTCCTAGCTGATGCTCTATCCAGGTTGCCCCAGCAGGAGAGTCAGAGGGAGGAAGTGGTGGATTCCATCATTCCCCCCAGCGCAGTGGCTGGAGCCGTGACTACCCGGTCAGGGAAGAGAAAAGAAACGCCAGAGCCGTGGGGGGCGGGGGGTAATAGACTAATAGAAGAAGCAGAACGAGAGGGTGAAGGGAAGCCAGAAGGATTAACTAAAGGGACCAGGGGCTTTTGGTATCACGATGAAAAGCTATATGTGCCAAAAGTATTGAGGCAGGAGATATTACAACACTGTCATTGTAATAAACTGTCGGGCCACTTTGGTTATGTAAAGACATTGCATTTGGTTAATAGGCAATTCTGGTGGCCTCAAATGAAGAAGGATATTTCAGAATTTGTAATTTCTTGCCCAGTGTGGATAATGGCAAAAAAGCGAGGTGGGAAACCCCCCCGGGCTCCTTCAATCCACTCAGACTGCCGAGCGGCCATGGTCTGTAGTGTCTATGGACTTTATAGTGGAACTGCTGGCTTCTCAGAGCAGAACCGTAATACTGGTAGTAGTGGACGCTTTTTCAAAGCAAGCGCATTTCATTCCGAGCAAAAAGCTGCCCACAGCAAAGAAGCTGGCGTACTCATTCCCTGATAAGGTCATTAGAAACCACGGCCCGCAGTTCGTTGCCAACTTCTGGCGGGAGTTCTGCAAACTGACAAGCATGGAACAGGGATTGAGCTCCGCCTATCACCCCCAGACAGACGGGCAGATGGAACTCGTAAACATGCTTCTAGAACAGTATTTACGGTGCTATGTGAACTATCAACAGACCAATTGGGTGGAACTGCTGCTGTTTGCAGAATATGGATACAACAATAGCCTCTATAGTTCAACCAAAGCCTCCCCGTTTAAAATTGTGAATGGCTACGAAGGGAAACCATTTCCCCTGCTACCTGAGGACAATGGAACCAAAAACCCCTCCTCTTGTCAGCAGTGGTGGGAAACGCTAGGAAAGGGGTGGACTGTAATCCAAGAAAACCTGGATGCTGCCAAATGGGACTATAAAGCACATTATGACAAAAAGCACACCCCAGAATGGGACTTTAAAGTAGGAGAGACTGTATTCCTGTCTACAAAAAACCTGCCATTACCACAAACCTCCAGGAAACTCGCTTATAAATATCTGGGATCCTTTAAGATAAAAGGGGAATAAATAAAGTGACTGTAGAACTGGAATTGCCAAATAATGACTCCAGATATACAATTTAGAATTGGGCAGAAGGGGTGGTGGTGGAATTAAGTAGTTTCTGACTTTGCGGGGAAAGCCCAGTTTCAAATCATGATGAAGATGTAAGCCCATCACTAATTTATAGAAACATCGGAGCTAGCCTCTGGCTTATATCTTGACTAAGTTCCTTGCAATTTCCTACATAATTCAGACAGACTACAAAAGAAAATATTCAATTAACTTAGCTTTAGAATAAAATGCAAAACTGATGTATATATCTAAAACAGAGGAATACAAAATGGAAAGGAACAACTGTAAATGTGATAAAGGAAAAATGATCGACACGTTCAGTTAAAAATGGAACAGTTCTAAAGATGTAATAAATGCAAGGAGGAAAAAAAAAGTTCATTCAGTAATGATTAATAGTCCAATCCTAAAACAAGTTAGATCCTTCCAAGACCACTAATTTAGAAGAGTGTAAAGCTGCAGAAGGGAAAGAGGAAGACCCAGCATTAGAAGGATCGGCTCAGTGAAGGAAGCTATGAGCCTCAGTTTCCTAGATCTGAGTAAGGCCCTTAAGGATAGACGTCTTGGGGGGTCATCAGTTCATAGGGTTACCATAAGTCAGAAACAACCTGAAGACAGTTAAATTACAAACAACTCTGTTCAGGGATTTTTTGGTAGAGAAAGCCCAGCAGGAACTCATTTGCATATTAGGCCACACCCCTTGACCCCAAGCCAGCTGGAACTGCAGTCCTGTGTATTCCTGCTCAAAAAAAGCCCTGAGAGAAGCCATGTTGGATCAGGCCAATGGCCCATCCAGTCCAACACTCTGTGTCACACAGTGGCCAAAACCCAGGTGCCATCAGAAGGTCCACCAGTGGGGCCAGAACTCCAGAAGCCCTCCCACTGTGGCCCCCAAGAATACAGAACATTATTGCCCCTGATATAGTATTTCTTCTATACCTTGTGGCTAATAGCCACCGATAGACCTCTGATCCATATGTTTATCCTGTGTGTTCCGGCTCAAAAAAAGCCTTGACTAAGCAGCACTGTAAGTCAAACAAATCACAACATCTGAACAACAG
This sequence comes from Heteronotia binoei, assembly GCF_032191835.1. Taxonomy (NCBI): domain Eukaryota; kingdom Metazoa; phylum Chordata; class Lepidosauria; order Squamata; family Gekkonidae; genus Heteronotia; species Heteronotia binoei. The sequence continues at coordinate 26,502,499 of NC_083224.1, read as the reverse complement.
AATAAGTAAAGGGGGGAAACTTTTCAACAGATAGCAAAGAAAATATGAAGCCATCCAAAGTGGCTGATGGGAAGCTGTTCTCTCCTTGTAGGTGAACAATTCAGACATATCAGGAACTCCAACAGTGAATTCAAAGATCAGCAAGTGGGGGCATCCATGCATTCTTCAGGACCATTTTCTATATCAGTGACCCTCATGCCTGGATTAATGCTAATACTTAGTACCAAAGAGGTAAAGGTTCAACTTTATCCAACCACTTGGAAAAGTGTGATTCCTTGTGCAGTGGTGATGTCCCTTGTTGACTTGAGTTTCTTCTCTGTGCCAACAGTGGGCTATGGGCAAATTTATCTTTTGTAGGGTTGCCAGCATGGCCTTGCCAAGCACAAGGAGATCTTGAGTGCAAAGAGGGTGGAGTTTGAGAAGGATATGATATCACTTCTGAATGACACACTAGGAGTTTCTCCAAATCTCTATGATAAAGAACATAGAGAAAACCTTAGCCAAAAGGTACTTTACTTAATCATAGAGCAAAAGACGATGTTTGACTGGGTTTTATAGCTGAAACTCCATGTAAATTTGCTATGCTGTACTTTTTATGTCTGTTTTATTTTTTATTTATTTAATAGACTTATATTCCGCCTTTTCCCATTACAGGCTCAAGGCAGATCACATCATATAAAAACAGCAATAAAAACCTACATATCAAAGTTAAAGCACCAGTTTAAAATTAACAGTAAAACAATAAATAAAACACATGCCAATAAAGGTATTTGGATTGGATTCGGCTGAGAAAACTTTAGAGCTTTGCTATGGAGGCCATTTCCTGGCCATTTTTTCTCCTACTCAGTTTCTCCTACTCAAACGAGGGGAGACTCAGCTCTCTTTCCAAAAAAAGTATTCTAAAAACTGACAAGAAGAAAAGCAAAAAAAGAGTCTACCTTCCATAGCCTTTCCACCACCATTCTGAGCAACACAAAGACTCTTCATCTTTGATGGGAATATATTAGAAAGATTCCTTCTCCCCCCTCCTCTCTCCAGCTTCATCCAAGGGGGAAAAAAGAAAGCTATTATTAGTACAGGTGTTTTTTCCAAAGCACTTAAAATATATTTTGTTATGAGAGCCATGCACTTCTTGTTAGAAGAGCACCAAGGCCAGAAAAGGTTCCTGACAGAAGACTATCTGCCATCTGTATTAACTAGAGATTGCTATAGAACATTTTAATGGGATTCTGGAAAGGAGAAATTGCCTTTAAAAGTGACTTGTTATGTTTAATTTTTTCCTTGTATCCAGTGGAGACATTTCTCACTTCTGTGTCTGCTTTGGAAAAAAAAATACAGAAAAAAAGAAGCTTGCAAAAGTATTCAGGGCCCTGTGGTTAGCAATTTGCATGAATGCGTCAGCTTGTTTTTTTCCTTCACAAATGCTTTGCCGTGCTCGGCAAAAAAAAAAAAAGGAATGTACTTGAATGGCAGCCCAAATCTATAGGAATCTCTGCCCTTCCCTGCCATCATTTTCCTGCTTTGGAGTGACCAAAGGCTTGCTAGGAGAGAGGTCAGGAGAGAAGAAACAAAGGAGACGAAGCCAAAGTTATTAAGAGTAAAGCGAGTTGAAAGGATTACACTCGCTTACCCCAAAACTACAGACCGTGTCGGAATATGCAATTGGTTGCTTTGGGACGTAAAGAGCAATGTGGACTTTGAAGGCCTGGCAAACCGAGAAGTTCAAAGACTAAACAGACTTGGAAGCCTTATTCCCTAAACAGCTTCCGATATGTTTGGCAACTAATATACAGTGTTATTTACTGCATGCCTAATCCTTAAACCAGGGCCTTGATAAAGGGGAGTTAGAGAAAAGGGCTTGTGATCGACAAGAGCTGGTAATGGGAATGCACTGCTTATCGAGAGAATAGGTGTGGGGAGGATGCCTTTCAATACTTATCAGCATAGCAGTGAATCAGAGCCCTGAGCCTCATGGACCTTGACAATGGCTTCACCGCTAGGCTTGCCAGCCCTCAAGTCCTGATTGTTGTTCTGCCTGCCAACTGGCCCACCCTCAAAGAGCAACATTGGGGTGCAATCAATGTCCCCGATCTGATGACATCACACAATTCTGCTCTGGTTTGTGGGCAAAACTCTATGGATGATGTCTCAGTCGCAGAGCATCTGGTTTTGCATGCAAAAGGTTCTAAGTTCCATCCCCAGCTTCTCCAGTTGAAGGGGAATATCTCTACCTGAGACCCTGGAGAGTTGCTGTCAGACAGAGTCGACAATACTGACCAAGACAGATCAATAATCGAGAAAGCAGCCCGCAATTGTGGAGCATGATGGCCATTTGTTCCTCTTTCCACACAGGAGTCCTGAACCACTGCTCTTCTTCAGAAATTGCAACGTTTTCGAGCCGCAGTGACGCTTGAAATTATGCCGCATTCTCACTCCGTTCATTAGCACCCTGTGTTTGGTTTCCTTAGTGAACCACTCAGCAATCGGAGCTGTTATTTTTATCATTGCTTCTTTTCATGTCGACACGACCAGGGGAAAGCAAGTGTCATGGAAACACAGGTGTAATGAAGGAAAAAGGAATCGACAGCGTAGCACACAAACTGTGTTACATGCCAGCGAACCTGAAATGTTTTATGTAATGTAACATGGAGAAGCTGGCACTGACGGCAAAGATTTATAATAAGGAAGCTTTAACCTTTCTGCAGGGCAGTTTGTTTTTGTGGAAGATTTAGCATGCGGATTTGGAGATGCGTATCAAGCAGCGGCCTAAGCTAGATATTTGGCCAATGAAAATATGCAGGGAGAGTTTGGGAGGATGAGTTTTAGGGGAGAAAATGTGACACTTCCCTCAAATGGACACTGGGGCCCCAATTTTTTCTTCCTTACCAACAACCTGTTAGCCTAAGGCAGCTTCTCACCCACAATGATAAACTACTTAGCAGTAACTACTTAACAGTTCCAAGTAGGGTTGCCAAGCCCAATTCAAGAAATACCTGGGGACTTTGGGGGTGGAGCCAGGAGACATTGGGGGTGGAGCCATAAGCAAAGTTGTGACAAGCACAACTGAACTCCAAAGGGAGTTCTTCTGACCATTACATTTAAAGGACACCTTTTAAATGCCTTCCCTATGTTACAAATAATGAAGGATAAGGGCACCTTCTTTTGGAGCTGATAGAATTGGACCCCTCAAGTCCAATCTTTTTGAAATTTGAAGAGCATTTTGAGGAGAGTCATCAGATGCTATGCTGAAAATTTGGTGCCTCTACCTCAAAACCCAGCCCCCCCCAAGAGCTCCAGATGCCCCCAGATCAATTCTCCATTATACCCTATGGGAATCAATCTCCATAGGGAATAATGAAGTGCCCAGCAGACATTTCCTCCCCACCCCCCGTTTCTGACGCCTCTGAAGCAGGGGAGGGTCTGCTCCTACCTGGGATTGGCATCTCTACTCACCAGCTGCTGAACTTCCAGCTTCTTCAAAGTAACACAGAGCAACCAAAGGTTCAAGTTTACTTTTCCTATACAAACAACCTCTGAAAAGGTTGTGCAACCAAAGGAGGGTCTGGGCTGCTTTCACAGCCACTGGGAGCAGCCCTGTTGTTTTGCCCACCCCCCTTCAGCCTTAAAGACACAGACACGTCATCCCAAGAGGAAGCCTTTCCAAGTGGAGTCTGAAGCCTCAGGAGGTGGAAAGGCACATGGTGGCTGAGGGGCTGGCCAGCTAACTGGGAAGGAGCCTGAGAAAGTGGAAAAACCCCACTGGGACCTGGGTATTGGCAAGACTAGTTCCAAGGCCAGGCCTGTAGTTAACCAGGGGCCCACAGGGCCTGGCCCCCTGACAGTTTGGGGGCCCCCTCACCCCCAGGCTGCCCCTCTCCTCTGTGCAATTTAAATTGGGTGGGAGGGGCACCCAGGAGTAGCGTCTGCCCCTCCCATGTAATTTGAAGGGCCCACAAATCAGCTGAAGAAGAAGATATTGGATTTATATCCTGCCCTCCACTCCAAAGAGTATCAGAGTGGCTCACAATCTCCTTTCTCTTCCCCGCCCCCCCCACAACAGACACCCTGTGAGGTAGATGAAGATATTGGATTTATATCCTGCCCTCCACTCCAAAGAGTCTCAGAGTGGCTCACAATCTCCTTTCTCTTCCCGCCCCCCCCCCACAACAGACACCCTGTGAGGTAGATGAAGATATTGGATTTATATCCTGCCCTCCACTCCGAAGAGTCTCAGAGTGGCTCACAATCTTCTTTACCTTCCTCCCCCACAACAGACACCCTGTGAGGTGGGTGGGACTGGAGAGGGCTCTCACAGCAACTGCCCTTTCAAGGACAACCTCTGCCAGAGCTATGGCTGACCCAAGGCCATGCTAGCAGGTGCAAGTGGAGGAGTGGGGAATCAAACCCGGTTCTCCCAGATAAGAGTCTGCACACTTAACCACTACACCAATCTGGTTGGTGGGGTCCAAATAGTATGGGACCAGTGGCAGGAGTAGTCACCAGCCTCATGAATTATTTAAATGGCCCCCTCCCCCTGTGGCCCTCACTTCATTACTCCTAGCTACAGGGCTGTCCAAGGCTCACATCTGATGGTGTCAGGACAAGCTCAGTGGTAGAGCATCTCCTTGGCATGCAGAAGGTTCAGTCCTTGGTATCTCTAGTTAGAAAGCATCGGGCAGTAGTCAGTGTGACAGACCTCTGCCTGAGACTCTAGAGAGAGCTACTGCCAGTCTGAGTAGAGTACACTGTCCTTGACAGACAAATGGTCTGATTCAATAGAAGGCAGTTTCGTGTATTCCGTGTCACTGCTTTCTCTTATGTCTTTGTTTCAAAAATATAAATGCACAAAAATGTACTCGAAGAGGGGATGGCTAGCATGATTTTATATCCACAAAGCCAATCTGCCTCAGTTCATGCTTTGCTTTGGGAAGATAAAGGCACTTTTGTTTGGTTTGTTTGTTTCTTTCGCTAGACTGCGGGGTGACCTGCCAGCAGGGAAAATAGCGCTGATCAATGCGCATCCTCAAATGCTACTGCGCAATATAATTTTCGGATAGATGGTGAAATAATGAAGCTTCTCTTCTGAATGAAAAGCACTGCTTATTACTTAAGCCCAAGGACAAGTAGTCTTGTATCGATAATAATGCAGATTTTGTGCATATATTGTGGATTGCATTATCTGTCGAGCGTGCATGAATTAGCATTAATGGAAGCTAATTTTATGGAAAACAGAAGGTGGGCCCATTTACAATGCTACCCCAATATTAGCCATAAATTTCATTAAATCCGCACGTGCTGGATTTGCTCTTTCTTGCTTCTTTCCTGCTGAAACAAACCCAAGCATCCATCATGAAAAGGCACTGATGGGACAGCACTCTTAGGGCTTTAATGATACTGGTTAAAGAATTCAATTTTTTAATACATCGTCGAGCAAAACTGCAACGAGCGCAGAGCCAAAAAACACTAGAGACCCATCCGCTTTTTGATTAGCTCACATTCCTGCTTCATCATCACAAAAAAAAAAAAAAAAAAACCAACAACATTGATT